>NC_069661.1:108968645-109276666 GCF_027244095.1 Hemicordylus capensis | reverse complement strand
TAACAAGTGAAAGAATGAATGTTTGACCCAGATGAAGAATGTAAAATGCCTCTTGTGTAAGTAAGGATAGAAACTTTGAATATGATTTTGAGGATTTGTGGACTGCAATAATGGATATGCAGATTTGTAGGAAAGAGCCATAAGCTACAATGCTAATGGGGTAGTCAGGCAGATCTTGGTTTCAGGGAAATTATGAGCCAGTCAAATTACCAAGAGGATTCAGCAAGGAGAAAGCTGCATACTTAATTTTAACATGCACTGAGCAAAAAAAAGAAAAAAAAAAAAGAAAACCCTCTCTGTGCTTTGTCAAGTCTACATTAATTTTGCTGCAGCTTTGCTTCCCTACATATCGAAAAAGAGAGAATATCTCTCGTCCGCACTGATTCCTCCTCCTCCATTCAATCACTGTCTTCTCTAGCTCATTTTACCCTTCATTGCGTGTGAGTGCGTGCGCATGTGTGAGACACAGCACGAAACACAATCGCCCTTCATCCATTCCATGTTTGTACCAAAAAAAGGATACTGTTTTCTTGCCACTGTATCCTTTGCCAGATCAAGGAACATGTATTAGATTTTCATCTGAACTCGGAAAGCTTTGGGGCTTTGGGTGTGTGTGTTCTTGATGGTAGAACTAGTCTGTCTTTTAGTTCTCAGTTCAGCAAATAATGTAATGTAAATTCATAATTACATACAGTAAGTACAAAATACCCCCCCCCGCCGCCATTGTAACAATATACTAGGACAAAGGGACAAACTATACATTATGCAGAATTCTATGTGACTTCCCCCAATGTGTTTTTAGACACAAGTAGCTATTGGAGGTGGCAATTGGGAAGGTGGGGAGGGGTGGCCCTGCAAGCCATTTTCTTTCAGTGCCCCCCCCCCATTTTTTTGCTCACACTGAATTGGTCATTTAGGAAAAGGGTTTATGCGTTGATCCACTAGTTAGTCCATAAAGGAGGGGATTTCTGACTTCAAGAAGGTTTAAGTTATAACCTGTTCACTCCAACACGTTTACAGGAACTTAAGGTAGATTACGTAGCAGCTAACTAGGCAGGTTAGAATAATAGAATCGGAGTTGAAGGGGCTTATAGGATATCAAAGAATTGGATGGGCCATCTAGTCCTATCTCCTGTGTGGTGCTGGAAATCCAGAGCTAGTGCATCCCCAACAGATGACTGGCCAGATTCTTCTTGAGGACCTTGGGACTATTCTCACGATCGGGAAAAATCGGGCTAGGAAAGCCTAGCACGATTTTTCCTGATCGTGGGAACCACCAGGCTCGGCTGTGAGCCCAGTGGTTCCTAGGTGGGTAACCTGCCTAAGTGCCCCTGCCCTTAGCCCAGGTTTGCAGAGTGAGCGCTCTGCAAAACTGGGCTCCCTGATCGTGAGTAGCTATGGCGCGGCTCCGCGCCATGGCTACTTGTTAGTAGACTCCTGACCGGGAGGCAAAAAGCCACCTCCCAGCTCTGGGGGTCTCCCCAGTATGCCCTGCGTGCTCACGCAGGGCATACTGGGGCTTCTGGGGGCCGCGCGGCCCCCGAGCTCCCCAGCCCCCGCTGGCTCCATCACGGATCCGGCAAAAGCCCCAGGGCTTTTGCAGTGATCGTCTGCGGGGAGAGCGGGCTTAGCCCGCTCTCCCCGTAATTTCAGCAAAAGCGGGTCTCACGGATAATGAGACCCGCCTCCTTGAGTGAGGATAAACTTTTTGTGCAGCCTCAATGATTTTATTTGATGTCTCCCATTTTTCTTATTGGAATTATTTGTAACTGCCTGCATAGTAGCTATGTCCTCTGGAACCTCTACCCAGAGGTAGCTCTATGCAGAGGCAGGATAAAGAGGTCACCTCAGGTGTGACCATGTGGAGGGACTCCAGCAGCAGCAAACATCCTGCCACCATGGCAGCCACTCCATGGGCCTTCCTGGCACCTTTTGCCAGTGCCCTTTCTCACCCCACTAGGGCATGCTGTTCATTTTTTCTTTCTTTCCTCACTCTGCTGAGGTGCACCTCTTCTTGCCTACCCCTTACTCAAGCTAGGAATGCCTCTGTTGCCATGGCCTAACTTGGCATAGTTTTGAGTTCTTGCATGACACTCCCACTGCTGTTTTGGCAGCATGGTCTGAGAATGTTGAGCACCTGCATGCAGATGATGTGTGGTATCATATTGCCCTCTGCCTCAGGTAGAAAAATGTCTTAGACTTCCCCAAATCCATTTGGGCTCCTTTCTCCGGGGTACATCTAGCCATATAATTCTACCCAATGCTTCTCTATGCTTATTAAAAATTAGCTTTCCTGAAATCCAAGGTATATGTTTGACATCTATCTTTCCATAATATTAAGAATTCTGTCACCTCATGGACATTACCCTCAATTTCCCCACCACTTCAGATTTATTTATTTATTTAGTAAAATTTGTTTCTGTTGGACTATTATTGAATAATTTATAGCCGCGTTTCTGGGAATTACCTCACCAAGTCTCTTTTATGCTTATAAATCTGATATAAAAATTAAGTGTTCAAGTCCATCTTGTTTGTTCAAGTGTTCAAGAGTTCAAGTCCATCTTGTTGGTTTCCCTTCTGTATACTACTGCATAGTCATTGCAGGCTGCAGATATTATGCTCCACTGTCTCTTCAGAATCTCCTTAGACTGCCTAGTGAAAGACTCATACATATTCTTGTGAATCTTCATGTTTCTGTCATCATAACTCATGACTCCTAGAGAAGAGTTAGTCACTTCCTATATGGAAGAACAGCTAGGGTTATAGGAACAGCACTGAAAAGGGAGCCCCCCCCCCCTTCACAAGAACAACATATAGCTAAATGCCAACAAGACATGGTTGAGAGGGAGATGGAAGTATTCGGTCATGGCTCTGTATAGGGATGTGTGGACCGGTACGGTGGTCTGGTCCGGGGGTTCAGGGTCGAACGGAACCCTCCCCCGGTTCCGTCGGACCGGAACCGGATCGTCCGGTCCGGACCAGTCTGTGAATTTTTTTAAAAATTAAAGTATAATTTAAATACCTTTAGCCCCTTTGGGGGGCTTGTTGAGGCCACGGTGTGTGTGTGGGAGTCCGCGTGGATTCCCTCTCCCCCCGCCAGACTTCCTCATCACCTCTGCGGCCTTCCGCGGCTGGGTATCTTAGTGTTTTTGGCCCTTTCGGGCCTCCATAGGAGCGCACGGCCGCCATTTTGGCAGCCGCCATGCATGAGCCAATGCCCTCTGCGAGGCCGGCCTCCATATGAGCATGTGGCTGCCATTTTGGTGGCCGCTGGGCATGCACCAATGCCCTCTGTGAGGCCAGCCTTGCAGAGGGCATTGGTTCATGCACAGCGGCCGCCAAAATGGCGGCTGCGCGCTCGTACAGAGGCCTGAAAGGGCTGAAAATACTAAGATACCCAGCCGCGGTGGGCCATAGTGGTGATGAGGAAGGCCAGTGCGGGGAGAGGGAACCCGCACACACACACCCCCGCGTGGCCTCAGCAAGCCCCCTGAAGGGGCTAAAGGTATTAAATTATACTTTAATTTAAAAAAAATTCGCTGACTGGTTTGGAACTGGATGGGACCGGGGGGCGGGGTTCGATGGGGGCCGGACCGAACCAGGCCAGTCAGTTCCATGCACACCCCTAGCTCTGTATATGCTGCATTGTACAAATGCTATCTCTGCCACTAAAACCCAAAGTTTCAAAAGCATAAGAACTGGAAACACGTCAAATCCTTACCCGAATGTCTACTTGGGTGCTTTTCTGTCCTTCCCCCTGTAGCTTTTTAATTTTTTTTAGACCTCCAATGCTTATGCTCCATCCCTGTGTGGGAGTCCCCACCCCAGAGCAAACAAAGAAGGAACCAGTTGTTTATCTTGCATCTCAAAAATCTCTGCTCCCTCAAAAGCTCTTTGAGATCCAAATAATACTGCAGCTTCAGGGGTATCTTAGTCTGTGTTATTTCCAGAAGGTAACATTTGTTACATTGTCATTGGAAGAACCTTGGTAGCTCTAATCCCATTGGCAAAGTCTATGGGTAACCAACTATAATTGGCTTGATGTTAACCATCTTTACTTGAAGTAAGTTTCATTGATTTTAGTGAGATTTACTTCCAGCTAAGTAAGCTTTAAAATTGTGGACTGTCTCTGTCTTACTGACGTCCAGCTCCTGAAGGGAATAGGTAGGAAAATGCTAGCTTTACAATGCTTCCTTTTGTTTTTTGCTCTCGAAGTTCAAAGAAAGATTGATTCCAGCATTTGTAATACTACTTGGACCAAAGTGTTTGTCTGTTGGACCAACAGGCCTTCTGGACCCATAGGTCCTTTTAACTATTTGTACCAATAATTCAAGTTGAATTCTTTCAGCTTCCCATCTGTAGAAAGCTAGCAGGTCAGGCAGAGGATTGTAATATGAGGTATAACTTTTCTCTGTTAAGCGACTCTTCCGTGTGGTGAGTTTCAAACATGGGATCAAACAGTCTGCATGTTTCCAGTCATAAAAGGCTTCCTACTAGCCTTCCACAGTTGGGTTGATCTCGATTTGGGTGAGCATTCAAACTAGCACTGCCTCCCACCTGTATTCTAAGCTGGCACCATCCAAAGTGGAGTGTGCATTTGCAGAACCTGTAAATCAGCTGGCTTTCCATTCTGAGTCTCTTGACAGCAGATTGTGTAAAAGCAACTTGAAAACCAAAGGGATTATTCTCCTCCAGTTGAAAAGGGGAGGATTGGCCTGAAATCCTTGGTTTAATGTGGAGCAGCAACAGCACAAGAGGGAAGTATTTGGATCATTACTATGTATATTGAAAATGCAGATCAGTCCTGTCTCCGATTTGCTAGGGAAATACAGATGGCAGAGCTTTAGTTTGGTCAAGAGATGAGAGTATTGGACCTTGGTTCAGATCCCAACTTAGCTATGGAATTTGCTGGTTATACTTCAGGAGAAAATGGCTCATCACCAGGTTTAATCTTTGAAATGGGAATAATCTCAACCTACTTCAAAAGCATGTGAGAAGGAGCAATGACAGGGGCATAACTACTATTAGGCAAGGGGAGGCGGCTGCCTGGGGGCCCCCACGCCTCGAGGGGCCCCCAGAGGCAAGTCACATGACTATGTATTGTGAAGTGTGTGTGTGTGTGTGTGTGTGTGTGTGTGTGTGTGTTTGTGTGTGTGAGCGTGGGGCCCATTTTAAAATTTTGTCTCTGGGCCCACTCCAGCCTTGTTACGCCCCTGATATGAAATGTCATTACTATGGCTATAAATATAGAGGACTATTTGTCTTCTATTCTAAGCACAATTGGAAGCATGTCCTGGTATAGCTCTTTCAAATAAGTGCTCTTAGGGCTGTGGCCCTCCTCTTATGAGAAAATATGAAAAAATAATTATACATGCAAAAGAGAAACCAAGGTTTGTTAGAATCATGGTAAAAGTGGTCTGGAAGTAGTGAATAGTGTGCTGAACTTGGAGCAAGATTCAAATCTTGTCATGAAGCTCACCGGGCATTTGTGAGGCTACAAATGGCACTGCTACTCTAAGCTTCTCTGTAGAAATGTGGGATGGAATACAAGTGTGATGAGAGATGAAGCAAAGGGGTTTCTAAACCAACAGGAAGCAAAGGAATGAGTCCTTTCATGTGGACCTGTTTTTTGCTTCAGGAAATGCATATTTCCAGGCAATAAAAGGCCAGAATGCATTTGCAGGGGAGAACTGGTGAGCCAGAGGCTGAGATTTTGTCTCATCCTACTGATTCTCCAGAAAAAAACTCCTGCCAGGCCTTCTCCCATTCCCCATGAGCTTATTTCCAACCTTGTAGCTAGCTGAGATAAAAGAGGGTGATGGTTGCAGGGGAGAATTAGTGGGTGGGAAAGGATTAACCACCAGTTTCCCCTTACAATTCCCTTCTCATTCTGCATTATGAGGCAAATGCAGGGTTGGGTACCCCAAGCTTGCCTTATAGTTTTGTCTTCAGATGTTAGCAGGCATCAAGCAAACTAAATTCAAGAGGACTGGAAGATGCAGTATTCCAACTTGAACAATAGGGCTGAACCATTTTTTAAAAATAACCTTCATTCAGCAACTAGACAAAGCTACTAGGTTAAAAATTAAATACCGGCTGTGTATTACCCAGTAAAACACCCAAAACAAAGCATCTGCAAATAGTTTTAATCTAATTATACTCAACATTATCATAATGCAACACCCTTGGCCCCTTTATGACAGTAGCACATGGTTGCAAGTAAATGATTTAATATGCGATCAGTTTAAAAGAAAAAGACAAAGAATTCTATTTTTACTTTGTCTATTTCAATTTCCCATTAACAATGTGATGCAACTTGTATAACCACAAAACCATCTGCACTTAATTAATCATCTAATCTACCCTTACACTATCATAATAATCCTGAGACAATTCCCCAAATAAATTCCTAAATTAATTTTGCAGTTATACATTTCACATCAAAATTGCTATATTATTGTCAAAAAATCCTTGCCTAAGGTATGCAAAATAGCTCTTGAGTCTCTCACACACTGTTCTTGCTGCACATATCTTTCATTAAAACATGTTTAAGGTCACAATTTTAGAGCCAGGCTATGTGAGCAGAAGGGCTTTGCTGCTCAGAATTTTAATGACCTAAGCGACAAATGTATATTAATTGTGTTCTTGCCACCTGAAGCCTGAGTATATGTCAAGATTTTTGTATTCATGTTACCTCTTTCCAGTCTTTTCAGCAGTGGTACCTTTTTAGATGGGAGAAGAAACTGTCGTAGATGCTACATCTTGCTGATTCCTATCTTCTGGTCACACTTACATAGACAAAGAATGGAACCCGCAGCAGGACTATGTAGATTAAGTAACTAGGGTTGCCATATTCAAGCTCATCAAGGCACCAGGCATTCAAGTTTGCATGCAAATTTTCATATTATGCAAATTAGCTGATGCACTATCCAATTGACTTGTATTTGCCCTGGATATCTAACAGCAGTAGTTGGGGCAGTTCTCTTTACCTGAGCATTAAGCACCCATACTTTATATCGCAGTACTTTCTAATATACAAGTTCAGTTTTAACCTTGTCTAATTAGCTGTGTGTAATGCACCCATGGATTCCTCTCAAAGTGCAGACTACCACTCCACTCCCATTTTCCAGACCCTGAATATGTTTTTAATCGGTGAATAAATATGCTATTTATTGGTTAAATATGCTAATTTAAATATGTTGTACATTGGTGAAGGTTAAGATACCAGATAAGATTGGTGAAGATACCAAATCAAAGCTCACGCTGAGGAGCAGTGCTGAGTGCATTTTAGTCACCACTAAATTCTACAATTGACCCTACAAAACTGGCACTTTTCCAGTTCTACAATATCCTTCTTAAGATGGCCAGAATTATATACAGTACTTCAAGTGTGGCCGTACCATAGCTTTTTAGAAGGGCATTATAATATGCATCACTTTACACTGGCTTACATTGAACCACATTCACCATTTTGTCACCCACTCACCCAGTTTGCAGAAATCCTTGTGGACCTCCTCGCAATCTGTTTTGGATTTCAGTACCCCAAATAGTGTCATCTGCAAATTTAGTGTCATCTGCAAATTTGGCCACTTTGCTACTAACCCCAACTTCTAGATCATTTATGAACAAGTTAAAGAGTACTGGTCCCAGTACAGATCCCTGGGGGATGCCACTTCTTTCTTTTCTCCATTGTCCATGTATTCATGAATACATGGAATACTGTCCATGTATTCCTACCCTCTTTTTTTTTTGTCCTTCACCCAGTTACCAATTCACACATGAACCTGTCCTCTTACCCCATGACTGCTAGGTATACTCAAGAGCCTTTGGTGGGGAACTTTGTCAAAAGCTTTTTGGAAGTCCAAGTATATATGTCAACCAGATCACCTTTATCCACATGCCTGTTGACACTCAAAGATCTCCAAAAGATCAGTGAGGCAAGATTTGCCCTTGCAAAAGCCATGCTGATTTTCCTTCAGCAAGGCCTGTTCTTCTATGTGTTTAACAATTTTGTCCTTAAGTATTCTTTTCATCTATTGTACCCAGCAGAAAAGTTAAGCTAACCAGCCTGTAATTTCCCAGATCTCTCCTGGATCCATTCTTCCATTGCAGCATTTCTCAACCTTTTAAGTAGTTTCCACTCCCCTCATAACATCTGAAAAATGTGAAGAAATACCTTGATTTTCTGATGGATTTTATATTTATCTCTAAATATAATATATTTAGAGCTGGTCTTGCAGTAGCAAGCATGACTTGTCCCATTAGCTAAGCAGGTTCTGCCTTGGTTGCATTTGAATGGGAGACCATATGTGAGCACTATAAGATATTCCCCTCAGGGATGGAACTGCTCTGGGAAGAGCAGAAGGTTTCAAGTTCCCTCCCTGGCTTCTCCAAGATAGGGCTGAGAGAGATTCCTGCCTGAAACATTGGAAAAGCCGCTGCCAGTCTATATAGACAATACTGAGCTAGATAGACCAATGGTCTGACTCATTATTTGGCAGTTCCCTACGCTCTTATTTATCACAGTGTGTGCCAGATGTTGGAAGAATGTTTGTGTAAATAGGGCCATGTTTTGTCAGATGTCTGATCTAATGTGGATAGTGTCGGCACCTTATACCAGGGGTGCACAACTCAAATATATACCTGGGCTTGAGGAGGTGTTGGCAAAGCTAGTTTTTTTCCACTGGGCTAAACCCTGTGCTGTATAAAGCATGGCACACACCACATTATTGTTGGGAAATATAAAGTGCCACACATTGTGTGATGTGCCAGGTTTTGTTTTGTTTTTGTTTTGCAGGAATATATGTACCGCATGCTGAGAAGCTTATTTTCCATGCTACTCAGAAACATCATATATGGGATTTAATCCATATTGTGTGCCATCTAATTCCTCCTGCATTACTTCCTCAATTGTTTGTTTGTACCCACCCACTCCAACCAAACCAGTAAAGCAAATGTTGAATAAAAATCTGTGTTAAGAGGCACTGATCTTTCGTAGCATAGTGTGGTGGCAGCTATGTGGACTCCATTCTGCAAGTACGCTTTTAATGAAGTGTGTGTTTCAGCATAAAAGCTTTAGTTTTGTAACGGTTCAGTAACCAGGACCAGCTTATAGCTAATTACTTAATTTTAGACTTAATATAGGTAAAAAGAACCATAAGCAAGCTATTATTAGGTGGATGTGCATGACTGAGGGCTTTGGAAACAATAATCCATCCTGCTTGTTGTAAATGCAATTCCTGTACAGTGCATTTTTTTTCTCTTTTAGGTAATAAATCTTTTATGGCCAATGATTTCCATTAATGGTCATGCAGCAGTATGGACTTGGCTTGTGTGTTGTAATGGTCTTGTATTTATGGCAAGGGGATGAGTGGGTTTAAAAAAAAATGCAGTACCAAGGGACATCCTACTGTGATAATTGCTGCATACTGATATAACAGGAAGAGAAACCACAAGCAAGATGAAAAGTGTGTCCCGGAGGCATCATTTTGGAAGCTTGCAAACGATTCCTCAATGTTCAGGCTGCATTAATTGGTAAATTAAGAAACAGATAAACTGATGATTTAAACAAAAATAACATCAAAAGAGTTAATCAGATGTTGATAAGAGTGGCTGATATTTCAAAAATGTTGGGCTATGAGAGAGAGAATGCATAATCAGCTTGACAGATCTGCCTCATGAATTCAGCAGTGCTGTATGAACAGCATGGTTCTTGGAACTGAAGTAAAGTTGCTCATAAACTACAAATGGTTTTGGACTGTGTCCTGTCTTGGCTTTGTTGCTGTTCTGATTGGTTAAGCATGTGGACTTAAGGGCAAAAATAAATACCACTGTACTTTTTTTTAATGATCATACTTTCTCTCTTTCTCTTGACTTTCTAGAACACATCTGCACTGATAATTTCCTCCTTCTATATCATATTCTATTTCTGCATACCAGGGGTTCCCAGATTGGATGATGATTTCTCCCAGCATTGGGGAGCAAACTTACTACTTCCTTCCTTCCTTCCTTCTCCACCCAGTATATCTTTCATGCTTCTAAGGCCACTGAGTGGCCATGCTTTCGAATAACACTTCAATAACGTGTGCCTAGCTGCCAATATATTTCCAGACAAAATGCTGGTTATTATCTATAAAGCCCTTAATGCAGGGCTGCACAACTTCAGCCATCCTGCAGATGTTGGATTACAATTCCAGTCATCTCTGTGTAATATTGGGCATTGTAGCTTGGGATTATGGGAGGTGTAATTTAACAACAGCTGGAGGGCCGAAAATGTGCAGTTTTGCCTTAATGCCTTGTGCTCAGGGTATTCAAGAGAATGCCTTCTTTGTCATTAACCCCACTGCCTATTAAAATCATATGGGGAAAGTCCCTCTATGATTGCCACTGGCTCATCTGGTGGCCATTCAGGGTTGGACGTTCTCTGTAAACATCCCAAGTCTTTGAAACCACATCAGAATGAGAGTTCCACAATTTCTGGTAACTTTTTGAAAAAAATAGACACATATATTCAGCCAGGATTTTAGTTAGCTTTCTTGAGTTAAATCTCTACACTGCTTAAATGTGTTTAATATTGTGTATTAAATTTGAGAATTGTCTTAGACATTGTTTGAAAGAGGTATAGATATTCAATGTACACACATGCAAGGAATCTAAGGTGCATCTAGATCGCATGGTCCAGAGGTGTATCTAGGGACAATAGCGCCTAGGGCAAGCACTGAAATTGCGCCCCCTGTCCAAACATCTGACACCCATCTTTCAGATAAATTTACCATAATATCAGCTGAAGAATACAAGTCAAGCTTGTTAATCTTTTAATATTTCAAAAACTATATGGCAGTGGACGTAGCCAGATCAAAAAATGCTGGAAAACTACAAATTTCAGTATGCTGGAGCTCATGAAATACACAAATACTATGTGGAGGTATACTTGGAAAACTAAACAGAAGTGCCTATCTAATTCTCTACTATGCACTGTAGCATCACTATTACATAAGTTTTAAAAATAAATGGAGAATTTGACTTTTCCCAGATACTCTGAAAATAATTAAAGGATATACAGAGTAAACTGCGTCACTGCTTGGAATATATTCTAGTATTTCAGACAGTTAAAATGAGAGAAAGAGAGCAAGAAACTCCCAGTGGGCCTTAAAACTAAGGATTTCAGACTGATTCAAAGACAAACTCACCATTAATAGCCATATTATTAAGACTTCATATCTAACTCACTTATCACAAGAAGCAAAGTAAGAACAAATGAATACAATCCTAGCTCATAAGCTTCAGCTCAGTATTCACAAGCCCTGATTCTCTGTACATAGTGCCAATCTAAATATGTGTACAGTGACTTGACTTATATTAATTTTTTTAAAAAAACAATTCACCTGTAGCCCCTTCGAGGGGCTTCCTAAAGGCCATGAGGGGGTCTGCAAAGGTTCCCCTCCCCCCTCTGGCCTCTAGGGCCTCGCAGGGACCATTTGAGCATGTGCGGTGGCCATTTTTTTTTAAAAAAATTTTTTTTAAAGGCTGAAAACAAAATGGCCTCCACACATGCTCAAATGGCCTCTACGAGGTCTGGCATGGCCTAGGGACTCACAGAGGCCATTTGAGCATGCACGGTGGCCATTTTGTTTTTGGTGGCCATTTTTATTTTTTATTTTTTATTTTTAAAAAATGGCACCCCCCTTCAAGTGGCACCCGGGGCACGTGCCCTGCCTGCCCCACCCTAGAATGGCATGGTCTATTCCTCGATTCCTGGCATGGTCTATTCCTCGATTGAGTCAAACTATCAATCACATTGTTCAGACCTACACACTTCTGATTTTTTGCAACTATGCACGACTCAGACACTCTGAGTGGACCTCCTGTGGTCTTGGAGATGGGGCTGATGTATTGGGTGGCAGGGATAATGGAACCTGCTTGCTGCCCCACCATGGACAGAAAAGATCAGAGGATAATATTTGACTGGGCCATAAAAGGGCACAGTTTTTCCCTTGACAATTTTTTTTAATAAAAATGCATTGATTATCTTTTGCAAGAATAAACCTTTTAGCTTGGTACTATCTTGAAGCTTGCTTCTTTGTTATGACTGCCAGCTTTATTTTAATCAGTAGATAAATAAACAAAAGTTTTCTTAGGTTATTCAGTGGTAGGCCAATTAATTGGTGAAGGCTAACTTTAATTGTTGAGGCATATGTTGTTTTTGTTGTTATTAGGCTTTGGTATGCTCCTGTGTGAAAATAATAATTGTCTATGTGGGGACAGACCAAGGGTGTTTTATGTCCAGTGGCCTCTGGAAGATGCACAACAGAAGCAAGATGGAAATTAATCAGGACACTAGTTATGCAGTGATGAATCTATTAAAGATTGCCTTTCTTCCTAACGAGGAATAGTAGAAACTTTTTAATAAGTTCAAAAAGGAAGCTATATTGAAGTTTTGGTAATGTGCAGTGCACGCAAATTTATTTGATCAGTTGTTAGATGGGGAGGTATAATGTGATTTGAGACTTCTTTGAACAGTTATCACACTGTGCTGGTGATCACACCTGCTTACTTGAATCCTTTCACGTTACAATCAATGGGAATATTTATTTGTTTGTTTGTTTGTTTGTTTATTTGGCAGATTTATATATCACCCAGAACTTGTGTCTCTGGGCAGTTTACAATAAAAACAATACAACTTAAAACAGAATTAAAACATTAAAACAATTAACAATTTTAAACCATGTTAAAACTTTTAACTATTAAAACTGTAAATAAAATTAAAAGCCTGGGTGAACAAATATGTCTTAACTGTCTATTAAAACATTATCAGAGATAGGGAAGCTCTTATTTCAAAAGGGAGTGCATTCCAAAGCCCATCACTGAGTAGCTGCCAGACGAGCCAGTGGCAACTGCAGACAAACTTTTCCAGATTATCGCATATGGTAGTGGGGGTCATGGCAAAGAAGACATTATCTTAAAATATCCAGGACCTAAGCCATTTAGGGCTTTATAGGTTATAACCAGTACCTTGTACTTTGCCTGGAAACTTATCGGCAGACAGTGTAGTTCTTTCAACACAGGAGTAATATGGTCTCTTGAGATGACCCAGAGACCAAACTGGCTGCCACATTCTGTACCACCAGCAGTTTCAAGACTACATACAAAGGCTGCCTCACATAAAGCACATTTCAGTAGTCAAATCTGGATGTTACCTGCATATGTACCACTGTTCTGAGGTCAACTGATTTCAAGAAACAGATGCAGCTGGCATATCAGCTGACAGAAAGCTGGACTTCCAAAAAGCTTTCAACAAAGTTCCTCATCAGACTCTTGAGTAAACTTAGCAGTTATGGGATAAGGGGACAAGTACATGTATGGATTGGTAATTGGTTGGAGGACAGAAATAGAGGGTTGGTATAAATGGAGAGTTTTCACAATGGAGGGAAGTAAGAAGTTGGTTCCCCCAGGTATCTTTACCGGGACCAGTGCTTTTTAATTCATTCATAAATGACCTAGAAGTTGGGGTAAGTGGTGAGGTAGCCAAATTTGCAGATGACAGCAAACTATTTATTATTATTATTATTATTATTATTATTACATTTATATCCCACTCTTCCTCCAAGGAGCCCAGAGTAATGTACTACATACTTAAGTTTCTCCTCACAACAACCCTGTGAAGTAGGTTAGGCTGAGAGAGAAGTGACTGGCCCAGAGTCACTCAGCTAGTTTCATGGCTGAATGGGGATTTGAACTCGGGTCTCCCCAGTCCTAGTCCGGCACGCTGGCTCTACACTGTGAAGTAGTGTGAAGAAGCACTGTGATGGACAGTGTGTCTACACTGTGAACAAGCTAGTGAAATCCAAAACAGATTGTGAGGAGCTCCAAACTGGTGGAATGCGTGACAAAATGGCAAATGTGGTTCATTGCTGGCTCGTGTAAAGTGTTGTATATTGGGACAAAAAAAACCCAACTTCAACTATATTCTGATGGGATCTGAGCTGTTGGTGACTGACCAAGAGAGGGGATCTTTGGGTTGTGGTGGACAGCTCGTTGAAAGTGTCAACTCAATGTGCAGCAGCTGTGAAAAAGGCCAATTCCCTGCTAAAGATCATTAGGAAGGAGGTTGAAAATAAAAGGGCTAATATTATAATACCCTTATACAAAACTATGGTGCGACCACACTTGGAGTACTGCATACAATTCTGGTCACCACATCTAAAAAAGGACATTGTTGAACTGGAAACGTTGCAGAAGAGGGCAACCAAGATGATCAGGGGCCAAAAGCATCTTTCTTATGAGGCAAGATCACAACACCTGGGGCTATTTAGTTTAGAAAAAAGACGACTGCAGGGAGACATGATAGAGGTCTATAAAATCATGCATGGCGTGGAGAAAGTGGATAGAGAGAAATTCTTCTCCCTCTCCCATAACACTAGAACCAGGGGTCATCCCATGAAATTGATTGCCAGGAAATCTAGGACCAGCAAACGAAAGTACTTTTCACACAATGTATAATCCACTTGTGGAATTCTCTGCCACAAGATGTGGTGACAGCCAACAACCTGGAAGGCTTTAAGAGGGGCTTGGATAACTTCATGGAAGAGATGTCTATCAATGGCTACTAGTCTGAGGGCTGTAGGCCACCTCCAGCCTCAAAGGCAGGATGCCTCTGAGTACCAGTTGCAGGGGACCAATAGGAGGAGAGAGGGCATGCCCTCAGCTCCTGCCTGTGGGCTTCCAAGTAGCATCTGGTGGGCCACTGAGTCAAACAGGATGCTGGACTAGATGGGCCTTGAATCTGATCCAGCAGGGCTGCAGGGGCGTAACTAGGGAAAATGGCGCCTAGGGCAAGCACTGAAATTGCGCCTCCCCCCCCCCCAACATCTGACACGCATCTTTCAGAAAACTTGTGTTTTACCATAATATTAGCATTAAAACATTGACATAATTAAAACAATTTTAAAAACGGTTTATTATTTTTCAGCATAGAAGCTAATTTGGTATCTACATCAGCCTATTTACATACCCTAAATCTTTTCCAACTTTTAAATAAGGCTTGCTCTTCAGATTTTAAGATGAAGAGATATCGAAGAGATATCAATTTTAAGATGAAGAGAGAGCCAGCGTGGTGTAGTGGTTAGAGTGCTGGACAAGAGCCGGGGAGACCCGAGTTCAGATTCCCATTCAGCCATAAAACTAGCTGGGTGACTCTGGGCCAGTCACTTCTCTCTCAGCCTAACCTACTTCACAGGGTTGTTGTGAAAGAGAAACCCAAGTATGTAGTACACTGCTCTGGGCTCCTTGGAGGAAGAGCGGGATATAAATGTAAAAATACAAAATACAAATACATATCTCCTGGTAACAGTTTTCACACTGTCAGAACTTTTAAAACATATTTTCATTTCTGAACAATAATGCATTTCCCCATAGAAACCTCAAATATACACTTGCATAGGTGAAAAATCAAGGGGGGGGGGGGGAAACCAAGTTGAAAGCCTTGCCAGTACAAATGAACTAAAAAGATTGGAGGGAGTTTTCCACTGCTTCTGAAGCTCTGCAGAAGCGGTTTCCCACTCCTGAATCTGCTATTGCACTACAACTTCCATCATCCGCTGTCTTTTGCCATTGTACCTGGGGATAATGGGAGTTGTAGTCCAACAACATCTGGGGAACAAAGTTTGAGGACCCCTGGTCTAGACTATCAGGAAGCTCTATGCGCGTTTCTCAATCTTTAAAAAGATTTAATTTAATGTAATTCAATTTAGTTATACTTTAAAAAAATAAAAACCACCCCCCCACAGCAATTATTTATCCCCAATGTCCATTTCCAACACATGCCCCCTAGAACCAGGCATGTTCAGACTTTATTAAAAGGAACCAACTATTTAATTTGGGAGGGAGAAAGAAGGTATGTGTGAAAAAATCTAGTTTTTAAGCTAAACACACACATCAGCGCATAACACACTGGCCCATTAATAATCCCATTAATCCCATAACAATCCTCACCATCCCATTAAATGAATTAAATGCTTCATTTTGTACCTCCTGGTACTGAAACACATCCACTTTTGTACTTTTCTGATCTGTACACACACATACATGGTAAAGCATTCTAAAGCATCCTACAGGAAGGAACCAAAAACATCACAATACAATAGTTATGCACTTGCACTAATCCAGAAAAGGAGGAAATGCACAAATCATTCACCCTAATCATGTTCACTCAGAAGTGAGTCCCACTGAGCCTTACTCTCTAGTAAGCGTGTTTAGGATAATTGTAGCCTAAACGGAAGCAAAAAGCCTTTGATTAACTTTCCTCAATTTCCCCATTACACACTCAAACTCATGTCTCATAAAAACAGCAGCACCCCTGCAACACATTCCTAAAAGCTTGTTGGTAGTGTGGTATCCTTTGTAAATCCTGTGAACTATGGAATGCATCTCTTCTCTCGGAGAGAAAACAAACTTCTGAATCCACTACCAGACAACTTCTGGGAGCATATTGTGATCAAGCTGTGTGAGGGTGGAGCATTTGGGGGTGAAGGGGAAAGTTACTAAGCCCTGTGATTAATATTGAGTTTCTATCCATCCAACAAGGTGGGCGTTTGGAATGGGGGGCGGGGTTTGTTGGAACACGCTCCCTCTCTCCCTCCTTCTCCTTTTCGTGGGCTGTCTTTTCCCCCCAGCAGATCTTTGGGAGGTGAACGAAAGGCTGGTAAGGAACAGCCAGAAAGCAAAAAGGATGGGGTCAGATTGTGGTGGTAATGTGGGAGTGGGGGGCGTGTGGCAGCATAGCAGGGAAGTACGGAAACAGAGATCAGGGAGGGAAAGAGAAAGGAGCAAAAGTGGAGGCGGGGGAGGAATGAAAGGAAAAGTGACCACTTGCAAACAACAGATCTCACTAGTTGCCAGTTACAGCAGCAATGAATGAATAACGACCCACCAGCACAGGAGGAACATGAAAAAAAAGTTTTGCCTCTTCTCTCGCCGGTTTTCAAAATGATTCCCTGAGCGACTCTGCTCTCTCCCCCTCACATGCAAACTCAGTCCCTCTTTCCTAGGAGGCTGTCATTATCAGCCTGCAATCATGTCTAGTGAGCATTGCAAATTAACCCTTGATAAGAGGAGAGGGGGGACGAATGACGCTATTGTTTTCTCTGCTTTCTCACACAAAGGGGAGAGGGACAGAAGAGAAGAGAGAGAACTTTGAGACTGCTCTTAGCCACATCCGAGCTACTTCCTTATTGCGAGGTGCTGCGGCTGCCTGCCAGCCAGCCATGGGGAGGGGACTCAGGGGAGTGTCGTTGGGACACGCTGCTGCTGTTGCTGCTGCCGCCGCAGCCTGAAAACATTTCTGCGCCCTCCCTGCAGTGGCGCCCAGGGCACATGCCCCCCCCTGCCCCCCCGTAGTTACGCCTCTGCAGGGCTGTTCTTATGTTCTAAAGCACCTTTGGCCACTTCCTCAACCTGGGACACCAGGAAGAGGTCATGATCCAGAAGCACTCCCCAAACTGTGTATCTGTTCCTTCTGGGGAAGGAATAGGGAAGGAACAGGTATGCAGTCTGGAGGTGCTTCCCTACTGCCACAGGAGTATAATTGCACCTGCATGGCTGTTGCAGGGAAGGTCATAGTGAATTGTATATCGGCTTGTGAGTGTTTAGTCTGCTTAATAAGCATGCTTCTGAGTCTTTCAAACACTTGTATAAGAGGCACAGTGTAGAAGCATTCAGGTGTCATCTTGTCCTCTTTTTTCAGTTGAAGCAGTGGACAATATGACTTCTCTGACATCTGGCTATGGTCATATAAAGTAAGTGGCGAGCTCCCTGGTCTCAGGATGTAAATGACTTGTATTGCATAGTTATGGTGGCAAAACTTGGAAATGGAGCAGGAGCATGACAATCAACAGTCTGGAAGTCTCTGTTGAGAGCTCTTTCTGTGTTCCTGACCCTCTACAATGAAGGCTTCTGAGCATGCTGAAACCTGCAATGCCAGTGTGAAATCTGGGTACTGTAGGCTCTTTATCCTCCGACCAGCAGCAATTAAAATGTGCAGAATTTTTATCATCAATAGAGAATCTGAGCATGAGGGTTTTAGTCAGTTCTCTTGGCTGTCACTCTCTCTCTTAGCTCCCATCTCACAAGTTTTGAAAAGTGTGGCAAAAGGAGAAGGTAGGAAACTGGAAGATAAGAGAGATGCCTCTGAGCTGACACTGGGAGGAAGAAGGGGCTCAGCATGTAATAGCTGGAGGATTTCAAAGTTGAGAAAGTTAATTTACTGAATCCCCATTCCCAGAATTTGCCACTATCCCCCACTTGCATTTGATACTAAATCTTAAGATGCCAGGCTTGGACCTGAAGTTGTCTGCATCACCTGTGAGAGGTGGACCAGTATGGTCACATGATCTATCAATGTAAGAAGAAGTATTTGAGTTCAACTGCGGCTGGGGGAAATGCCTGAAAAATGGATCCCTTTATTGTTTATTGGCAGAGAAAGACAGCTTCCAGACCTTCCTCATGAAACCAGCTTGTAGACCAGTCTCCTGGTTCAGTCACAGCTGGTTGTCACTCTAATAATCAGTCAGGAGTGAAGCAAGCAGGTCTGAAAACACTGTGCCTGGTGGATGAATTATTCAGGTTGAAGAGTCAGACTAGAGCCAGTGGTTTTTATAGAACCCAGAATATTGTTGGTCCTTTGTGTTGTTACCTGCTGAGTACCCTCTAGCTGTCTGCGGTGTTGGTGTTGAAGAAAGCAGGTAAATAGCTCTTGTTGCTGGCAAACAGTTTCATAGAGAAAGTAAGGCACATGCATCCTGGTGCCTTTATAAGGCCTGTCCCTTGTGGAAAGCATGTGGCATACCTTTTGAGGTGGTATCTGAACTTGCCTGAATAATGCTCACATAACTGCTCTTAGAAAGTCTAGAACAGGACATTATGCTGTGCCCTTCCTTCTAGGCCTTGGAAACAGCAGGGTGCCCATGATCAATGCAGTGTTTCAGACTCAGAATACCCAAGGGATCCTTTAAAAAAATACTCAGTGCAAAGAACAGTCTACAGTCTGAGCAGGGCTTTTAATTTTCCAATGAAAGCTAATACCCTGTCCAACACCCCTCACTAAGCTCCTCTTTCAGTTGATGGTGCTACTCCAGAGGCAAAGTCTGAGGCATTCTTAATGTGCAAGTTAAGAAACAGGGCTGCATTCATAAAGCAATTTGCATTGCCATGCAGTATTAAACAGCAGCAATTTTGTTTCCTGGTATGACGTGTCCTATGAGTGAGCTTGCTTTTAAATCTTGTTTTGTGTTCTTGGAGATAATGGGAATTGCACTGCCTGTCTTAAGCAGCAACTTTGCATTCCTCAGGGGTGCTATTTGCCATCTTGCAAAAGCTATTTCTCTCCTGCAAGCACACGCACACACATTCAAATATGTTGTCTTGCCTCAAAGCATGCCACCTTTTCGGGGTTGCTAGGAGCAAATGTTTTAAATTCTAGCAGTTTGTCATTTGTAATGGCGACAAATCAAAACATGTTGCCAGGTGCAGCTGTGGCATAGGCCTTAGAAGATTTTCAAGTCCTGGATCCTCTCCCAATGTCTGAAAGCGATGAGATGACCCTCATTTCCTGGTTTTGCCACTACACACTCCCTAATTGTCCCTGCTTATAAGAACAGACTGTCCTGATTTTTTTGGTACCTTTCCCTGCTAAATTGCGGTTTTTAATTTGTTCCTGTTTTTGTCTCTTGGGAAAACTTTGAGATGGTTTTTAAAAGCATTGTTAGTGTGAGTGCCTTTCCTCTAGTTCTCTGCCTTATTTGAAAAGTGACTGTAGTGGTGGTGGTGGTGCAAGTAAATTCTATCTCTAGTACATATGGATATAAATGCACACGTGTGCTCTGAATCCTGCAGTCATGGGGAGTAAGTTTCTTTGAACAAATCAACTGCAGTCATGGGGACTAAGTTTCTTTGAACAAATGAACTTCTACTGAACTTTCTTTCGAGTAACAACCCCAAAGGTTATGCTCCACAGCCTGCCATTTCACATGCTGTAGCTGGTATTTTGATAACATATTTGTAGGGCAGTGTAGATATCCCGCCCCCGCTACATCTTTAGCCAAAAGAACAAAACCTTCTTTGCTTTTCAATCAGTGCAGTACAGACCATTGCAGAGTAAATGAAGGCAGTAAACAGCAGCAGATGGTGAAGAGCCTTCAGCAATGTGCAGTGGGTGTGGGTGTGATCAGGCAGTGATCCTTGGTGTGAGAATAAGGGTGGACAAGTATACGAGAGGAGCTGTGTTTTCATCTCAAAGTATGCTTTAACCTATCAAATGGGAAATTTATTATCTATAATACTTTGGGATTATTATAGCATCTGTTTCACACCCTTTCTCCAAGAAATGCTGGATTAAATCCCATTTAGCCTTGCAACAAAATTGTGGCATAGGTTAAGGAGTGCATGAATATTGGGGGTGGGAGGGAGAGAGACTGGCCCAAGGCCATTTGGTCTCCCTCATCCAAGGCTATGGCTCTCTTTGGATTTTTCACTCTTGCTTCGTGAATTATTGAGAGCTGGTATTTGAAAATGGTCTCCAGTCCTCATAAGGACCAATTCAATCCACCTTGCAATATTCAGAGAAGTGCTTCCTGCCTTGTGCTCAGCCATCATGTTGTATACCTCCATACTTCTGCTCTATATTCCTGGCAGCTGCCAGAAAGGGGGTGGGATGCACAAATAGGTGCTGTCTAAATTTTGCACAGCAAGTGTTTCTGAACATGCTGAGTTTGGCAGGAATAAGTTACCACAGGGATGCCAATTCTAGCAGCATCCTCACGGCATGCTCTGCCCCCTCCTGACTTGACTACTTTCCTTGCATAGAGGGGGACCTTTTGGCTATTATTTAATATCAAGATGGCACGCACAAGTCACAGTTCCCCCAAACCAGCTGGTTTTGCCCTATTTTATTTTTTCTTGGCAACTGCTTCCCTCCCTTCCCAGTCCCCTGGGGTCTTTGCTTTCTACAGTCCTACACTGCCATTAAGAAGCCACCTAATGGTGCAGGGGGCAAGTAATTTGCCTAGGGAGCAAGAGGTTGCTGGTTCAAATCCCTGCCGGTATGTTTCCCAGACTACAGGAAACACCTATATTGGGCAGCAGCAATATAGGAAGATACTAATAGACATCATCTCATATTGTGTGTGTGGGATAGCAATGATAAAGCCCTCCTATATTCTACCAAAGAAAACCACATGGCTCTGTGGTTCCATGTTTGTTAGAATAAGAATACCAGCCTTGCCCTCCCCTTGGTCGTTAGGCATGCAAATAGCTTTAGCTGTAATTACTGTCCTGATGACGATATGAAAGGCACTGTGGAAATAATGCTATTCTGTATTTGTTGTATTTGTAATGTCATTGCTGTACACCGCCCAGAGCCTTTGGATGGGTTGGTTTATAAATGTAATAAATAAATAATACATTATACATAATTCTCCCACCTATGCTTTCCCTAGGGGAAAGGGGAATCTGAAGATCTCTGTTAGATGAAACATAGCAGGTTTCCCCTTATAGTCTACTGCTTTGGCTTCCTTTTTAATCTCTGATTTTATGAACATGCAAAAGACCACTAGTCCATTGAGCCCCGTAGTGTGTACACTGACTGGCAGTGGCTCTCCAGAACTTCAGTCAGAGGATCTCTTTCCAGGAGAAGCTAGGATTGACCCAGGGACTTTCTACATGCAAAGCACACACTTTGATCTGTGGCCACTCCGCTTGGACAGTATTTTTCCTGTCTGTGCTAGAAAAATTGTTTGAGAGGAGTTGGAGGCAAACTGGTGACCCACAGGTCAGATCTGCTTTCTAAGGCAATGAATGTCGTATGACCCCTAGTTTCCCTACTGTATTTTAATTCAGGTAGGATAAGATGTTCTCCGACCGTTTCAGGCACAAGCAGGAAAACATCTTGAGGCTCTAAGATGGTGCCAACATTGCTGTGGAGTCTGGCCACTTGTGAGGTGGTCAGTTGTGGCAGCAGAATATCCAGCTCCCCATAACCACTCTCTAGCAACATACAGTGGTCCCTATTAACACAGAACCACCACCCCAGCACACTTTAGAAGATAAGTAAAAATCAAGCACACAACCTTTCCCTGTGGAGTTTACAGACTGGTATTTGACAATGGGTGGGCAGGGAATTGGCAGGTGCGGGCAGGCGGGGGGGACTGACGTTAGGGATGGGGAAGGCAAGCATAACAATAGATAGATAAAGCATGGACAGAAGACCAAAGATATCTCAGTGAAAGTGCCTTTCAGCATAAATATCAACACAATTTGTGGTAGAGCCATGGCCAGTGTTGCGTTCAGGTTTTTTTTTTGTGTGTAGGTTTTTTAAAGGATAAATAGCTGCTTGATAATAAGAAAACATTATTTCTTTATGCATTTGATAACCTTACTGGTTGTGGACTGTTCTGCTTGTAAAGCGATTCCATCCATAATAAGCATGTTCTTGTTTCCTTCCCTGTGATGTGTCTGTGTCCTTAACTATTTGTCATTGCTTGATATATGACAGTTATGGTTCTATTAGCTGCAGTCTATCTGCTGAGCTAGCTGGGTTTTTTTGTGTTTTTTTTTAATAAGGGGAACATGTTGTCACCAGTACCTCTCTGCAGTTTCCTTATTAGAATGTGTCCTTTACTGACTTGGCAGGAGCTGTCATTTAGAATTAACCATTTTTTGCAAGGCCCATCCTTACTATGCACAAAATTATTACAATCCATTATGTCCCCACCCCCGTCTTGCTGACAGCCAGATACTGCTAAGATTACTCTAAAAACTGCTTTTTAGGTTTGAGCATAATGCTTGCTTGGTGCAAGAAAGTTTTCTTTCTTTTGGTTCTTACCTTGCTCTTCCAACTGAGAGTGGCTTCTGTGGTGATGTCAGTTTGCCTGTCATTAATAATAATAATAATAATAATAATAATAAAAATAATTCAATTTCTATACCACCCTTCCAAAGAAGGCGCAGGGTGGTTTACACAGAGAAATAACAAAGTATTATTTCTTGTTTACACAGTCAGACAGGTGTTATTGACTGGTTTGTTTTATACAGACATTGAGCCCTATTATTATTATTATTATTATTATTATTATTATTATTATTAAAAATAAGATGGAACCCTGTCCCCAAAGGGCTCACATTCTAAAAAGAAACATAAGATAGACACCAGCAACAGTCACTGGAAGTACTGTGCTGGGGGCGGATAGGGCCAGTTACTCTCCCCCTGCTAAATAAAGAGAATCACCATGGTAAAAGTTGCCTCTTTGCCCAGTTAGCCAGGCTTTTAGTTCATCACTGTGACTTGGGGGTCATGATGAAAAAATGCTGGTTGATGACAGCAGATGGTATCCATGACCAACAATTCATCTGCAGGGAAGAGGGTGTATGTGAGAAAAGTCTGACACCAGTGTTTAATGTATGTGAGAAAAAGCAGTTTTGTTGTTGGAAGTAGGAGAGGAAATGAAAAAGAGAGAGAGAGAATTTGCCCCCCCCCCCCGCCAACTTAACTAAGATAGAAACTGCAGGGGCCAAGGAGAATCTGACTCATGATGTATTTAATCCTTTCTACATGCAACACAGTCCCAATGAAAATGGCCCCAGTTGAAGGTGCTAAGCGCCCAGAGCAAATGGAAACTTCTCGTCCAAAGGATATAAAATCTTTGAGTGGCATTTTGTCAGGAATGAGGTACAAGAGGCATTAAATGCCCCTTCCCCTTTGCATGTGGTCAGTGGTCCTGATGAACCTGATCCAGATTTATTTTTATTTTGTTTTATTTTTACATTTATATCCCACTCTTCCTGCAACTCACCACAGCTGCTATTTTAATTACGCAAGCATATATATATATATATATATATATATATATATATATATATGTGTGTTTTCATATGGGAGTACTTAAACATGCAGCCCACACACACCTGTAGTGGTGAACTCCAGGAAAAGCTTTATCATTTGATTCTGTTAATTGCATAAACTGGTCCTGATGGCTGGAAATCTCTAGAGGGGTGATGAGCACATGGCAAGCTGATGTAAGAAGCAGAAAATTTAAAAGATGTCTTAGACATTATTCTCCAGTATTTTTTGTTTAATGTACGTTGCTTTGTCTACCTCAATATATCCAGGAGTAGGCATTTGGAGCTTTCTTTTTCTTATTGTTTCCCCCCCTTTATTGCAATGAGATTACAACAGTACATATAACATGAACGTGGATAGTAATAATATATGTGGAACTTTCTTGATAACTCCTGCTTCCCAATGACCCACTTCTCTTTGTCACATCTGGAAGAAAATTTGAAACTCTTTGCTCATAATTCCTGTTGAGTCTTCCTGCTGAGATGCTTCTCTACTATACATTGAGAATAAACCTTGTTGGGAATAAAGGGGAGGGAAAAAAGAGGTTGGAAATCCGAATCCTCACAAAATATTGATGGTCAGGCATAAAGCATAATTAACCCTCAACTGGGTTTTGGGGTAGATTTCCAGCCCCAGCTGTGTAACGTTGCATAAACAAGCAAACTACTGCATTGCAACCTATGTTCTTGCTGTCAAACTCTTACCTGCACTACAATATATCCACAGGTATGGCCTCTCTCCAGTTATGAAATTTATTTATTTTTACATTTATATTCCGCTCTTCCTCCAAGGAGCCCAGAGTGGTGTACATAGTTAAGTTTCTCACAACAACCCTGTGAAGTAGGTTGGGCGGAGAAAGAAGTGACTGGACCAGAGTCACCCAGCAAGTATCATGGCTGAATGGGGATTTGAACTCGGGTCTTCCTGGTCCTAGTCCCACACTAACCATTACACCATGGTTTTATTATGATGTTAAATGTTTTGGCCATTGGCCGTAAATAAAGTATCTATTTATCTTATTATGTTAATAAAAATATGACACAGGGTAGAAAACTACCCTAAAATGAATGGGCTCCCTATGGTTGGGTGGTTTCTATCCCATTCCCATTATAAGTCTGCTGGGAGAAAAACCGTGACAGAAATGAATGGACTTTCTATGGTGGAGTGATTTCTGTCCCATGCCTATGTTAAGCCATTTGGGATGGGGGAGGACACCCTGTTTCTCTTTGGAAACTTAAGTTTTGTTTTTCCTGATGATGACACTGTCTTAAAACCAGTCTAAGGCACTGCATAGTTCTGTGCTCCTGAATTAGGGCAGATGAAATGAATCACCTCCCACAATGTCGGACCTAGTGTTTGGAACAAGTAAAACATTCATAAGCATCTGACCTTGCAGATGTCAAAGAAGTAAAGTTTGAAAATATGGTGTTGTGATGCAAAAACTTCCTATCCACTGACAGGGAATGTTTGTATTCGGAAGCAAGCTGGAAAAACCAGTAGGCCTGCAACTTGTGTAGCAATATGTATAGGCAGGGAACAACACTTGGGGCTGCCCCTCCTACATGTGCTCTAAAACCTTGTTGAAGTGCATGTAGAGGGGTGATTCAGATGAACATCCAACATGATTAAAGAATGTGCCAAGAGTGCACCAGGGTAGGTGCATTCTTGTTGTAGACCTGATGCAAGACAATGTTCATCTGAACCTGCCCTCAGATAATTGTGGTGGGGTATAACCTTTCCCCCAGTGTATAGCTGGCAGAGGCTCTCCTGAGCAAGGGGTTGACCTGTGTAGGCACTACGAGACACAATAAGTCGGACATAGCCCCAGAGATGCAACCACATTAACGAAGGGAAGCACTGTCATCTATGATTGGCTTGGATTAACAGAAGACCTGTATTGGTGTACCCAGGAAGTATGTGCCCTGGACAGCTGAAGAGAAATGAAGCAACAGATGGAATGATGATGGAAGACTGGCCTGCAGAATGCGCTTGACCAGCTCCCAGGATGCCTTTAGGTCAGTCAGAGTGTGTCCCTTCAGCTGAAATGCTGATATCTGAGATGTTGAAGTATGGATCCTTGTTAGTGTGGGGTTTGAAATGTTCATTTTACTTAACTTGCCAGCTCACATTTTCAGTCAGTTGTGCAGTCACACAGGGTCCCATGCTGGGGATGTGTGGGTCATCATTGCAATCCCCTTGATTGAAATGTTAAATTATTGTGGGTTCTGTGGCCTGAAAAATTTGGGGGGCATCCAGTGTAACCAATGGGGCTACTTGGGAAGAGGAAGTCCTCTCATGTGTTTAAAAAAAAAAATCATGATTCTAGATGAGGGTTAAGTCATTACAGCTGAGAGCTCTCTGGGAGTCCTTCACATCATACTTTTTTCAAATGTTCCTTAAATTCCAGAAAGTGCTTGACTGGGATGCTTCCTGGACTTTGGGAAGGAAGGAATGGTTTCTGTCAACTCCTTCAGGATCTACTTGGTTTCCAAGATGGTTTAATGTGAACTGCAAATGCTTTCCGCTGTGTACCATTTTATTTTTATGTATTTATGTATGTATTTATGTATTTATGTATTTTTTTATCAAGTTTGTACGCCGCCCCAAACTTTCATCTCTGGGCAGTTAACAATAGCATAAAACCAGTTAAAAACATATACAAAAAACTTAAACAGAATTTAACAATTTAAAAATAAAACAGAGATTAAAACCCCAAAATTTTAGGAAGCTGAGAAAGCTTGGGTGAAAAGATGGGTTTTTGGGTGTTTTTTGAAAATTGCCGAGATGGGGAGGATCATATCTCAGCAGGGAGCGCATTCCACAATCTTGGGGCAGCGACCGAGAAGGCCTGTCTCTGTGTAGCTACCAAACAAGTTGGCGGTAACTGGAGATGTACCTCCTCAGATGACCTCAATTAGCGGTGGGGTTCATAATGAAGAAGACTTTCTCTTAGACGCTCTCTCCAGGGCCTAAGCCGTTTAGGGTTTTATAAGCTATAACTAGCACTTTGTATTTTGTCCGGAAACCTATTGGCAGCCCATGTAGCTCCATCAGTAAAGGAGTAACATGGTATCTCCGAGATGACCCAGAGACAAACCTGGCTGCCGCATTCTGAACCAACTGAAGTTTCTGGACTATGTACAAAGGCAGCCCCATTAGAGAGCATTACAGAAGTCAAGTCTGGAGGTTACCAACAAATGTACCACTGTTTTGAGGTCATTGATCTTGAGAAATGGGCGCAGCTGGCGTATCAGCCGGAGCTGATAGAAAGCACCCCTGGCCGCCACCTCAACCTGAGAAACAAGGGAGAGATGTGAATCCAGAAGTACTCCCAGACTGCAAACCTGTTCCTTTTAGGGAAGCGTGACCCCATCTAGAACAGGTACATCAAAATCATCTCTAGAGTTCTGACCCCACACAATAAGTACCTCCGTCTTATCTGGATTTAGCTTCAGTTTATTCTCCATCATCCAGCCCATTACTGCTTCCAGGCAGGTATTTAGGGAGGATATGTCAGCTCCTGAAGAAATTGACATGGAGAAGTAGATCTGGGTGTCATCAGCATACTGGTAACACCCAGCTCAAAATCCCCTGATGATCTCTCCCAGCGGTTTCATGTAGATGTTAAAAAGATGTTAAATTTTTTTGGTTTTTTGCTGGCTAACAAACCTGATTTGTGTTTTCTTCTTCTGTTTTTTTTTTTTTGTACTTGACACTAACTGAAGGGATATATAGACAGTGATACAGCTGTCAGATGTTTTCCAAATTCTGCTGTATGCCTTAGGCCTGATGGGTCCAGTAAAGCATGGTTTTGTTTTGTTTTGTTTTGTTCACTACATCAGACTTTTTCATCCACAGCACATAATGGTGTGTGTTCTGTGTTTGATTTTTTTGGCCAAAATCAATAAGGCAGCAAAAGAAAGTGAGCAAAAGTTTAAACCTGAACAAAATACTCAGTTGGGGAAGTTGGTCAAATATGATGTATGCCGTTGGCCCTATTATTTTGCCATGGCCAAATATTGTAATATTCCATGGTCAAAAGTGCCCTTGTATAGAGGTGAACACAGTGAGCATGATTGTGCCCATTTCCATGGTTGGGAGGCTGGGCTGACCGCAGCATTTAATTCTAGGCAGCTCTCAAGTGATCATGGTTTATATTGAAATTTCAGTATACCTACATGTGTTTTAGCCATTGTTATGACTGGTAGTGTGTAGAGTGGTAGAGGAGATGACTTGTATATTGCAAGGACCTGCTGTGTAGCAAGTGGACAAAAAGTGATGATGGGCTTCTCTTTCCACTGCCTTCTTCTGAGAGGCACGAGGGGGAGAGCAAAGAGCAAGCTGTAGCCCAGCTGTGTATTCAACATCTGTGGAATAGCAGCCTGAAAGGGGAGGCAGAGGGAGTTCCTGCTCTCTTCCAATTTTGACGCTTTCCCACGTTTTTTGCCTGGAGGTGATATTCTTGGAACAGGAGACTAATTTTGCGGCTACAATCTGGAGTAATGTTCGTTGAGTGTGCTCCAAGTTTCCCATTGTTAATTGTTCTATAATTGTGCATACATTTCATGCTTAAATTCAGTTGATTTAAGTGGAGCCTAAAATGTCCCAGGCATGTGGAGATGGGATACACCTGTTTTCCTATATTTGGGGCCGCTGTGGTGGCGGTGGTTTTTTAAAAGTTCCTTCTGGTTTAAAACACAGGGAAAGCACTTAAAAATGTTCATGAAGTATTCAGAATTAGGGATGTGCATGAAAAATGTTTGCTTGCTGAGCACACAAGGTGACAACAGTTTTCATGGGATTTGCGTGAAGATGCCAGTGGGATGCTGGGAACAGGGAACTATCTGTTCCCAGACAGGAAGCCCCTGCATGGCGTCGCTTGTAAGAATGGACAGCGGGGCTGTTTGTTATGGACAGTGCTGTGCTTGGGCAGCAGGGGGTGGGGAGCGGCTGAGAAGCAATGGAGGGGCAGGTAAGACCTGCCTCCCTCGGTTTAAAGTACCCCCCCCCATAAACACACATTTTGGCGGGGGAACTTGAATAGTTTTGGTGCCTCGAATGAGAGGTGCCGAAACGCTTTGTGCCACATCCCTATTCAAAATGCATACTAATTCAGAATGTGCTTACTTTATACTGTGACAGTTGCTACTTTATACTGTGACAGTTGCTTCATTGGCTTTATGTTATTTATTGAACAGTCAGGTTATTAGGATAATAAGACATGTTAGCATGTCCACCCAGTCAGAACTCATCCTGCATTTAGGCAGAGTAGTCTTCATTTTAAGTTGTTTGTGGATGGCAAATATTTTCCTCCCTGAATAAAGTAATACTGTGGGGGGAAATAACGATGTTCTCTCCTTTTTAAATATATATTTTAAAATGAAACAAAATTAAAACAGCAAAAACTGAAAGCAATTGAATGCATGGCTCCCTTCTGCATCTATTGGCTCTTAAAGAGTTTCATTTCAGCTCGTCTGCTTGTGCATAGTCAGAATTCTATTAAATTATTCTTGCCCAGGAGAAACATTATGCTTTATAATTCATTTTGTTTTATTTAACATTTTTGTATTCTGAACAGTAGCCATGTTCCACTTGAACAGTTCTGCTGCAACTATATATAATTTCACCCACCAAGAAGTTGATGGTAGAGGTATTAACATTTGATGCAAAATCTTTCGGGCTTGGGTGACTGAGCACCCAAAAATATAGTTGGGTTTGTGGGACAAGGTGAGGTACATCTTAGCAATATTAGCATTACCACTAATATTCTGTCTAAAGCAAAATGTGAAGGAAATTTGTGGGTTATTTGTATGTTCAAAGACATGAAGGAATTTTGGAGGATGCAAAAAACTGTCCATTGGTGTTGAGCTGAAAATTTTATCAGTCTCATAATCTGGAGTGGCCCAGCAAGACCTGGAGACTATTTTGTACTGGGGTGAAGCTGGGGGTGAACAGATAAAGAGGTTAAGAAGCAACTTAGCCTTAAAGTGGCAGGCAGCTACTTTTATTTCTTGTATTTTCCTCCCTCTTTGGTGACAATGGTGATGGTGTGGTATTTTGCCTCTTTACCACAGTCTACTCCTGCATGCTACCATGAACTTCTCTCTAGAATTCCCAGTGAATTATGTTTACATCATGATGTCATTTTATTTCTGGAGGCTTTGGGAAGGAAAAAAATTGATCGTGAATTGAGATGTTTCTCAGTGCCTCGGCCTCTCCACATGCAAAATCACCAAAATCCCCCCTCCCATTTTATCTGCTTAAGAATAGGATAGAAAAACTTGGAGGGCATTTTGGATCAATCTTCGTGTCAATAACAATAGTGAAGTTTCTAAGGAGCAGTTTTTCTAAAAATCCATACATTGTCATCAGATTTCACCCAAAGCAAAATTTCCCATGGATCTGTCAGTTCCTATTGGCCTACAACAGGTTTGGATTATTTTTCCTACAAGCAATGCATTTGTGTTTCTCTTCCTCTTGCCCCCTCATTGGACCACAGATTCTGACCTGAAGCTGCCACTCACATTTTTGAAGTGAAATCCAAAGCAAATTTTGGGGATCCTCTTCAGACAAAAGTAAAAGTGTGTATTAAAGACACCATTGGGGTGGAATCTAATCCTGCCCTGGTCACCCTAATTTTGCTTTGGGAGTCTTTGAGGACAGAGCTGGCTCCTATAGTTGTCTAGGTGCTCATGTAAGTTGAATATACAATAGACTCTGCAGTAGGAATGTGCAGAAAATAGAAACTCTTGGTAGGTTTATTAGCTTAAGGCTGAAGAAAAGAGACAACAGTGAGGGGATTGGAAGTGGGCGGGGGTGGGAAGATAATGCCGCACAAAAGTGAGAGATTCCAACAGGTGAAATGGTTATATAAGAAGCTTTCTATCAAAGAAAGCTGTTTTGAAATGACATGAATTAAAAAACCTAACAGAATAAGTGGAACAAAGTAATGTTGCCCTTGAAGAATGCAAAATACCAAAACATGTTGGTGATACTAGATTTACTAGCAAATCTCTTGATTTCAAGGATCATCTCCCCCTCACCCTGGTCTTGTTAGCCTGGGGCCAAATTCAATGCTTTGGGTAATAAACGAAGTGACCTTTTCTATGTGGTGATTATGATTTCAGTACTGCCTGACTCTGTGCCAATGTGAGAATGCTGGCTGGTATTTCTTTGGTGTGAATTATGCCTCTGGAGAAATAGTAGACATTTACCTTTTTGCAGTCCGTATAATTGTTTCCCTTGTTGCTGAAGTAGTTTCTAAATCCTGAAGACCTTAAGATTCCGCTCCCTCTACAAAAAAACAAAACAAAACAAAACCAAAAAACCCTGTGTAAGTTCATAATTTGGGTGGCAATTTGTCAAATATGACTGGCAAAGTTTCAAACATTGCAAACTGGCGGGATTTGAATATTCTCTTTAAAGGTAACAAGGATCAGTGCAAGCAGCTATGCTTACTTGCATCAAGTCTAGATTTAAAATGTGTTTAGTTAAGCTGCAGAGTGATAAAGTCAAGCTGATCAATCTGTTCCCTTTTTATTCTTGTCTTTGAATACGAATTGCTAGAGATCTGCTTTCAGTTTGCCTCAATAGTGGACAAAAATAAGGTTCTTTTGGAGCTGATTCCGGCTGACATTTTTTGGGTACACTCTGCCTGAGCACAGTAGGAAGCGCTTGGCTTTTTGACATAAATACAAAAATGTTAGAATAATGATACAAAAACCCTCGGCTTCCAATGTGTTTCATTGCACAGAAAAGCAAAGGATGAAAAACATCTCTGGCTTATTTGTTAAAATAAAAATCCTTGATCATAAAATCTTCTGTGTTTCATTTTTAAATTGGAGAAAATGAGCAAATCTGTGATAAAAGATGAGGGGAAAATCCTAAAGAATATCACAGCAACAAAGGATATCTTGCATTCATCTTGATTACATTGGCCTAAAAATAATTGAAATGCTGCTGTTACCAGTGGCCCCCTGCAGTGTTGAGCATGCCCTTAAAGCTTCTTGCTAAGGGCAGCAGAAGTACTATTGTTTAGTGTTGAATAATCTCTCTCCCAATAGCAGAGAGATGCATGCTGGGAGCAGGAACCCATGTTAAAGATAGTTTTGTATTAGATGAAGTACTCCCAGTACATTTTCAAGAAGCTAGAATAACTTCACATGTTTAAAAAAAAATGGGTTCTGACTTTTTAAAAGATTTTTTTTAAAAAAAAAAATAGCAGAGAAGTATTGAAGAACATTATAATTAGTACGCCCGTGCAATTCTTTGGCTTCCAAAGTCTGACGCTGAATAACATACACATTGCTCCTGGCAGAGGTGGCAGTTTCCACCACTCACTTCCATGCAGAACAGAGTTGGGCATGGCACTGAGAAGGACCTCTAAAGAGAACTGGAGGCATGAGAAGCTCTAGTGACATCTGGGAAGGGAAGCTCTAGTGTGGCAAGGCATGCATCCTTCCCAGCACTGGAAAAGTTTGATGCATCAGCCCCAATCATTAGTATGATACAAAGACCAGAGGAGAAGTAGCAAGCATGATTTGTAGTAGCAAGCATGATTTGTCCCCTTAGCTAAGCAGGGACCACCCTGGTTGCATATGAATGGGAGACTAGAAGTGTGAGCACTGTAAAATATCCCCCTCAGGGGATGGAGCCACTCTGGAAACAGCAGAAGTTTTCAAGCTCCCTCGCTGGCTTCTCCAAGATAGGACTGAGATAGATTCCTGCCAGTAACCTTGGAGAAGCTGCTGCCAGTCTGTGTAGACAATAATGAGTCAGCTGGACCTATGGTCTGACTCAGTATATGGCAGCTTCCTACATTCCAATGTAAATAACCCAGGTTTGATTGGAACCAATGCCGATACAGATTATTTGCTTGATATACAGCCCTGTTTAGAATCTGCATGCTCTTCTGAGTGTTCAAAGCACTACACATTGACAATTTTTGTGGTAATTTGTACAAGTGTTCTAGCCATATTACTACTGGGGAGTTGAGGCTGAAAGGGAGTCGCTTGCTTAAGGCTGCTTACTGAGTTCAAGATAGAGATGTGATTCGAAATAGGGAAATTTTAATTCCTAGCTCAGCTGCTTAGCTTCTATGCTACACTAGTTGTTGTGGGGCAAGAAACATGCTCTTGTAAATCAGCTTACGTGGGAAGTATGCTGTAGAAAAATATACTCCATCAGTCTTCTGAGGAAGTTATTTATTTCTCCATCAGCTTCTGGAAGGATGATTTTATTGGTCGGACTTTTACTTGTTGGCAAGTTAAAATAAAGAAATTATCAGATCAGTGGCTGGCTTTATGGTATCTGCAGCCAAAAGCTGCTTGAGTGTTTTAGATGCTTATGTTTAGAAGATTGGATTGTGTGATGAAAGTGAATTTCCTGTTTATATTCTGTTAATGATACTGTGTTCCCCCACTATATTCATATCCTAGCCAGTAGAAAATAAATTATTTACCTTGCCCTCTTTCGGTAGTCCTTCCATACCTTTATTTTCTAATGGTCTGACCACTTTCCTGGATGGATAGATTTCCTGCTCCTGGCGTGTTTATTTTTAATTTTTTTAAAAATCAACAATATGTTCCTTAAAGTTGTTGCTATCATTCACACTCTTTTGACCACGTTTGTACTCTTTCCTCCTTTGAATAAGATTTTCACTTCTTAAAGGAAGACTTCTTGCCTTTTTATAGCTTTCTTGACTCTACTCATTAACCATGCTGGCATCTTTTTGCACTTGTGCGTACTCTTCCTGATCTGCTCAGTACGTTTGACTGAGCTCCTTTTATTGTGGTTTTAAATAACCTGTGAGTGTTCTGAAGAGACTTGACCCTCCTGACTCTCCTTTTCCACTTGCTTTTAATTAAATTCTCCTTTGAAATTAAATGTTGAGCATGTTGTATTTTCTGGGCAGCTTTCCAATTACTTTTATGCTGAATTTGATCTCACTGTGTTCTCGGGCAGTTCAGCAGCACTTGCATCATGCACCAGTTTCTGGGCATCACTCAAGATAATGCTGAGGGTCTGCTCCTTCTAGTCAGCTCCATGCCTAAACAGTTTGAAGGTAAAGTCATTTTTCATTGCTAGAAGTTTTATCCCCATAACAACTTTGAATTTAAATTTTACCTGTGTTGATACTCTGAAATAACCCATTATTACATTTTATCCTGTAGCTCCGTCCTTGATTTCTTTCTCCATCTCAAGATCACCATCAGGGAGCAAGAGAGCATGCATTTACAATTGCTATGAATGTTGATACAAATAAATCTGTCCATTGAAATAAGATTATAGTGAGTTCTGCAGATATTATTTATGTACATCTACTTATATCGCATACATAAGATATGTGGATATAATTTCTTATGATAGTAGAAGCTATTGGCCATGCTTGTAATACTTGTATTTTTGTATGTGTGATTTGCCAAGTTATTTTAAAATATTAACAAAGACGTTCATTGTAAGAGTTGTAATCAAGGGCCTGATATGTCCCAGGGTGTGCTCATGGTCTATATTGTAGCATCCTTGTTGAAAGTGAGGCAGGCCTACTCAGTGCCTGGATGGGACCCTGCCTGAGAATCCCATGTATGTAGCCTTGAGCTTCATGACTGAGGAAAGGTGGAATATACATGTAATAACAACTCCAAGAACTGCAGCCTTCAGGAGCTTTCTGTATTTCCAACCCATATTGATTTTGTGTTTTATTGGATACTCATATCTCTGATAAATAAAGTAACACTTCCCTCCATTCATTCATTTCCTCTCCTGTTAAAGATAGAGATAACTATACCCGGCTGCATTAGGTTTTTGATATATTATTTTTATTCATTTATTAATCATGTTTTTATACTGCCTGATCTATGTGTCTCTACAGCTATTATGTAACTTATGTATTCGACTTGTTTCATCTTAGCTTGAGACATTTGGTATCTATTTGCTTCTATATTCTGCTTTCCTTCCTTCATGGGACTCAAGCATTTGTGAGGTTCCCAGGAGGTTACCCACTGTCCAGTCCTAAACGTGCTTAGCTTTGGCAAGGTGACTGCATCTTCTGCCCTCAGACTGTGCCTTGGAATTCCTTGTAATGGCAAATTACAACCTCTGTAATTGGTGTTTACTGAGGAGAATAATGTTCTACTCAGTACTATACAGTTGTATAGAACAAAATCTGGACATTTCTCTTATACCTCAGCAAGTAAAAGGGCTAATTCAATAATTCCAAGCCGTGTGTGTGCAGGGGTGTATCTAGTGTAGGGCAGGCAGGGCACGTGCCCCGGGCGCCACTTGAAGGGGGGGCACCATTTTTTAAAATGGAAAAAAAAAAAAGTAAAATGGCCACCAAAAACAAAATGGCCACCACGCATGCTCAAATGACCTCTGCAAGGCCCTAGTATCTGGGAAAAGTCAAATTCTCCATTTATTTTTAAAACTTATGTAATAGTGATGCTACAATGCATAGTAGAGAATTAGACAGGCACTTCTGTTTAGTTTTCCAAGTACACCTCCACATAGTATTTGGGTATTTCATGAGCCCCAGCATACTGAAATTTGTAGTTTTTGAGCATTTTTTGGTCTGGCTACGTTCAGTGCTAAATAGTTTTTTAAAGATTAAAAGATTAACGAGCTTGACTTGTATTTTTGAGCTGATATTATGGTAAAGTTATCTGAAAGATGGGTGTCAGATGTTTGGACATGCGGTGCAATTTCAGTGCTTGCCCTAGGCGCTATTTTCCCTAGATATGCCTCTCTCTGTGTGTGTGCATGTGTGTCTTGTGAGAACCTATCATGTAGTGTGAGAAATTACTTTAATAATTAAAAACTCCTGTGAACCCAAAAGACAAGTCTACAGAGGGGCCTTCCTATTACTTTTCTGAATGATTTACAGATCTCCTTTTCTCTGTTCAATAAGCCTCTGCTGGGAGTGGATTATTCAGCCACATTTCTGGATTGGGTATGATTGGATCATTCAGTCATTTTCAACAAGGAGAAGATAAAATTAGCAACCTTCAAAGGAGATGGCGTGTTGTGATTCTTCATGAGTTGCTGCTCTGGATTTGCTTGCTTGCAAAGCAATGACTAAAACTAGGGGCTGGCTTCTCAAAGGGCAAGTAACTTGTATATACATTTACCTCCAAAAAGAGCACTTGGTGGCAGATGTGTGTAGTGTGGATTGGAGTTGGCTGCTGTCTCCCCTCCCTGTCCCCACCACCAATTCACTCATTCTGTTAAAAGTTCTGTGAGTAGTTTAGGAGACATACCAGCTATCAAAATCCATGTTTGTTTGTTTTTACAAACAGAAGCATGTGGCTTAGGAATGACATCATGGTGACTACATGGGTGCTGACATCATAGGAACTGTCAGAAGGTCCTTATGTCATAGGAAGGGCTTGCCTCACAGGCAATAGTCAGAGACTGGACTTAGGTGACTGGAAAGAGTCAGAACCAGGGTACACCCTTGCTTGTAAGGTCAGGCCCTCAAACTTCCACCCCACCCTAGAGTATGCCCAAACCTGCCCTGAAGGTGGGCATGTGATCTCTCTACGAACATCCTTGACAATGTAGACCAATAAGAACAGGTTTCTTATTGAAACTGTACAGGCGTGACTGTACAGGCGTGATAATTTCGCTGAAGTGTCCAAATTAAAATAACTTCCAGGCTGGCTAGAGAAAGAAGGCTTGAGAGAAACAGGTTTTTAGATTTAAGAAAAGGAGCAGGGATAGAGAGAACCAGAGGGGTGCAGCGATTCACATACTATCTTGTCCTTCCTTTGGTTGCACCAGAGCCACGAGGGTCCAATCACCACTAAAGGACCTCCTTCTCAGGGATGGATTGGAAAGCAGCAGGCAATGTGGTTAGGCAATTGAGATAGATTAAAAAAGGCTGTTTGCGAGTAGCCAACTTCTGATAGTAGCAATGTTGGCTGAGCAGAATGGGCCAGGAAAGAAGGCCGAATTGGAGGCTGGAAGTGTGATTGGCATGCCAAGCAAGCCACAGCCGAGTGTAATGGGATGTTCATGGCATGGCTTGTTTGATCTAGCAGGGAGGTTGTTGTAGAAGGCCTGGTAGAGATCATAAATGCATCTCTGAGGGAAGGTAGGATGCCTCCTAGTCTTAAGGAGGCAATTATTAGACCTCTTCTAAAGAAGCCTACCTTGGATCCCTCAGAGCTGAGTAACTACAGGCTTGTCTCCAAGCTTCCGTGGCTGGGCAAGGTAATTGAGAGGGTGGTGGCCTCCCAGCTCCAGACAGTCTTGGAGGAAACTGATTATCTAGACCCATTTCAAACTGGCTTCCGGGCTGGCTATGGGGTGGAGACTGCCTTGGTCGGCCTGATGGATGATCTCCAACTGGCAATTGACAGAGGAAGTGTGACTCTGTTGGTCCTTTTGGACCTCTTGATGGCTTTCGATACTATCGACCATAGTATCCTTCTGGAGCGTCTTAGGGAGTTGGGGGTGGGAGGCACTGCTTTGCAGTGGTTCCGCTCCTACCTCTCAGGCAGGTTCCAGATGGTGTCCCTTGGAGACTGCTGTTCTTCAAAATCAGAACTTTTGTATGGTGTCCTTCAGGGCTCCGTATTGTCTCCGATGTTGTTTAACATCTACATGAAACCGCTGGGAGAGATCATCAGGAGATTTGGTGCAGGGTGCTATCAGTATGCTGATGACACCCAAATCTATTTCTCCATGTCAGCATCATCGGGAGAGGGCATAACCTCCCTAAATGCCTGCCTGGAGTCGGTAATGGACTGGATGAGGGATAAGAAACTGAGACTGATTCGAGATGAGTCAGAGTTACTCATTGTGTGGGGTCGGAACTCGAGAGACGAGTTTGATCTGCCTTTTCTGGATGGGGTCACACTTCTCAGAAGGAACAGGTACACAGTTTGGGAGTGCTTCTGGATCTGAGTCTCTCCCTGGTGTCCCAAGTTGAGGCAGTGGCCAGAAGTGCCTTCTATCAGCTTTGGCTGATATGCCAGCTGCGTCTGTTTCTTGAGTTAGGCGACCTCAAAACAGTGGTACATCTGCTGGTAACCTCCAGACTGGATTACTGCAATGTGCTCTATGTGGGGCTGCCCTTGTACATAGTCCGGAAACTACAGTTGGTCCAGAATGCGGCAGCTAGGCTGGTCTCTGGGTCATCTAGGAGAGACCATATTACTCCTGTATTGAAGGAGTTACACTGGCTGCCAATATGTTTCCGGGCAAAATACAAGGTGTTGGTCATAACCTATAAAGACCTAAACAGCTTGGGCCCTGGGTATTTGAGAGAACGGCTTCTTTGTAATGAACCCCGCCGCCCATTGAGATCATCAGGAGAGGTCCGTCTGCATTTGCCACCGGCTTATCTGGTGGCTACTGAGGGATAGGCCTTCTTCATTGCTGCCCTGAGGCTTTGGAATGCGCTCCCTAGTGCAATAAGAGCCTCCCCATCTCTGACATCCTTTAAAAAGTCCTTAAAGACGCATTTCTTCACCCAGGCTTTTAACTGATATTGTTTTGATTGTTTTGAATGTTATTTTTAGAATATTGTTTAAAAAAATTAAATTGTGTTTTACATTTCTTGCTTTTAAATTTTTGTTTTGTTTTGTTTTTGTTTTTAATAAATGTTTTTCTTTTTAATCTTGTTGTAAACTGCCCAGAGATGTAAGTTTTGGGCAGTGTAAAAATAAGATAGATAGATAGATAGATGTGTCAGACCTAGCATCCAAATCGTGGGTGACTCCAAGTTGCAAGAACCAAAAGACATGCACTGGAATCCAAATGGAGCACACTGGCTCTAGGAACCAGGGGCAATTACAGTCCAAACTGTGTCCTGAGGGAACATTCCAATTGCTTTTCTTTCTTGAACAGGGTAGTTGCGGGAAATCTCAAAAGGTTCAGTTGTCTGTGTTTGCTATGCTGTACTACAACACAATGCCATGAATGGGTCAAGTGTAAATGGAGTGAAATGGATGTGTAAACATCTTAGGTCAGAAGAACCTAGCAAACTAATCAGTATTTTAATCAGCACACTTCATTGTCCATTTAGCTTTCTTCTGATAGGGAGTTGCATCACAGAGCCTTATCGGACTTCCCTGCTGAAATGATTGGCTTTTAGCTCATTTGAGGAATCTATGGAGGGGAGGTAGACCAAAAGGGGTGTGTTTGTGTGTGTGTGTCAATCTTTGTGCAGAGAGAGACCTTGAATTAAAAGCTAACTTTTGCAAGTTAACTGTGGAGTCTACTTAAGCTGCCCAGCATAGGGAAGGCATGGGGCTAATTCCCTTTCAATTTGGCTTTGGCAGCTGCGAAATCTGCAGGTAACTGTCCCACTGCCTGCTAAGTGACTGGTCCTCATGTGCCAACAAACTCATGATCCATGAGACTCCTGAGCATGTTAAAAGTGAGAACCACATGCCCGTGATCTCAAACAAAAGCAGAGAGGCTTCTAGGAGCAGGCAGAAGAGCAGTGCTAGCAACAAGCGATATGTGCCCTTTGGCACGCAGACCTAGGCCCACTTATTGTTTGTCTCAGTAATCCCTCTGCCTATAAAACCAATGGGTTGGCCAGAAATATAGGTGCTTCTGAGGAATAATCACGTGTGACCTGAAGCACTGGGCAGGAGGTAGTCTTGGGAAAGGTGATGGGGGTGGTAAGAATCCCTTGCAGCCTGATAAGGGGGAGGTGCCCTGAGGATTGTGGAGATGGATTTGCCATGAAGTGTTCAAGATTTAAAAATCTCTCCAGCCCAGGATCCAATGTGTTTAGCTCGAATATTTTGCCAAGGTCCCAGAAATATTGAAGGGTTGGTCCCAATAATGGAAACATAGAATATGGAATTCTAAAAAGTAGGAGTGCTAAAACTTGTCAGTGCCGCCTTATAGAAATCTGCCTACATCTTTCTTAACATATCGTTTCAAAAACACTTAAATGAAAAGGACTGAAAATGTAATTGTTTTTACAGTTTTCCAGTCTAAGCTATCACACCCACAGCCCCCTGTTATGAATAATGCCTTCAAAAGGTGTGGCTGGAAAGCTTTAGCTGGAGTTAGAGAACTCCTTCCTTAGCTCTTTCTTAAGATGATATATTTATTGTATTTCTGCCATGTACATAGTGAACTAAAGAATTCTTAAATAGATTGCAAGTTCAAAGAAGTAAAATGCCAATAATTTCAGTAACTGCACACTTATAAAGCCTCAGGCTCAAAATGGTGCTTTGTGCTTAGCTGTAAAATAGAGTGGAAAAAGCGGAATTTAAAAAAAAAAGTCACTGATGGAATGGAAATTGGCTGCCAGTTGAGATACAATGATTGTAAATTCCATCAGAGTAGGAGCTATAAAATTAAGAAACCTAGTCAAATATTATTAAGTTGCAACTCAGATTTTATTTATTTATTTATTTATTAAAAATCCATTTAGTACTATGATGTCTCTTGGGGATGGGCAGCCAGTGGAGTATGGGCCAGATCCAGCCCCTAGTGACGACACCAGCTTTTAGACAAAGTATGCTAAAAATGCTTGGTCACGTTTTTGCACTTCCTGGCCCACAGTGTCACCCTAAGGAAAAAGAAATGTGTGTTTCCAGTTGTAAAAATCTCTCACCATCTTATTCTGTATGCAAGGTATGTGATATGTAAATGAACATATTTGTATCTGCACACAGGCATCACATTGTAATGTAACTTTTAATGTACTGTTCTGATTTGCTGACTTTTCAAACTGTTTACTGTTGTGAGCTGCCTTGGGGGCAAGTTGTGGCTGAAAGCTGGAGTAAATTTCTGTTTTGCAGCCTTACTGTAAATAACTCTGCTATTTGGTCTGAGTGCTTTTTGCAGTGAGGGAAGTAGTTGCAGCTTAATTACATTCTAACCAAGTACAAGAAGTTGGCTATCCCTGATCTATGTAACCAGCATCTCTCTACAATGACATGATGAAAAGTGTCAAGCCAGGCTGGCCACAGAATATATAGGACAGAATGCTAGTGGAAAGAGGGCCAGTTCAGAAACTACAAAATATTTTCTACCTGGGTAGGCACAGGTGCACATTCACATACAGAACATAATATGTGATCCAGAGAATCAAAACCCATAGCTTCCTGACAGCACCTTTTTTCAGTCACTGTGATCAAGCGAATTGCTTTGGGGTAGCTGTGCCTATATTTATAAATAGTCTGACAATGTGTTACATTCTCCATGAGAATGCATCTCTGAGGACAGTTAAGGCTCATCACATAGCAACAGCAATAGCACTTACATTTATATACCGCTCTATAGCCAGAGCTCTCTAAGCGGTTTACAATGATTTAGCATATTGTCCCCAACATTTCTGGGTACTCATTTTACCGACCTCGGAAGGATGGAAGGCTGAGTCAACCTTGAGCCCCTGGTCAGGAACGAACTTGTAACCTTCTGGTTACAGGGCGGCAGTTTTACCACTGCGCCACCAGGGGCTCATAGAGAAGATCTTGGATGTTTGCATTGGCCTTCCAGTGCACTTGTACTCTCTCTTCCATGATAGAGTTTAATGAAACAAACTCTGTCTGTGTGTGCGCGCGCGTGTGTGCGCACGCACTTTGGGTGGTGCAGTTCTATGCCAGGGGTGTCACATTGGTGTGAGCTGCAGTCTTTTCCTGTATGGCCATTCAACGGGTGGTTTATAGGGTATATCAAGCAGAGGGTGCATCCATTTCTCTTCTTGGTTTCCTTTTTGTTGTTAAAGGATTTCCCATAAGGTATAATGAGAGAGGTTTTGTTGTTTGACTTGCATTGCCTTTATCTCCCCACCCTAAAGCACCTGAAATTTCTGAATAAGGGATACAAGAAAACTTGTAACTATTTCAGTTTACCTGTCCTAAAAGGTCACTTCCATTGAAAAGTACCATAATGTGGGTGAGTACCCAAAGTACCAAATATATGCTCGAATGTGATGATTTTGTTTAATTCCTCTATTCTATAGTTGTATAACACACACGCATGCACTGAATTCTCTGTTCGAGTTTGGTGATATTCCTTCGTGAATTTTAGTTATGAACTAAAGAAAAGTGAGATGTGTTTTTCCTTTTAGAAGAAGTTTCCCAGATCCTAGAGATCAACAAACAGTAGTAAGAGTTGCAATTCCAGGCAGGATCATGATACCAAAAGCAGTGAAGCAAAATAATTGAAACAATCTGGTTTTCCTTGCGAAATGTCCCCGCTCCCTGCTAGATGCCAGGTTTGAAGGATATGCTAGCTCCCCTCCCCCTCCACTCACTCTTGGGTGGATGGGGGCAATTCCTTTGCTCTCAGTGGCCTTTGGAAATTCTAGAAGAACACTTTTTGATACAAGTTGAATCAGTACAGAACATAAGTTACCTCTGCAGCCAGAAAACAAAAAATTCTAGTGGCATGCTCATGGTGCATGAACCTGATGTCTATAGCCTTCAGTCATAAATTTATGGGTAGTGACCCCCAATGGGGTCACTTCAGCTGAACACAGGAGTTCAGAAGGTACTTCTGTTACATTTAAAAAAAAAACCCTCTTGGAGGTGTGTGTGTGTGAGCTATATGAGCATAGCATGCCACTTTCAAGGATAGGAGAAATGCCTGAAGGACATCACACGGTCTGTAGCATTACCTTTCCCTTGAAACATCTTTTGAAGTTTAGTGGCAGAGGACTCATGCATATGTTTTTGATACATTATGGGTAGCTGTTGCATATTGCTGGCTATACCTATGACTGAAAACATTAAGAATGACTTATTGCATGAGTTCCACCATCATGTGGAGGGATTCTCCCCATCAAGTCACATTTCTAAGAAAGATCAGTTGCAGAATTACTCTTCACATGTTGGTAGAGAGCCATATGATAAACCATGTTAGACATAGATTTTGGCATGGATAATTTTGGGTCAATAAAAACAGGCCATTTGGGGTGAGGGTTATTGCAGGCATTCCCTGAAAAAGATAGAGAATCTTTAAGCACTGGATGAACTTAAACTTAAGATCTTTGTTCCTATATAAACTTCCATTGCATCTGTCCAGTTTTCTAGTATTTACCTGAACTGAAAATTGTTTGGGCATGGATGCCTGTCGTTTCTCAGAAGAAGAATCAGATACCATTTTTGAAGAAAGCAGAGGCAATTTTGGCACATCGTTCAGTATTTTGTTGCATTTACATTCCACTTTTCTTCCATGTGGGAATCAATGCAGTATATATGGGCTTCCTAAGCCAGATACAGATCTGCTTAGATTTAATATGGTCAGTATGTGTGGGGATGGGGGAGGGAATGAATAAATGAGAGTTAAGCTTAGGTAAGCTATTTTAGCCTCAGGCTCTGTCTGCAATAGGATATGATGCATATTGACCTATTTTGACTGATTGATTAAATGCTGTCAAGTCAGTGTCAACTCTTCGCGACCACATAGATAGATTCTCTCCAGGATGATCTGTCTTCAACTTGGCCTTTAAGGTCTCTCAGTGGTGCATTCATTGCTGTCGTAATTGAGTCCATCCACCTGGCTGCTGGTCGTTCTCGTCTTCTCTTTCCTTCAACTTCCCCCAGCATTATAGACTTCTCAAGGGAGCTGAGTTTTCACATAATGTGTCCAAAGTATGATAGTTTGAGCTTGGTCATTTGTGACTCGAGTGAAAATTCTGGATGGATTTGTTCTAGGATCCATTTGTTTGAGGATCCATGGTATCCTCAAAAGTCCTCTCCAGCACCAAAGTTCAAAAGTGTCAATGCTTTTTCTATCTTGGTTCTTCAAAGTCCAGCTTTCGCACCCATAGAGTGTAACAAGGAAAACCATTGTCAGAATGATTCTAATTTTTTTAGGTGTAGACACGTCACGGCATCTAAATATCCTATCTTACATTTGTGTACCTATCTTACATTTGTGTATATGTCAATCTATATAATAGTGTATTCAGATATTAATCTATATAATAGTATGCACATACTAATATTATATAGATTCAAGCTAAGTTTTAAAAAATTGAATTGTTTTTTAGATCACATTTCAAAAACCACATATTGTGTTTTCTTAAAACACCTTAGTACATTTGCACCTAAAAGCAATTTCATTAAATGGTGCTTGAAAGACTGTGAAAAATTAATATGGTCCTTACACCAGTATCCAAAATGTTCATAAGGAAGTAATCATTCACACATTTAAATTACTTGAGCGTGTCTGTAAACTTACCACACTTACAAAAACTTACAAATTACAAATCCAGTTACAATGAAATTTGAAAGGGTGAGGGGGAAAAATAAGGTATATGTTGAAAGAAATGAGACTGGCAATCTCAGGCAAAGATGATTCCCAGCAAGGGTATTCAGTATAACCAGCAGCTGGAAATGCACACAGGGTGGTCTTGTACTACACTGCTTCTAAGGGCAGGGCTGGAGTAGGGAGAGGTCGTCCTGGAGCAGTGTGGGGGCACAGCTGCTGACTAGTTTGTATGTATCTGGCAAATGTTGCCGGAGAGCATGAATTTGCACAAACCAAACTAGACATGAAGTTAAGCTGGTATGTTGACTTCTGTCCTATAGTCAAGAATGCACAAGGCTACGTAGTTGGGGTTAGAGAACCCTGTGAAGCTCCAGGTGAGATGCGTGCTCCAACAGAGGGCAGAGCTGGAGTGAGGTCTAAAATACCTTCAGGCTACTGCTCCCAGGTTCCATATCCCCACATGGAGAACAGAGAGAGTCTACTCTTCTTCTCAACTCCATCAAGACCCTGCCTGCTTGTTGCTCGTATGCAGCTTTGGAGGGGTGCAAAGTATATGGTATGTTCATTGGGGGACTCAAGCTCAGTGAATGCTGGTGGCAAGATCACCCAGCTGGCAGACTCCAGCCGGATGTCAGGGGTTTGGACAGGGCCCAGGGCTAGGGATGTGCAAACCAGTTCTAGATAAAGCCACCCCAGTTCAACAGTTCTAAGTAGAACCCGAACTTAAAAACAACAACAACAATTAGAGCTGGTTCTAGGCTGAACCAGACCGAGCCTGATTCTAATAGAGCCGTTTCTAACTGGCTCAAGTGGCTCGAGCCTCCATTTTGTGTAAGAAAGAGAATATCCATTTTGTGACATTTGCCTCCCGTGGAGCAATTGGCTGTGCTGCATATCCCAATTGGCCAGATGAGTCTGGCCCTTTGAGTGACTTTGAAAATGTGTCACTCAGGGACATCTGTCACCCCATTTGCCAGGGTGCCGGGATAAGGGGAATGCTCCAAGGAGGGTTATTCAAAGTATATTTAAAGTCCACCTTGTGGCTTGGAATCTTTCTCTGTCTCTGCTGCTTGCTTCTGCTGTTCCTCTGCCTGCTGCCTGAGAGAGACTGAGGACCTACTCGTGCTGCTGCTTTGGTTGCCTTGCCTTGCAGTTGGGACTGGTGGTCTCCAGAGAGAGGTTTGACTGACTCCTGCTCCCCTCCCCCATTTTTCTTTTTAAAATTACAATATTTAAATATTTTCCTGGCTGGTTGTACTGTGCTTAGGCATTTTCTTGTGTAGTGAGCAAGTGCGTGGTGCTAACCCCTGATAACTGAGCAAAGAGGCACTGTTTGAAGTGATTATCTTTATTGAGCAGTGGGAGAGAAACTAGCCCTATCTAACCCCAGCACAGCATCCTTCCAGTGGCTGTTGCTGGTTGTCTTATGTTTCTCTTTAGATTGTGAGCTATTTGGGGGGAGGGAGCTATCCTTGCTTATTTTTGTTTCTCTATGGAAACCGCTTTTGGAATGCTTGTTGAAAAGCAGTATATAAATATTCGTCGTCGTAGTATTCTTGGCCTCTGTGCTACTGCTCAGATTGGGAGGCAGTGTTCCCTGTAACAGGGATTCCCGCAACTCCCATAATCCCTAGTTGAAGGCCATTGTAGTTTGGGATTCTGGGAGTTGTAGTCAACATCTTGCAATCCCTGGTTCAAGGAAAACTGGTGGGAGTGGTGGGATCGTGACAATTTGGCTCTGCATATTTTTTTTTCATGGTTTCAAATAGCAGCAGCAGGGAGGAGGCAACTGGGATGGAGCTTATAGCAGAAATGGAGGGAAGCTTTAACCCTCCCTTCTGCTGTGATCCTTATCCAGATTGCCCCCCTCCTGACAGCTGCCATTTGCCCCTGGAAGGAAATTATAATTGATGCATTAGTGGGATCCAAGTGGTCAATAATGCAAGGGATTGCTGTGTCCCAAAACCAAGCTGCTTTCAATGAAATGCAGCTGACTTGAAGTGAGCACATGGCTAATGTACATGAGTTTCCCCCATGAGTAATATATTTCCACTATGTCTTTCATCATTGATTCCCATTGCTTATGTACCTGAAAAAAGTTCAGGGAATTAAAAGTATATAAGATAAAATAGCCTTGAGATACATGCTCAGACTACAAATATGACCTCATGATACATGATATAGTAAGGAATAAATGCATTAGTTCAGGGCTTTCTTTTCTGAATCATTTTAGGATGTGTCTGAAAGCTTGAATGCATCTTCCAGCAACAGCAGCACTCAGGACACAAGCGATAAGGTCTGTCAGCAGTTCCATTTATAACCCCTCTGTCCTTCACACCCTCTTAAAAGCCTCTCTTGAATTGATTTTTTTAAAGGTGCTTTAATGGTGGCAGCAGCAGCAGCATATCAATTGTTGCATGCAGCATAAAAAAAATTAATACTTAATATGCTGGGGTGATAAGTGAGCAGCACTTTGAATTCCACATAATGGGTAGGCACAGCCCCTTAAGACATTAATAAACTTCTATAAACAGTTGTACATTAAGAAAGCTCTGGGGATGTAAAAAGAAAACAAAACACCCTCAACAGATGTTTTTAAAATTATTTTTATTGAGGACTAACACATCCTATAACAAAGGCTTTTTGCCTCCAAGTCAACAGTTAAGTTGACTCCTCATACCTTCTGGTCAACATTTAAATTGATGTTCCAGTCTCTGGAGATCTTTCATCCCCCAGTCGTTGACCTAGTAACTAGCTCTCACTCTGCTTGTACAGTGCTGGAGGAGTATTAAGAAGTTTCTGAGGCTTTTCTTGTCTACACTTGATGTTCAGCACAAATCTATCTAACTATGTACTAGTTCATATAGGAATCACTTGAGCCCTTGTTAGAATCTTTGTAGCAGCAAGACATGGAGGGCAGAGAGTAAGCATGCCCATTGTTGGTACAAATGGGAGTGCCACCCCCATATTAAAAAGCAGCTGCAGCCCCCCATCCCATCTAGATCAGGTGCATCGCAAGAATAGGGTTAAAGCCCCCCACTGCAGCCCCAGTTCATGAGGTGTTGATCTGCCTACTTACATATACAGTTATGCCCATCAGCAGTAATGACAGGCTTAATGCCAACTTTTTTGACCCTAAGACTCTAGATGGATGCTGTCAGCCAGAGTAAACAGTTTAGACCAGTGATTCTCAAACTTGGGTCCTCAGGTGTTATTGGACTTCAACTCCCATAATCCCCAACCAAAGGCCACTGAGGCTGGGGATTATGGGAGTTGAAGTCCAATAACACCTAAGGACCCAAGTTTGAGAATCCCTGGTCTAGACTCTAGGGAGCTGATACATGCTTGGGAGATGAATGTGGATGTGCATGTGTCCTTCCCACTCCATCCAGTGCAGCACCTCCTAATTTATATTTGTGTTGTATTCAATTCACATATTTAGGGATGGTATGGCTAAGTCACTGCCTTTATGCATAGACACCTCAGGAGATGGGTGTGCCCATGTCTCCCCCGCCCCGCCATGTTTAGGATGGGCTGGCAGACAAATAATCTGGGGCGGAAGGGATGGCACCACACCAATATGGACAGAAGGAGGGACAGTGTGAGAATAATTAATTGCTGAGACAAGTCCACGTTTCCAAATGCATTGGGACTTTTCTCAGCAATTATTCTCACACTGTCCTTCGGACATACAATCTGAATGATCCCTAGTTAATAAATGACCTGAATCTGCATAAGGAACTTTGGTATGTGCATATGTTGTGGCATTGTTGGGCAGTTGCAAGTGCCCACTGTTGATACCTGAGACCATAGTCTTCATGTTTTAGTAGCAGGGCAATTCTTTTGGGGTTCACCCAGATAGGAGGAGCCTCATGGAGGATACCTTGCTGAGGGCTGAAACCTGGAGCCAGCCCTGGCATGTTACATAGCCAAGGAATGCATTTGCTTTAGCTATGTTAAGCTTTCTAATCCATTGGTCCATTTGGGCTGCCAGATATTAGGGATGTGCAAACTGATTCGGGTACAAATTGATTTGTACCCGAATCTAGCTGATTCGGGTGATTTGGAGACAAAACAAATCACCCCTGTGGTCCATTGGCTAGATTTGGGTACAAATCAAATAACGCCTGATTTGATTCAAATTGATTCAAGATTCAGATCCCTCCTACTAATTCCCTCAGATTCCCAGCTTTCTTTTAAAAAAAAAAGCTAACCTCTAGCCTTTGTAGAAGTGGAGTTATGGACCAAAATGTGTGGTCACTATTTTTCAAATGTTTGGATTCTTTGGTGTATAATAACTTTCCCTCAATGAATCATCATCATCATCATCATCATCATCATCATCATCAATTCAGTTTCATCAATTCATCATCATCATCAATTCAGTTTCTTCCAAAAATGGCTCATGGTGGTTTACACAGAGAAATAACAATAAGATAGATCCCTGTCCCCAAAGGGCTCACAATCTAAAAGAAACATAAGATAGACACCAGCAACAGTCACTGGAGGTACTGTGCTGGGAGCGGACAGGGCCAGTTATTCACCCCCTGCTAAATAAAGAGAATCACCGTGTTAAAAGGCGCCTCTTTGCCAAGTTAGCAGGGATTACACAATTTCATTTATTCTATTCATTTTGACTATCTTTTCATCACTGCCAACTGTCAACTGCCATGTGCCAACTATACCCCACTCCCCCCTGCAGGGTGGGACAACCCATTGCCACCCGTACTACTCAGTTTATGTTCTAGGATTCCCCCCCCCCAAAAAAAAATGTTTAAGCACTTTGGTGTCTAATAACCTTTCCTCATAATGAATCCCTATGAGGATTCATTACACACCAAAGAATCTAAACACCTCAAAAAATCCTAAAAGATAAACTAAATACTCAGTGGCTTGTGGGTTGCTGGGTAGTTGGAACATGGGATGCCACTAATTCCCCTCCCCCACCTGCAAAGCAGTGGGGTCAAAATGAACAGAAGAAATGAAGATGTGTAATGAAGACACCAAAGAATCTAAACACTTCAAAAATACCTTAAAAATAAACTGAGTACCCCAGTGTCTGTGTGTTGGGTGTGTGTGTGTAGTTGACACATGGCAGTTGACAGTTGGCACTGTCCAATGACAGTCAAAATGAACAGAAGAAATGAAGGCATGCTGTGAATCCTCATAGGGATTCATTATGAGGAAAAGTTATTAGACACCAAAAAATCCCAACACTTGAAAAATGATTGCACATTTTGCTCCATAACTTCACTTCTACAAGGGCTAGAGCTTAGTTTTTGTTTGTTTGTTTGTTTGTAATGAAAGCTGGGGATCCGTTTTAGGGTTAGGATGTGGCAACTTCTAATCCCCATTGTTTCCTATGGCAGAAATGTTCAAAATAAGTAAAAATTAAAATAAATTTATTAAAATTCAAGCAAGTGTCCCACTGTGTAATCTGAGTGGTAGGTGTCATCCATGGGGACCTACCCACCACCCACATTTGGTGCCCCTAGGACCTTGTTAAGTTGTCTGAATCAGTCAAAATCTGAATTAAATCAAAGCAAATACAAATTGAATCTGGGGTGATTTGGAGGGGGTAGATTTGGATACAAAACAAATCAGGGGTGATTTGTTTTGGTCACAAATCGAATTAAAAAATTGATTTGTGCACATTCCCTATCAGGTTTTGGCATGAAGAGTGGTGCAGTCTTGTGGGTTTCGGATGAGTTGAACGGATGAGTTGAATTTTCTGAAAGTATATTAATTCCAAAGGAAACTGCACTGTAGTTGGAGATTAGCCCTAAATAGTAATAGACTAAAGAAGGCAGAGAGTAATGGAGAGCTGAATATTATTGTTATGCTTTAGCTGCATAATACTGAGGTTGCTGGCAGAGATCTCATTTTCCTGGGTGTTGGTGCTATACAGTTTGATGGCCCTGGTCAGCAACTAGTTTTCCAGGAAGGCTATTTTGAAAATAGGCTGTTAGCAAGTTCACTTACAATGGGGCTCTTCACACAATTTTTCTAATGTCAGTTTGATGAGAATCTGAGATCTTCACTATTGTATGTGAACCTATTGAAGTCAACAAGCCCACTGCAGATCCATATTACAGATTACATACTTCAGATCTAGGGGTGAGCACAAAACCTGAAAACCTGGTTCGAGTAGAACTGGACTTGAACTGAACCAGGTCTGGTCTGCTTCTGTATACACTAGAGCCAGGTCTGTTCTGGCACAAGTCTGAACTGGTTTGGGCCTGGCTGTAGGCAGGGGAGGGAATTGAATTTTTTTTTAAAAAATGCAGGGGAGCCTTCTTAAATGTGGGGCAGCACCCCACCATTGCAAGGCTTCAGGGGTGCGGCCACAGGGGAGGGTCTCTTGAGGTTCCCACTTTCCCCACCTGCTGCCGCACATGCACAATGACCATTTGCATGTCTAGTGCGTATGTACAGTGGTCTCCAAAATGGCCACTGCCAGTGCAGAGAGGCTCAAAATGGGCTGAAAACAGCCCAAAACAGGCCATTTGAGAGTGTGGGGAGGCTGGCAGGGGAAGGGGAACCTCAGGAGACACCCCCTGTGGCCGTGGCAACACCCTCCCCCCCAAGCCCCGGTGGGTTGGGCATGATCTCAATCCAAACTGGGCCCAGTCCAGGGTGAGCCCTCGATCAGATCCATATTACAGATATTGACTTCATATTGGGTTGGTGAGTTGCCAGGCAAAGATCACCAAAAAAAGTCTGGGTTCATACAAAAATCTCTGTGGGAGCATGCATGCAGCAGTTATCTCAGATTCCTGTCAAATTGACATTAGATTAATCGTGTGAACAGCACAATGGAGTTCACTGGGTTATTCCTATATAACAATAATTCAAGGGAAATTAGCATAATTCCTATCAAACATAAGCTACTTTTCCTCTTTCTTTTCTTGCTTGCCAGCTCTTCAAGTATTTCAGATGAAGGGCTGTAAGTTTGTCATAATTCTAGGTTTCAGAAAACCATCTGTGCCTCCTTAGTGCCATGCAGAGATAAAGAAATCAAGGACAGATTTCAGATGGTATACCTACAGTGCAATTCTGAACATATGTATTAAATAATATGCCACATTTAGTTCACGAGGACTTTCTTCTGAGTAAATGTGATTAGTTTTGCAGAATCAGCTAAGAATGTATGATAGATGTTTGAGGATCACACACCTGTTCTTATCCTATGTTGTAAGAGGAAAACAAATGCCCTTTATAACTCTGTGTAATGACTGTGACCCTTACATCTCTGTTGATAAGACAGAAGCAAAAGGAAGGTGGAAAGATCTTGGTTAAAGGGGGTTCATAAATTGCTTGCAAAATAAATGTTAAATTCATAATTGTGTCTCTGTATCTGTATCTGGTGAAATGATGATTTGGAAGAAGGAGTGATGCTTCAGCTTTTAAACAATCATGTGGATACAGTTATTAGAAAATACAGCTTTTAAAAGTGCCCATGAGGTAGAAAATGATATCGATGAAACAAATTTTACACACACACACACACACACACACACACACACACACACACACTGCACTTGTCCAGGTTTTCTAGGATACATATTCCAATTTTGCTAACAAAGTCTATCTTATTTCTTTATATATTTATAAAATATAGAAAACCTTGGATTTCACATTTCAGTTTATTTTCAGAAAGTTGGCTAGAATAAACCAAGATTGGCTGCTTTGGATGTCACAACCAATCTTGGTTTGTTTTGAACCTCAGTCAGTAAAGGGATTCTTCTGAGGCTCACATAGGCAGGAAAAAGGCGAGCACATGCTCTTGAGGCTTGGTAGTGACCCGCAGAACCAAGACTGGATATGGTTCCACATGACATTCTTTCAAATCTTCCAGGGAGTGTGGAGACATACCACCACCCAATCTGAAGAAAAACACTGGAGTGCTGATAGCACTTAACATGAAGCTATACAGTTTAAATCAACTGTGAATCTTTGATTTAATTAACTTTTTAAGGTAAAGGGCAACATGATATTTATGTACAACTCAGTCTAGATTTCTGAATGCTGCATTCTTACCAGATTGTGGCAAGCTATAGATATGTCCTTTCAGATTTCCTTTTGAATACAGGTTTGCATTTTATACTTTTCTTTGACATGTAGTGTGGAAAGCTGAATAATGGTAGCTGGTACATTCACTCTCCTATCCCAACCCTTTTCTGGATATTAGCCTACCTGTGTGCAGATGCAGCAGGACTGCAGAGTAATTAAGCCTCTAATTTAATCGCCTTGTCTTAATAGAAATACAACATAAATCAAAGTATTGCTCTGGTAAGGCTTTCCAAAGGTATTGGCATTGTCACAGCTGGGAGAAAAATACTGTCCTAAGTGGGATATATTTCTCCAGCTACAGATAGTACATCCCAGCCCTCCAAAATTAGTCTTATGTTCTGTATTCTTCTGCGCCACACGAATCACTTGTTTAAATGACTCATGCGGCAATCCCAGTAGCTAATAGGAGTGTCCCCCCTTAAGCCTCTGCAATGATGCAAGAGCCTCTGGGAACTTTTCCCATTTGTAAATATGGTGCCAGGTGCAGTGGCATGAGTCTCTCAGCTAACTTTTGCCACTGGTGTTGTAGTTTGTGAATTGGTCCTGGGTGAGCTTTTTTGTGAACATGGGTCCTTGGCTAGCTAATTGCTGATGCCATCCCCAGGCAAAGGAAGCAGGAGACTAGACAGGGGACCGGGTCTCATGATCAGTGAGACCTGGTTCCTAGCGGTGAGCGGGAAGAGCGGGCTAAGCCCGTTCTCCCCGCTCAAGAATGGGCAGGGAGCCCTGGGCAGCCGGATCGGCCACCCACACAATGGCCGGCTCCGAGACAGAGCTGGTGGGGGCTGGGGAGCTTGGGGGCCGCGCGGCCCCTGGAAGCCCCAGTATGCCCTACGCGAGTGTGCAGGGCATACTGGGGAGACCCCCGAGCTGGGAGACTGGTTTTAAGCCTCCAGGCCGGGGGTCTACTCGTGAGTAGCCACGGCACGGAGCCACACTGCAGCTACTCACGAGCAGATAGCCCATGTTTGCGCAGCACTCTCTCTGCAAAACCGGGCTAAGGGGCAGGCTACAGGAGCGGGTTAGCCGCTCCAGAACCACTGGGCTCGGCTGTGAGCCCGGTGGTTCTGACGATCACAAAAATCGGGCTAGGATTTTCCTATCCCGATTTTTGTGATCGTAAGAATAGCCCCACATTGTGGATAAGTCAGGGACTGGGAGTGCTCATTGGGGAAGGGGCTGAGGGAGAAGAGATTTTAGGGTATGGAGATTAAGGAAAAGGGAGAAGATATATGTTGGGAAGATAAAGAAGGGCAAAGATAGTGGTCTGAAGGAAAGGAAAGGAGGATGGGAGCAGTTGAGTGATTAAGAGAGTAATGGATAGAGATGGGGACACCCAAATAGTTCCATCTTTGAAAAGAGTGGAGGGGCTAATATCCTACTGGAAGTGTTTTGTACAGAGGAGCCGGGAATTTTATATTGACAGACACCATTTGTGAAACTATTTGCAACATATTTGAATGATCATGGTGCAAAGCAAGTAATAATAGAATCACAGTGAAAACATAGTGTAGCATTATTCCAAAAAGATAAAATAAACCATTTTATTTTGCCCACAGCCTAGTGCTGCTGTTTAGTCATTGGCTCAAAGTGTAGATCATGGAAATCCCTGGATGGAAGGATGCTGAGAATTGACCCACAAGTCGGCTTAGCAGCAGTGGAGAAAGCCATCCTGCAAAATGGCTCTAGTATTAATTGCTTTTAGTCCCTCAAAGAGAGTGAACTCTGCGTCTATAATGCTGGGATAATGTTGATAAATGTGGCTATGCCCTACAGTGAGCCTTGGTGATAGGAACCCTTCGGAGTCTAATCCTGTTGCCTTTCTAGTTGAGCTTGAAAGCAGGCAATTTGTTATCCACATATTTTCACTTTGAATAGGTCAGAATTAAGAAAGTTGAGGATCTTTTTTTGTATGGGAGTATGAAGACATTGGGGCAGATTAAATCTACACTGGGCTATAATTGGTTGGCAGCCACTGCCATCAGTAAAAATGTCTGTTCTGTCATTATTGTTAATGTTAGGGACCCAGTTTTGGTAATGGCCATCCGCGAATAGTGACATGTAATTTTACTTAAGGCCCCTGTGAAAAGCTTAACCCATTCTTATGCTATTGCTTTGGAAACAAAGATGAATGTGGAAATTGGTTCCTGAAATGAGTGTCTCACATTGGCTTTCACAAGAAGTGGAAATGGATATGAGCATGACTGGCCATAATCATATTCCAAGTAATGTGAGACAATCATTGATCATCATGGGCTGGTTCACACTTCCTAACAGTCTCCTTGTGAGCATCTTAGGAGTGTGCAGGACGGCTTCCAGGTTTGTGACCAAGTGATGCTCAGAAAGTGCAGAAGTGTTTGTGAACTGGCATATCCATGTGGCACCGTGTTTGTGAATCTCCATGGTTGTACACTCAGCTCTTGAAGTTTGTTTTTGTGTGTGTAGCATTTCTTTGTTACTGTAATCAAGGAATAAATTGTTGTTTATACAGAACCATCACTGTATATAGTGCTGTTCAGAGTGACATAACCGCATGCCTTTACTTAACAGAACTACAGTCTAAGTTTTGATGAGAAAGAAGAGTGAGTGAGAGGTATTGCGAACAATGGGTGGATGCAAACAAGTTCAGTTATGTGTAATTCGGCCTCATTTCCAATAATGGTGGCTAGATGGAGACAGTGACCGATATGATACACAGTGCTAATGATGGCAGGAGGGTATTGTGGTACCACTGCTGTGGACACAGCAGTGGCACCACTGGAGGATGTCGGTTGCACTACCCACATGATCTCATTTCCCCCATGTCCACTATGAGAGAAACTATGGTAACGCTGGTGTACAACTGGTGTCCTTCCCAGTGGTGCCACTGCATCTGTGTTCACAGCTTCCTCTTTCCCTACTCCTTTCACTCACCCTTTGCCTTTGCCTTCTATGCTGCCAAATGAACCAGCAAGTGGGAAGAGTGAGTGGGCAAATAAGAGGAGATATCCAATATCTGATCTGGAGGACTCCCTTGGTATGTGACCTGAAAACCCACTGAGGGCTGAGTGGATGTATTATGATAGTTATAAAGAAATAGGAGCAGGATCTGGTGCAGAAACATTATGTCCCTGCTTAATGATGCAATAATTATCTCCTTATATGAATAGGACTGGTTTCCATGTACATATGCTTCCTCACTGGATCGAGGCCTATGTCTTATTCAGTCATGCACACCATACCAAAGGCCTATGTTTTTCTCACATTAATTTTTAATATTTAACAGTTAGGTGCTTCATATGAGTTTGTCAGAGATCCCATAAAGGAAATGCTGAGCTCCTAATAAAATCTACTAGTTTCCTCACTTGGATCTTAGAGTTTCGTTTGAAGTCACTTTACTAAACTTGCTCCTTATTCTCCAGGCACTTCAGATATATCTTGCTGATGTGTGTCTCTGTGTGTAATTTCCCCCACCACTCTTTGCTTCAGATAAGTATAATATGCAAAGGGCCTAATTTAGACAATAAGTTTAGTTAATCTGACAACTTTGGGGGTTCAAATCCATACGAATTGCTGACCTTCTTTTTGGAGAAGGCATTGACAAAATAGTCCATGTGTAGTGCACGGTTTTCCTTATTGCCTTCACCAATGCTACCTGAGTAAATTGCCACAGGAGTTTGTCCCTCAAGCAAAATTAGAAACAAATCCGGAGTGTCTTTGAGGAAACTGCTTGATCGACTTAGAGGGAGGTAGAAAGATTTTCAGATGGTGACATAAGGCTTCTGTACATCCCTGAGTTGTCCAATTATATCTAATTAAAAATGAATTAGGTGTTCTTTCTTCCATGAAAAACATCTGAGGAATGTTGAGGGAAGCCAAACCAGTTCTAAAAAGTCTGTGTGGATTCTGAACATTTGTGCTTGAATAATGTTGATTATTACGTATATGCTGCCAATACCTTTTTAGAGAGGAGCGCTGTCTGGTTGCAATGCTGTGATAATTGCACAAGAATGACTTGTGTGAATTTGGATGTATGGAGAATGGCACTCATGCCTACCAAGGTGAATACACTCGCCAACAGTACATGTGAGTCCACCTGGAGGCTCAATAAACTTCCTGTTTTGCTGCTTGCCCAAGACTGCAAAAACAGGATGGTTAGGAACTCTGCAGGCCAACATTCATGGGTGCAGGGCAGTATTTGGCTTGGTGGTTCACAAGTGGCACAGGTATAATCTGCAGCTAAAAGCCTAGGAAGTTAAAATAGCACCAAACTGTAACCATGTGCGCTAAATACCTGATTTATAAAGTACAGGAAGCCAGAGTAGTACCCTTTGGGTACTCAACTGAATGTATTCTGAGCAGGAGAATGGGATGGTATGCACTCTCCCCACGTAGGGATGCATGAATTGGCTCAACATTGAACTGGCCTTGAGCTGGACTGGCCCTGGTTCAACTTGAGGTCGACCCGAACCCCCCTGGCCAGCTCGGGGGTTCAACTGGAGTTATGCAGGTGTCCATTGTGCATGCATGGTGGCCTCCAAAATGGCCACCTCCACTACACAGAGGCCCAGAACGGGCCAAAACCCCCTCAAACCACACCATTTCAAGACCAGGGGGAGGCTGGCCAGTCGAGGGGGAACCACCAGAGATTTTTCAACAGCTGCGGCAGCACCCTCTGTAGGCAGTGAGTCCTCAATTATTTAAAAAGTTTGAACCCCCAAACCTGCTCGAAGCCGAGACGTGAAGTGTTCGGACATGTGCAAAACCAAACGTGTTCAGTTCTGTTCAGTTCAGGTTTGAAGCAAACTGGGAAAACCAGTTTTGTGCACGCCCCTATCCCCACTCTGGACCATGTGTCCAGGTGAGGGTTTGCATATATATCATGTACATACTGTACAGCTGTACTCACATGTGCTTCTTTCCATACAAATGGGAACCCTGCTTTTCCAGGACTCCAGTAGTGCAAAACATGTTTTGCCTGCATATAATCTGTATATGTGTGGGCTCTATGCAGATACTCTCCTTTGAAGTGTGGAGGCTGGGAGCTAAGCCAATATGATCTTCCTTCACTTCATACATACACTAACACCTGAATAGAACTATTTCATCTGATAAAACAAAGAACAAAAGAAAACATGGATTTTGTAAGCTGCATTCCATTCATTACCTATTAAGAGATGATGGAATGTTGAATACTGTATTTACTAGTGCCTTACCCAAATGCTTGTGATTCAAGACTAGAAATCTATACAGGATTTCAGTGCTGCATATGACTGAGATGTTTATAGCTCCACCTTTTATACTGGCAGTGGGTTGTCTTTTTTGCCTACTTTTTTACTCTCTCTGTGTAAAATGTGTTCCCCCACCCCCAAATCTAATAAAATTGAGTGTGTGCTGTGAAGTAATTTCCATTGAGATCAATGGGACTAGCTTCCACATAGTGTATTTAGGGTTGTGGTGTTAGACATGTTTGAATTCCTCAAGCAGATGAGTACTTTAATTAGAAAAGAGAGACAGACAATCTTTCCATGGGAAGTGAAATGTTTGGCACAGGACATCAATGTGGGTGGGTCCTGGAGGCAGCATTGCTAAAGCACTAGTCAGAATTCCTCCATCATCCTCCCTCGGGTCCAGAAGAAAAAATTAGAAAGATGAAACTGCAATAAAAGAGAAGAAACAGTCTGAGCCCCAGTATAATTACATCTTGGGTTTCTCGTTTGGTCCACCTCCGGAGTGAAGATCTAACACAAGAAACACAAAACAAAAGCAGTGATCTTTTCAAGACTGGCAGTGCTTAATAGGGTGTGGGATCATTTTCTTATATTTGTATGTCAAGGGTGTGGTGTGAGTAACAGGGTAAAGACAACTGTTTTAAGATAACCCTTTTTCAGACATGCTAAAACAGGTACTTTATAGAAAGTTGAAGAGAATAACTTCCTAATCACCTGACTATGTGAGTGAGTGAGTGAGAGGGATTCCAACATAACACTCTGCTCATTTTTGCACTTTCTACTTTTTCAAGTAAAACCATGAATTTCAAATTTTCAGATTCTGTTCTGCAAATGCATTGGCCTATTTATTCGAATGCTGCTGCTGCTGTAGTTTTAGCGGCAGAAGATGTACACTGAGAAGTCCCTCAATTAAATTTTTGCTTTAGCCATGACTTCACTGGATGATCTTAGCCAAGTCTCCATTTTCCTCCTCCCACATTTAGTATATTGGCAGGATGCTGTCAATGACCAGAGCTACATGGAGTAGTCGTCTCTGTGTGTGTGTGTGTGAGAGAGAGAGAGAGAGAGAGAGAGAGAGAGAGAGAGAGAACGCTCCTGGAGTATTCTGGTCTGGTGTCATTTATATAAGCTAAGTAGCTGCCAGTGGGCTTATCTAGACATGGCTAAGTTATTATTATTGTTGTTGTTGTTGTTGATATTATTATTATTACATTTTATATCCCACTCTTCCTCCAAGGAGCCAAGAGTGGTGTACTGCATACTTAAGTTTCTCCTCACAACAACCCTGTGAAGTAGGTTAGGCTGAGAGAGAAGTGACTGGCCCAGAGTCACCCAGCAAGTATCATGGCTGAATGGGGATTTGAACTTGGATCTCCCCGGTCCTAGTCCAGTACTACAACTCTAGCCACTACAACTCTACAACTCTACAACTCTACAACTCTAGCCACTACAACTCTAGCCACTACAACTCTAACCACTACTTGCTGGCTCTGCAAATGAGAGATTATTCCTCTCACGTTTAAAATTAACAAACTTGTATCTGGATATATCCTGTTAAATCCCCAATAAGAGTACTCCCATGTATGTTTGTACACATAAGGGTGAGCTTGCAGAAACACAAACTGATCATTGCTATTTTAACTCTATAGTATGGAGTAAGAAGTGTTCCTCATACCTTCCTGAAATGCACTTGCTCATTTGGAAGACTTGCAAGTGTGACTGGCATGCATCTCTACATCTGCAAAATGTAGGGGGATAACCCCCACTTGTGGGGGCTGGAGCAGGGGTTGATAATCCCAGTGCTTTGGCTGAAACCATCAGAGGTTTAAACATCTAGAATCTTTCTTTTAACTGGAGAAGTGGTGGGAAGGCCTTCCGTCTGTCTTACCATGCATCTTCCAGATTTTGGTCAGGATAGATTTGTTTTAGAGGCAAATTTATGCGTTTCAGTCAAAGGAATTTCTTTCTGCACAGAAATGGGACTTTTGTTCTGAGTGTTGCCCCAATAGATGGGCCTATATCTTCTTAAGCCTTTGCATAGTTGTTCATCATTTGCCAAAAGCAAATATCAGATTTGGGCTATCTTTAGATTCCATGCTATATTTTGCATTCTTGTTTTGTATTCTGAGGCATTCAGCCAAAAAAAGGGGGGGGGGGATATTTTGGTAGTGTGGGGGAAGGGTGTTTTAATAAATGGAGCTCCTGGCTAACAAGAACAAAAGACGTTATTTGTGTTCTGAGGAAGTCTGCAATCGGAGCCGCATCTTGGATATTTATAAACTAATGATCACAGTGAGAGAGTCTGTGTGTGAATTAAAATGAGGATTAGCTTTCCCTGTTGTTGTATTTAAATAGCTGCACAGTATTTAAGATGACTGTGAACTGGTTTTTAACTTGCCATTGGAATTATGCACAAAATGGAAAAATCAGAAGAAAGGGGAGTAGAAAAAGACTCAATATACAGATTCTTAAGAAGATTCGATGTTGGTTTTTGTGTGTAAAGTACAAGATCATGACAGTAGAAAACTCTGATTGTCAAATGCCCTTCAAAAAGATCAGTTAATGCCAAATACTTTGATATCCAGGGAGTACATCTGGTTTATTTACTGCAAAAACAGCTAGGCTTCAAAATTGGCTGCTTCTGAAAGCCGTGGGCAGTAAACACACCACAGGACATAAACATCAAGAAAAGAAAGTTCAAGCTGGTTATACAGATAACAAGAGAGTGCTCTCTGTTTATGAGATAGCCATATCATAAGCAAAATACAATTGTGGCTTATGCACTAAGAAGTAATATGCTACAGTGTAACTTTGGAGTGTTACTTTTTCTTTTTTTTCTTTTTTTGTCCTTGGCTTGCACTGTGTTTTGCCAATGGAGTGGAGTGAAACTTGGAGCACTTTTCTGCTCCGGTTCACTCTTTGCTTTCTGAGGGCAGAGTCTACGTTCTTTGAACTCCTATTTGCATCAAGTAAACACATGGTTTTTTCCATTTATTACCTTTGTTTCAACTATGTTTTCTGATTGCCCCATTTTTTTGTCACTTAGAAAGTCATCAGCACTTTTTTTACTTGGATATACAACACTTTGCATAGAGAAGACCACCACAAAACCTCTATGAACACCATTGTGTGAAAAAATGGCATGAGTGTCTCTTTTGCTCCTATTACCTTTGTCCAGAAATCTTGCACCATATTGGCCTAAGGATTTCCCTTGCCCCTGGTGGTTTTCTTCTTCTTCCTGATCAGTTATTTATCATACCCATCTCTTCCACTGAAGAATGAAAAAAATAGTTTATGCATGGTTCCCAGGCAGTCTCCTATCCAGAACTGCATTATGTCTTGCTATCTGCCAGCAGATATAAAGTATCTTAGGATGGATTTTCTGGAGGCAATTGAGTGGTGGCCCTTCCTGCAAATTTTTACAGAGGTAGGTGTGTGTGTGTGTGTGTGTGTGTGTGTGTGTGTGTGTGTAAAGAAATTCAATAATATAACAACCTTCCTTTTAAAGACGAGAGTTAAGATACTTTAATTTTTTTACTTGTGCTCTGAAAAGCATGGGTAATGCAAGTTAAGGTGCCCACCTTAACGCCAGCACCATATAAGCTGAAAATATTTTGTACAGTATCTTGTAGAGATTCATCAGGGTTATCTCTAGGAAGTGATGGGTGAAGTTGCACCTGTGGAATTTCTGCCTGGATGTATCCCTCCCCCAGCCAATGTCCAGCTGAAAATCCAAGGCAAAGTGTAGGTGGGTGCATGCAGGAGATGGGCACTTTGCTTGCAATTTCCAGTTTTCTAGAGCATAAGGGTCATCTTGTAAACTGATGCATGTCAGCCATTTTATATTAAATCTGTAGCAGATTTGGAGGGATGTTGTCACTTGTCACTGAGTTTGTCTGCAAATATTCAGGCAGATTAGAGAGACCATTTCAATTTTTATGACCAATAGAATGTTCAGGGTTTATAATGGTAGAATCTTGGAACAACGTATCTGTATTACACTGGCACTACCATGCCAATATAATGCACTTAACAGTAATGACCCATAAAACACTTGAGTGTAAACTAGGCTGCATATTTTGTGAGCCACTAAGCTGAAAGAAGCCCAGGAGCCATTTATGGTACCTCAGAAATCTCCAGTCTTTGCTTCCTACTTTGGACTAAAAAACCCAAAGAGATTGTCAAACACCCTGTCAGACACAATGTGCTGTAGCCCGTGTATGGTTTTGGTGGGTCTGTGCATGGCTTTGTGGTAGCCTATGTGTGATTTTGATGGGTAATAGCTTGTATAGGCTTGATGTAGACACACATCATACAAGTATGTAAATGTAAGTCAGCAAAATTGGGTACATTCTTTAACAGTTGCAGGTCTGTGACAAATTCCTGACTCATCACCTTGATGGTGACATAATTTCTTGTTGGCTAGAAGAACAGCTATCTGAACCCACTTTGAACTAACAATTGGTTCAACCTTTCACAAAAAAATGTGGTTTGTGTTGTTATAATACAGCTCAACAATAATGTGCACTATACAAAAGGAATCCATTTCTTTTACTTACATTCCTTATAATAAAATACTTTAGTTGAGCAGCATTTACTAACTTTCTTTCACTAACCTGTTCCATTGTGCCTTTTGAGATTTCTAGTTCATACACTAGTTGAACACTTTCTGACATTGGGTCTTCATCAGAAGCATGTATATGTCTACTTATATTTTGGGAATATACACTTGGAAATCCTCCCTGACCAACAGAGTGCAGCCAGTTTGTAGCTTTCTTTAAAATGGAGGATTCATACTGGAAAATTTTTTGATTTAATAATGTGTGTGTGTGTACACATGCATTTAATAATTTAACTAGACATTAAGCCCGTTACATTAATGGGCGCTAGAAGAGTTGTGAAGAACTGTTTGCAGGTTTAACGGGTTGCTACGCGGACCTACGACGCAGAGATGGTAACTATGCGCGCACACAGTTGTGTGCGTAGTTTCCGTTGCTGCATCCGTGTGCGCCACGCATGCGCAGAACACCTGCAAGAGGCACGCAGTTGTGTGCGTCGTTTCCGTTGCTGCGTCTGCGTGCGCCACGCATGCACAGAACACCTGCCAGAGAGACGGATGCAGGTACCTTAGGGTTTTATTATATAGGATGATTGAATAATCATCACACACACACACACACACACACACACACACACACACACACACACAATTAAATAAAAAATGTCTCCAGTATGAATTCTGCATTGTTAAGAAGGCCACAAACTGGCTGTTCTCTATTCATCAGGGAGGATTTCCAAGTGTATATTCCCAAAATATAAGAAGACTTATACATGCTGCTGATGAAGACCAAAGGTCAGAGTGTGTTCAGTTAGTGTATGGACTAATGTTATGATCTGATACTATTGCAACGGCAGTATTTAGAATATCTTGATGGCATATGAAAGTTGGTGTTGTAGAATTTATGAAACATATATGTGAAAAGAAATTCAGTTCCTAGTATGGCTTATTGTTGATCCTAATTGGGGGGGTTTGAACAGAACAGCTGTCAGCAGAATCAAGGATGTTTGTAACCCACATCATCACATTTTTGGCAATGTTGTGTAAAGATTGTAAATTTGGGGGTATTTATAAAGAATCCATGAGCAAGGCAAACAATCAGATCGTACATAAACAAAAGACCAGAAACAGATGGGCTTGTGTTAATGCCTATGATCTTTTTTGTTTAAATTCTTTTTTCTGGTGTGAAAAACATAGTACTTTTAATTAACCGTATTTATATATACTTGGTATTCTGCCTTCTCCCTAAGCTAGTAAAGGAGAGATGATCTCTTTATTGGTAGGCCTATCATAACCTTTATCCTAGCCTTGCATGCACTACTTTGGGCCACTAGTTTCTTCAACCCATTAATCCTTTTAACCTAAGAACCAACAGTTGCTTTAGCTCTGATATCCTGTCTGGCAGTTGCTTCTAGCAGCTGCTACAGAGAAAGCATAAGAGTCCATTGTGATATGGGCTGGAGACAGATGAGGATTGTGTTTTCTTGCAGAAAATTTAATTGCGCAATTTTCCTGTTGCACTATTGCCTCTATTCAAATCTGTTTTAAAGATTTTTGTTGTGCTTCAAAAATGTGTTTTGAATGAAAGTTGATGCTCATGGAGAATAATGGCTTTACCATACTACCTTCAACCATTGTATCTCTTCTACCTATTCTAAAATCAGTGGTTAACATCCAGTCATGGACTGTTCTGTTTTCTCAGAATTTCCACTGATGCGCTCATGGCTTTCCCCAGCTCACTTGGAAAATAGGCAGTTCCCCCATGCTAGGTTTTCTGAACACAAACAAACATTCTATGCATTGCCATATTCATGGAAGTGGAAAAACAAAGTCAAAACTCCTGTACTTTTTGGAGAAAAACCAAGTTGGCCTTAACTAGTCAAACTATAATTTCACATAGAGACATTTCTACAGATTTGGTCAGGTAGGATGATTATCAGGATGGAGAAGGTCTGTTCAAAACAAAGTGTGAGTAGATGTTGGGATTACAATGGGATGGAAGAATTGGGAAATTGGGAGTGAGAATATTGAGTAGAAGGGAGATGAATTGGAGAGTAGGGGTGTTGAGTAGGGTAGGGCTGAAGGAAACGGGTAGGAGGGGAGATATATGTTGATGGGACAATGAAAGGCTTGATCCAATCCTGAAATTTCTCAGGCTTAAATGCTAAAAATTATACTCAAAAATTTATAGTTGCCATGAAATATAGCTCTAGGAGAATCTAAATTCAGGCTACTTCCCCTCCCCTTTCATTCCTCCTACCAAAATGATAATCCTCCATGGTTACTGATATCACTGGATATCTGTTTCCATGGGGTGGGGGGAAATTGCTTTTGGAAAAAGCCTGAAATGGGAGTCCTTTTCCCTCATAAGACAAATTGCTGTCAGATATATGAAGAGTAAGTAGAACTTGGTCATATTAGTTTTGGAAAACCTCAGTAATGTACTTTATATCTGAAATGTGGCTATGCAGGTTGTGAAGAATTAACACAAATAATAATCACTGCCTTCCTCTATTAAATATCTATTTATTCTGCATTGAGACACTGGTATTTAAAATGAAGGCCACTGTGAGAATAGTTAAATAAATTCAGAGTTGGAAGGCCAAAAAATATAAAGATTGCCTTGGAGAAACTTCTTTTCTGAGACAGGATTAATCCTAATTTTTTAAAAATGAACATATTATTCCAACAAATTAAGCCTACTGTCCTCCATTTGGTAACATGTCCTCCATTTGGTACACGAGAAGAGAGCAACCATGATGTATTGCACCAAGCCCGTTAGCAGAATAATGGGTTCATTAAGATAAGCCTAATTGGTTTAAGGAAGCAAAAATATGAACATTTTGCAGATTCACAAACCATGTAACTATCACCATTATGTGTTTGCATACCAGAATAAAGCATACTGCAGGGCAAGGTCACATAAGGATGATGAAGTATACAATGAGCAAAACACTTCTGATTGATTCTATAAAATAATTCTTCAAGAAGATATCCAAGAGGGCAGTTGGGGCTTAATTTGTTCCAAGGCTCAACAAAGAGCTTGTTTTCTGAGGTTGAAATCATTTGCTTCCCAAAACTTAATCTTACAGATTTCAGTGTTTCAGTGTTACCGATTACCGATTCACTTTATATTATCTGGATATTAAAATATCCAGATAATATAAATATAAAATATAAAATATCCTTTGAATTTTATTTCAGTATTTGGTATTTGACAGTTGATATTTGAAAATTTGACAGTGGGCAAATAATGCTATTTCTTATTTGACTCTAGTAGCTGCCAAGCAGTGTTGTTTAATATTTGACTGTATTTGATGGCTGACATAGAGGCATGTTGTTGGGTTCGTGTTCCAGCACATTTATAGTATTGGAATAGTTATCTAATATCTATTTTACAAAAATTCTTTAATGGCATCTCTAGCCTTGAACCTGTGATATATTCTCTCCGGTGTAGCTTTGGAAGACTGCTCAGTAGGCTAAGCTAGTGTAGTGTAGTCTGGTGAGCATTCCTAAATTTTATAGGATGGAGGGGGCAATCTTGTCAGTACCTTCCACAACATGAACATAAACTCTGTTTCCGTTCTTGAACTGGTTCTCCAAACATTACAGGCAAAATCCAATATTCTGCTGTAACTTAAAACTCTTAAATGTCTTGAAACCTAAAACCTTGAACCTTAGAACCTATTTGTTCTTCATTGCTCTGTCCATTCTGTAGTAGGCCCTGCTAAAGATGACCTCCTTAAGGTGCCCTTCTTGTGTCTCACCCCAATGGCAAGGCACATAGAGAGGTGTATGAAAGCTGCAGTGCTGTCCACCTTTGGGACTGCCATATACTGGATTTAGTTATCTACCATCTGCAAGCAACTAAAAACTGTGTGTGTTCAGACCAGCATTGTGTGACAGGAATTAGGCAATGACTATGGTATGTGTAGCTATCTCTTAATTCTGTGCTGGTATATCACATAAGAAGCCAGTTTCTATATTTAGAATAAATGCTATTGAGTTAGCATGCAGCTCACTAGGCTAGGTTTCAGCCTCAGCCATGAAGTCCCTGGTATTGATTGTATGAAGGTTTTCTTTTAGAGGGACAGTGTGTTGAAATGAAGAAAGAGTTTGGGGTTAAAATCAGGGCAAATTTGCTTCAGATCACAACCCAGCCATGAAGGGATCCAGGGGTGATCTGGGAAATTACAGGATGCTTAGCTTATCGTCCATTCCAGGCAAATTGATAGAAAGTATCCTCAAGAATAAAATTGTAAAGCACATATAAGAACAGACCCTGCTGGGAGAGAACCAGCATGGCCTCTGCAAAGGGAAAGTTTGCCTCACACATCTTTTGGAGTTCTTTGAGAGTGTCAACAAGTGTGTGGATAAAAGTGATCCAGATGACATAGTATACCTGGACTTCCAAAAAGCTTTTGACAAAGTTCCTCATCAAAGACTCCTGAGAAAACTTAGCAGTCATGAGATAAGGGGACAAGTACATGGGTGGATTGCTGACTGGTTGAAGGACAGGAAACAGAAGGTAGGGATAAATGGAAAGTTTTCACAATTGTGGGAAGTAAGACGTGGGTTCCCCCAGGGATCTGTACTGGGGTTGGTGCTTTTTAATTTATTCATAAATGATCTAGAAGAAGGGATAAGCAGTGAGGTGGCCAGATTTGCAGATGATACCAAACTCTTTTGAGTAGTGAAATCCAAAACAGATTGTGAGGAGCTCCAAAAGGATCTCTCCAAACTGGGTGAGTGGGTGACAAAATGACAAATGAGGTTCAGTGTTGGCAACTATAAAGTGATACACATTGGGACGAAAACCCCCAACTTCAAGTATATGCTGATGGGATCTGAGCTGTCGGTGATTGACCAGGAGAGGGATCATAGGGTCATGGTGGAGAGCTCGTTGAAAGTGTCAATTCAATGTGCGGCAGCTGTGAAAAAGGCCAATTTTATGCTAGGGATCATTAGGAAGGGGATTGGAAATAAAATGGTTAATATTATAATGCCCTTATACAAAACAATGGTGTGGCCACACCTGGAGTACTGCGTAAAATTATGGTTGCCACATCTAAAATAGGAATTTGCAGAACTGGAAAAGGTGCAGAAGAGGGCAACCAAGATGATCAGGGGCCTAGAGCACCTTTCTTATGAGGCAAGGCTACAACACCTGGGGCTTTTTAGTTTAGAAAAACAACAACTGCGGGGAGACATGATAGAGGTCTATAAAATAATGCATGGTGTGGAGAAAGTGGATAGAGGGAAATTCTTCTCCCTCTCAAATAACACTAGAACCAGGGGTCATCCCATGAAATTGATTGCCGGGAAATGTAGAGCCAGCAAACGGAAGTATTTTTTCACACAATGCATAATCCACTTGTGGAATTCTCTGCCACAAGATTTGGTGACAGCCAACAACCTGGAAGGCTTTAAGAGGGGTTTGGATAACTTCATGGAGGAGAGGTCTATCAATGGCTACTAGTTGGAGGGCTATAGGCCACCTCCAGCCTCAAAGGCAGGATGCCTCTTAGTACCAGTTGCATGGAAGTATCAGCAGGAGAGAGAGCATGCCCTCAACTCCTGCCTGTAGGCTTCCAGTGGCATCTGTTGGGCCACTGTGTGAAACAGGATGCTGGACTAGATGGGCCTTGGGCCTGATCCAGCAGGGCTGTTCTTATGTTCTTATGAAGCTTATTTGGTGGCTTTGGATGAGTCACTAGATTTAAGCCTCAGCGAACAGAGTTGTTATGACTAAGAGGATCTATGCTGCCCAAGGGTTCTCGGAGAAAATTAGGGTACACAGTTGAAAATGGGACTTGCTTCAGAATAAATGGTTAGGATTGGCCTGTAAGTGAAATCCTCACCCCCCAAGATAATTCAGCATGCGCATAATATCAGTGGGATGTAACAATGCTTGGTTAGCTCATACCCATTGCCTTGTACATTGAAAGAATATGACAAATCAAAGTGAAATCACATTATGTGTGTAATATATGTCTTTGACAGAGACCCTTGTCTGGCAAACATGGAAAAGGCAATTTCTGTGATTCCCTGCAATACTGGAGGGATCAGGTCAGTGTTAATTCTCCACATTTATAATGCTGTCACCACCCAGATGTTTACATATGCTCTTGCTCCAGTTTTCAAGAAGATAAATAGCAGATGGAAATCTGCACATTATCCCATTTCTTCAAAGTATTGAGACTCATAAAGGATAGCCACTATTCCCTGAGTAATTGTAAGCATGGGTATATTGACCTCCTTACCTCAGAACATTTCAAAGGCATTTGCAACATTGATGAATAAAGTACAAGGGCTGTGCAGTGATGTGAGCAAGCATTATACTTGGAATGCAGATGCACTGCCTGATCGACTGTTCTGAACAGGCATCCAATATCTATCAGGGCTCACCTTATGAAATATCTCTGCAATAGGAGTTTGCAGTAAGTGCTGTCTTCTCACCTTCAGGTGTGTTTGCTGCATCAAATTTAGAATATAATCCACTATGAGAGGTCTAAAGCTGTAGTGCAGCCTGGTTCAGGGCTGTGCTTCCCTAGTTGTTTCTTGAGGAATGAAAGGTTTATCTATTCTAAGAGGCTTTGGATAATGTCTGTTGGTTAGTCAGTAAGTAATTCTTATATAACGTTTTTATGAGAGAGGGTTTTTAAAAAGTGTATATTTTTTATATAATGTTGATAGTTTGTATAGTGTCTTCTATTATTTTAAAATGTTGTAAATGACCTCAAGCAATGGCGAGGCAAGGTAGTTTTAAAAATTTGAAAATGTGGGACATGATTCAGACAGTGAAGGAGATCTGTCTCACTGTTAGCAGGTGGGAGTATGGATTCCCCACCCACACACACTGAAACTGATGGGACTTGAAGGTCCTTCTATATCATTATATGCTAAGGTGACATACAGAGAGATCTTGGAAGGGGTTCAGATTGTATTCCAGTATATAGATCTTTAGTTACTCTCCTGATTAATAAGCAAAGGATGTTAAAGCAATGTCAACAACAATCTTTTACTGGTTAAAGATTAATTTTATGCCATTTTTAATACACATTTCATAGTGTGCTAATATTTTTAGGTCCTCAAAATGGTTCATACAGTATGTAAAGTGCAGCTGATGCTGCCTTCACTGAGCCCTGCTACATGGACAAGATTATTTGCACAGACTTGAAAAGGCTCCCTTTATCACAGACAATAACCATGCAAAGAGTACAGAAATTAAATAGAATACTGTGTAGAGATGCAACAGGGATCCATAGTTTTCACTTTCCAAAGCAATATTCACATGGGAGCTACAGCTAAGTGTCCTGAGTAAAATAATAGGTTCCTAAGCCATTATCATAGACCCTAACCTATAAAAGCTACAAACCAACCAACCACTTGTTCAGTTAAGCCAATGACACAGAATGGTGAATGAAGTGCAATAGCCAGTGTTTTGAGCAACTGCCAGAGTGATCGTGTGCAATACCAAGCAAATCAGCATACTGCATAGAAGAAATGCACACTTATCCTTAGGCTTGAGAAAATTGCATATCCACTTTTGTAGGTAATCCTCCTGAACATACAATGTCACCTTTTGGCAAGGTGGAAATGCAGTAAGGTTTTGCATGTCTCTGATGAGCTGAAGTTGTATTGAAAGTGATTAAAGAAGTCTAAGCTCATGCCCAGTCATATTTTCTCACAGTTATATGAAATATATCAGATTGCGTCTTGTGTTTTTCTTTCCAGCTCCCTCCAAATCAAACCAACTTTCATCCCCATACATACTATTGATTGAGTGTGGGGGTGGGTGGGAGGAGAGCTTACATGCAAATGTTTCTCCTCCAAAAATGGAAGACGTAAAACTGATAACTGTACTAAAGAATCAGCGAGCCAGATGGCTTAGTAGCAGCAACAAAAGCAGCCAATTTGGAGATCTACATTGAGCTCTGAATCTTACAATATGGAGCTCCTGATGGCAAGTTGGTTTTTAAAGTGCATTTAATTATTTTAGAAGGCATTGACCAGAAACTTTCTCAGCTAGTGCCAGCTGGCCTTTTAGAAGCCCACATTGTTTTGTTTTGTCAGGGGCCAAAGCTTGTAGCTGCTTCTTCATTTGCTGTGGTGAACAGACTTTGAGAAGATTAGAGTTCCTAATTCCAAGAGAGTGAAACAGAACACAAGAATTGCCTTGCCAGATCAGTCCAAGGTCTTTCCAACCTCTTGGGATTTGCAAGTAGGGCATGAAAGTAATGGTTGTGTGTGTCTCTCTCTCTCCACAGCATTTAGTATTCAAAGGAATACACTGTATCACTCTTTGTGGAGTTACGATGTAGATATTGGCTAAGAGGCGATAGACACATTGCCCTTATGTTAGTGTCATGCTTTCTTACCATCTAAATAGCCATCAGCACACCGTGTGATAGTGCTGATTCCTTGAGTTATTTATACATTGTGAGAAAGCTATCTTAAGTCAGGCAATGTGTGCATTGATCAGTCTCCAAATGTTGTGTGCTATGCAGATAATGTGTTTTGACATGTTGGGGTAAAGAGAACCATAGAACCCAAGTAGCGGAATGATCATTATCTGCAAAACAGCATTAGGGAACTCAGTAAAATTTGTAAGATTTCTGTCTGCATTGAGAAGACAAAAACAACCAGATGCTTATAAAACAATTATGAGTCTATTTATAAAAACAGGCAGGATATCTCATCCAAATAGAAGGGGAGGGAAACAAGTCAAGTCAGATGATACTGTGGAATGGGAAATTACATCACCCTCTTTCCAAGCTTTCTCAAACCAAAAGCAAGGGAGGCTGTTTGGTTTGGAGGAATGGCTGATGTTCTCCATTCCTGCTTTGAAAGGTGTGTGTGGTTCTGCCATGTTTTTGATTGCTTTAGTATTTTCCTTTTATTTGCATGGATTTAATATGTGGTAATAGGGTTCATCTTAATGAATATGCAGAACATGCTATTTTTCTTGTGCTTGTCTATATTGCTGCTTATGCCCTAAAAACAGCTTCATGTTTGGTGGCTATGAAAGTGCACGATTCTTAGCTTTATTTCATTGTCTATCTAGTAAAGGTAAAGTGTGCCGTGAAGCCAATTTCGACTCCTGGGGGAAGTTTTTTTAAAAATCATGCAAGGTTGTAATCATGCAAGGGCCAGTTATAGCCCAAAATGGGCACGAGGCAAAATACCAGCCACTCCTTCTTCCTGAGAAGGGAAATTCCGGTGGGTCTCAAAAAGCTCCATTGTCTTTGTTGGCTGTGCTTGAGTAAAACACAATGGCATGGATGGGCAAGAACAATCTTTATTTAAATTGGTTCATCTTAATGATTGTGAGATGGTGGGATGCCCTCCCTGCTGAGATAATGATCCTCCCCATCTCTGGCAATTTTCATAAAACACCTGAAAACCCATCTTTTTGCCCAAGCTTTCTCAGCTTCCTAAATATTTTGGGTTTTAATCTCTGGTTTATTTTTAAATTGTTAAATTGTTTTAAGTTTTTTGTATATGTTTTAAACTAGTTTTATGCTATTGTTAACTGCCCAGAGACAAAAGTTTGGGGCGGTGTACAAATTTGATATAAATAAATAAACTAACTAAATGAGTAAGCAAGGATGGTATCTGTTAGGTCGGAAGGACCCAGTAAACCAATCAGCAATCTTAATGAGAGCACCTCTGAGTTTCTATTGCCCACTTAACTCTTTTGTGATGGGGAAGGGAGTTGTGTTCACATTGTCTTATCTGACTTTTCCTGCTGCGGTGATTAGTGTTAGCTTGTTTGAGGCAACAGACAGAAGAGGGGAGGTAAAGGGTCAGTCTTCAGACAGAGAGACCTTGAAGGTGAAGTTAACTTGCCAGCTAACTCAGCTCTACCTAGACATTTCCCAATATAGAGAAAGGCTAAGGCATGAGGCTAATCCCCTTCCAATATGCTTGGCAGCCATTGAATCTTGAGGCAACCATCCCACTGCCTGCTAAGTGACCTGTCTTCAGTATGCCAACAAATGGGGAGCCCACAATCCCGTGAGACTCCTGAACATGTTAAGAGTGGGAACTACAAGCCTTTAGTTCCAAACATAAGCAGAGAGACTTCTGGGAGCCCACAGAACAGCAGTGCTGGCAAAAACAGATAATTTCCTCTGAAATTTCTCAGAATGTATTGATAGATATCTAGTTCATATTTATCTACGTCACACCCATCATAATGAAATCATGTGAGCAGAAATTTCATTAGCTTCATCAAATTATTTTTTAATTTCCCTCAAAATTCTTCTGATGTTTCTCTCCATTCTGCAAAAATCATTTTTCTTATGGATGTCAATGAAATTTCACCAAAAACACTTAATCTTAGACCTTTTTATCGAAGAATGGCAAAATGCTACACATGAATCAGAAGAAATTGTGGTATCCCAAATTAACACCAATACACATGATCCTATGTACTGTCCAGTAACATACATCCACCATATCTTCTGATTTCTTCATTGAATTAAATATAAATTCTACTTGTAACTCTTTAACATCTGAATTATAACTAGGAGAAATGATGGGCATGCAGTGGTTCTCAATTGTGTAAGATTTTTCAGACAAGGTGATTCCAACAAGTAGCTGGAAGTTTTCTGTACCCAGCTTTTAGTTCGTATCTCCTCTGGAACAGAGATATGCATTCACATATTGGCCAAATTTATCTTGAAGTACCTGTTACCTATCTGGGAGCACTTCATACACACTTTGGGTTTTTCATTGCGCATTAGAGTGTAGCCCAATTTATATCTGGAGTTAAAAAAACCCACTTTTTGTGTCGGTTTTGGGGGCAACTTTGAACTCTCAGTAAAGCCTCGCGGAAAACCTGTGGTAAAGCTTGCTGTCTGGGAAAGCGCCTGCTTTGTAATGCTACTGCTTGATGGATCAGAGGTTTGGTGTGGATCTTGGGGAAAATAAAAATGCATTGTGTGAAACAAACTTGATGCTTAGGATTATTCTTAAGATCTTCATTAACATTTTGTTTTACGTAGAATTGCAATTTAAATTTTGCTTAAAGCAAAATTTAGAGATCTAGACATTTTGCCACACAAAAAGAAGAGGAATTTCAAGGGAAGGAAAAAACAAAACAGCTTTGATGGAACAAGTAACATTTACCAAGTGGAGTCACCAAATCCAATTTTGTAGAACATACTCCAGCACAATCTTCTTTGTCTAAATGTTAATTTTCAAATATCATACCTATCCAAATTCACTCTGGACATACCTTATCAAATTACACTAATTTTAAATACATAGAAACATAGGAAGCTGCCTTATATTGAGTCAAACTATTTATTGTTCTATTGAGCTCAGCAACTTCAAAGTTTCAAGCAAGATTCTTTCCTGGCCCTGCCTGGAGGTGCCAGGGATTGAAATTGTGACCTTCTGCATGCAAGCAAATGCTTTAACACTGAGCTCCAACCTTGTCCCCTAAGGGGAATGTGATACAGCAGACTACAGCTCATATGCAGTCACCCATCCAAATGCAAAGCTAGGTGAACTTTGCTCAGCAGAGAGGGCAATTCATGCTTGCTACCAGAAGACTGGTCTCACTATTTAAAAACTGTTAATCATAGCATTGGTGGTGGTTAACTTCTCTTTGGGATAAATGATCATGAGTATTCGGTCAAAAAGTCACACATTGATCTCCCCAAATACCGTGTAAAATGTATACTTGGACACATACGATGAAATAGGATCTCCTCTTTAGAAAGACAATGCAAATTCATCACAACATACTTATGTAGGTTTCTCTCTTACTCTAGAAATCCATCAGTCAGTTTTCTTCTTGAAATCTTGAAAACTGCCAGCCACAACTGCCTCAATAGCACCAAGGGATAAACATTAAAGTTTACGAACTTGTCTCAGAAATTTTTTTGGATCTGTTCATGAGCAAAGTTGATAATGTGTTTATAGCTAAATATGTCTATAAACATTTGATTGACAGTGCTGGTTGTTGGAAGGCTTTATGATCATGAAGCGATTAATCTTTGAACTATAATGTGAATTTCATCCTTCAACAGATGCATAAAACAAAGTGCCTCATAAATCATGTGTTGGATAGTTATATGGAGCAGAATATAGACTTTTTTTTACCCTTTATCGCCTTATTCTAAGAATAGATTAAAGGAGTTTGTATTCTAACGAGCCAGATGCACACAATCTGATAAACAAACATGGGAACCTTCTTTTAAGTAACTAACAGCGGGGGAACTTGTTAATGCATTTACTTTAACTCTGAAAGGGATTTTCAAACAATTGTTTCAGTTGATATTACCTGATGATATCCACAAGGTGGCTTAGAGTCAACAAATCAAAACCAAAACATATTTTATATGTTTTATTTTTTAAAGATTAAGTCCTTTAAAAATTATCATTTCACTGACCTCACAGAACATTTAAAAAGGCCTGATGAAAGAAGAAAGCCTCCCATTGCTCTTTAAAATCAGTGAAAAGAAAAGAATGTAGTTGGTGGGGGAATGGTTTCACAAACACAGTGCCACCACTGAAAAGGCCATGTCTCTGGTACTTGCCAAGCATACTGTATATTGGCTAGAGGTAAGCTAGAGAACAGGGCGAACTGAGATGCATCTAGGACAGGTTCATACGGGAACAGATAGTCCTTGAGAAAGTCTGGTTTCCCAAATGGTTTAGGCCATTAAATCCTGGAAGCTGTGCTTAATATCTTATTTATTTATCCATCTTATTTATTTGTTATTTCTCTGTGTAAACCACCCTGAGCCACTTTTGGAAGGGCATTATAGAAATCGAATGAATGAATGAATGAATGAATGAATAAATAAATAAATAAATATGGTTGGACAAGTTCTTCATGAGGAAGCTACCGCTGGCACTGGCTGTTTTGGTCTAGAAGGACCTGTCTTCAGGAAGGTGTAATTCCTCTCCTTTTGAAATTCACATCTGAGGCCAGTATGAAAAGCATGTCTTTGAATCCTTTTAGATGTCACTAAGAAATGACTTGACTAGCGAGCAAGAGGTTGCTGGTTCGAATCCCTGCTGGTACCTTATATCAGGCATCAGCAATATAGGAAGGTGCTGAAAGGCATCATCTCACACTGCGCAGGAGATGGCGATGGTAAACCCCTCCTGTATTCTACCAAAGAAAACCACATTGCTCTGTGGTCGCCAGGACTCGACACCGATTTGAGGGCACGACTTTACTTTAAAGACTGTCTAGTCTTCTTAATATGCTATTTTTTGTTAAGAGATTGGATCATTCTGTGACAGTTCCAGCTACTCTTGGATGATACGGATTATATGGCTCTTAATCAGTCTGCCTCCATACCCAGGTTTGGGACTAGAAACATATCTGGTGTGTTATGGGGATTTACAGATCTCCTGTTTGAATTTTTGTGTCTCTAAGGTCACCTCTTGTGTCCCTTTGATCGCCATTATGGCTTTCACTCATGTGGCAAGCAGGAAATGACTTATTAAAACCTAAGTCACACAGCAACAATACAGGAATAGTATTGATTTTACATTGACATAAATAGCTTTTTAAGGGGGGGGGGAGGATAACTTAGCTTTTAAAGACAACAAATTTTGAAAACATAAATATTGTACTCTTACAGTATATAATACCAAATGATAAAATGTCAAATATTGCAGTCAAACATGTATAAACAATTGTTTGCATGTCGCAAGAGGGAAATAGTAGATGAAAATAAATTAACAAGAACTATATCCATAGAAATGCAAAATCTATAGAACTATATGTACAAGGCACTTAAATATGTAATGAGCTATTCTACAGTGTTATGTTGCTTATGGCTATTAGGGATGTGCACGAAACAGATTTTACATTCTGTTTCGAGAAAACAAAACACAAATGGCTGAAACATTTCATAGAAATAGCAGTCGAACCGGTTGTTTCAACAAAACAACTCAAAATGTTTCAAAGGTTCAGCCACAGGGAATAATGGGGGGAAATGGAGGAACAATGGGGAAACTTGAAACACCCCATTGTTCCTTATGGGTAGTTACTAGGGACATCTAAGTGGTTTGGCTGGTAAGGCATGATGAGTGCTACCTACCTCCCAACCCACAACAGAAATGGGCAAGTGGGCAATGTTAAACAAATTTTTATCCTTCCCCCCCAACCCCAATAGAATCCTATGGAGCACATGTATCCAATGTGGCTTGGATGGAGTTACATATCCACATAAACAGATGTAACCATTGAGTTCAATGGTGCCCAGATATGCCTCACTCTGTGTTTGTGTTGCATCAGCTGTGTCTGAATATTCATCAGTGCTTAATTTCTAGAAAAAGGATTTTGGCTAAAGTTTGGAAATACTACCTTCTGTTTTGGAAGCCTGTCCTTTTATCCCTGATAGGTGGAAACTCTCTGTGGTTACTCAGCAGTAAAAATGCATTCTGCACCTGTCCAGGGCCCTTCCATTTACTCTTTGTCCATATTCTCCCAGGGTTAAACTTTAACACAAATTAAGGCTTGCCCTTGCTAGCTTTGGATCCCCCTGAAGACACTATTTAGTGGACAAATATCAGGAGTAGGGAGAAACTGATGCATATTCTCCTAGGAAAATCAATAGCAAAGAAGATAAGAAGAGTGTGGGGAGTTAAGAGCCTTGAAAGGGGATACTGGGGAATCCAGAAGTCCATAAGAAGTTTTGGGAGATAACGCATGATTCACATGAAGTGTCTGGAGATTCTCTTGTAGAGCATCTTTAAGCTGAAGGCTTGCTTCTCAGTAAAGTAGCCTCCCTCTCCACTGGGTTTTCGTTGGGGGAATACTGGGATTCTTGTTCAAGGATTCCGACAAAGCTTCCATTATTGCTTCCTTTTATTCTTCAGGAGTAAACCAGGGTTTATGTTTTAAAAACAAAAATTCTTGCCAACATATTTATCTTTTTACGTCCTGTTGTACTTTAAAGAGTGGCAACAGCCTTTCTCATTGAAACAAAAATAATGGCAGCTTAATTTGCCAATTATATACTGAGCACAATAATAGGATTTGTGAATAGTAGAAACGTGAGACCTGTAGGTGGAGAAAGGGGTTGTGTAGGCTGATATTCTGCTTGAGTGGATAGCAATTGTTCATTAATATTTTGTTTGTTAGTCTTTCAACAAGCTGCTAGCAATTAAGAATGGTTACAAAGGAAAGGATAATGACATGTTTTTGTTTAAAAAACAACAACACCTTGAAACTGTATGATTGGTTGCTGTTGGTTTCTCTCTCTCTCCCTAGAGAGCTACCCTATACATGAATCAGAACCACTGTTTATATCTCTTGCACTTTTTTCGACATTGAATGGTGCTGTGAGACACATTGTGATGGTGTCAAAATATCTTCGTTTAGCTCTTGAGCATCTGTGACTGGATAAACAGCAGCAGTGCAGAAGAAATTAGGGTTTGTTAAAAGAGTGTTGTGGAGACGAACTGAGCATAATCATTGTGATGACTGTGGCTCTTTACAAACGCTTGTTTCCAGAACTCTATGGGAACAACGTTCCTCTTAATGCTATTGTGGCAAGTGTCTCAGACCAGGATTTGTTGTATGACAGCAGTGCAAACTTAATTGGAAAGGGGTGGGGGACAGTGCTACAGGGGCAAAAGCTGTTCGTTTCCTATTCTAATTGCAGCCATTTTCCCCATAGTGGGAAAAGGGGTGGTGAAATTAAATAGAAAAGACTATAAGCAGCTTCTGTTTTGTGGTTTGTATTGTTGGTGTCTTAGTGCAATTTTGTGGATTTTACTGCTGCATTTTAGCCTTGCAAGCTACCTTTGGATAAATCTCATTCTAAACAAACAATTTCACTCCTATGGGAAAGTAATCATTGTAGGGCACTAGATGGCATGGTATTAATGAGATGGGATAGGTTCTCTTGCAAACCATTTTCTCAAAAGGGCTATTTGGATAGATGGGTGCTTATTCTTCCACATGATTAAAATATATATATTAAAACAGTCCAAAACTTTTCCAGAAATGGTGTGCACCATGAAAGTCACTCTGGTTTTTACATGTATCTAGGGCAGCAGTGCTGGGGCATATTTGTGGGCTAGTTTCAACTTCATTTGAAGAGTTAGAGAAACCTTTAAAATGGGTTTGACACTTCAGTGGCAATGAGAGCTGTAAAATACCAATGAAAAACAAAGCCTTCTGTCACTTTTTTAAATTAAGAAAAATATCGAAGTACAAGCTTTTATTTCATTCATTCATTCAATCATTCATTCATTCATTCATTCATTCAATTTATATACTGCCCTTACTAAAGTGGCTCAGGGTGGTTTACATTAAAATCAAACATAGAATAAAACAGTTTGGAATCAGAAAACTTTTAAAACCAGATTAAAATTAAAACTAAATATTAAAGGCCAGGCTAAAAAGATGGGTCTTTTAAGGCTCTTCTGAACACCTCTTTTTAATGGACTAGAGTCCAATTCCTTTATATCAATGGATATCAGTATTATCCATAAGATTATATTGATGGAGCAAAGAATCCTATGGGGGTTTTAGGGAAAGGTTAAAAATTTGTTAAACATCGCTCACTTGCCCATCTCTTTTGTGGGTTGGGTAGGAGGTAGCACACACCATGCCCTACCACCCAACCCACTTTGGTGTCCCTAGGAGCTATACATGGGGAACAATGAGGTGTTGCAAGTTTCCCCTTGTTCCCTATGGCTGGAACACTCAAAACATTCTAAACGTTTTGGCCATTTTGCGTTTTGTATTGAGCTCAAAATCCATTTCATGCACATCCCTAGTCCAGACTGGTCTTGTACTAGCATAAGGACATAGTACATGGTCATTGCCTGATGAAATTCACTTCTGTTCCTGCCTAGTTCTTGTGTTAGTGGAACCTCTTGCACAACCTGTCACAGAACCACACACAACCTTGTATATATGCAAAGATGAAACTCCTAGTGCAACATGTGTCCTTATGTTACCCATGCTAACTTGGCAAAGAGGCACTTTTTAACATGGTGATTCTCTTTATTTAGCAGGGGGAGAGTAACTGGCCCTATCCACCCCAGCACAGTACCTCCAGTGACAGTTACTGGTGTTTATCTTACGTTTCTTTTTAGACTGTGAGCCCTTTGGGGACAGGGATCCATCTTATTTATTTCTTATTTCTCTGTGTAAACCACCCTGAGCCATTTTTGGAAGGGCGGTATAGAAATCAAATAAATGAATGAATGAATGAATGAATGAATGAATGAATGAATGTGTTCAAGTATCTCCTCTTTTGCTAGTGTCAGTGCAACTTTGCAAAATGCCACAATAAGTACATAAGCATGGTGTACTGGTTAGAGTGCTGGACTAGGACCGGGGAGACCAGAGTTCTAATCCCCATTCAGCCATGATACTTGCTGGGTGATTCTGGACCAGTCACTTCTCTCTCAGCCTAACCTACTTCACAGGGTTGTTGTGAGGAGAAACTTAAGTATGTACTACACCGCTCTGGGCTCTTTGGAGGAAGAGCGGGATATAAATGTAAAATAAATAAATAAATAAATAAATAAAAATTCAGATAAATTATATGGTTTAGGTTAAAATAGTTTGACCCACTTACCTTTCTTCAAAAAGGGAAGAAAAATGCAAAAGTAATTGAAAAATGTTCTATCTGCTTTGAAGAATAACATATGGGAATGAAAGTAGATGATCATTATAACATTCTATGCTTCAGGTTTGAAGCCCAGCAACACACACACACTCACCTCCAGAAGCCATTTTTAGGCAGGATTCCTCTTTGCTTATAAAGGGGGATCCTCACCAGATTTACCTTTGCAACCATAACTTGTTGAACCCTGTTGAACAGGTTAGACCCAGTTTGAGTGAATGGACCAAACCACCAGTCGGTTCGACTAAACTGGTTCACGGACTGGTGGTTCAGTTTGAATTCAAACCGAACCGCAAAGACTGATTCTGTGTTAGTCTATTTCCTCTTCTCGCTGCTTTATAGGAACTGCTTCTTTACAGGCGAGTGTGTAGTGAACCCAGACTTTCCAAATAATGTCCCTCAAGTTACTTTGATTCTTACTGAGTTTTCATCCAGTGTGAAACTTGAAATGGATTTGATGGTTCTTTCTTGGTACTAAGCTACTGGTCTTATTAAATGTGTACAGGTAGTGTAAAAATTTTAAATAGCATATGTGAAGGAAGGGAAACATTTATCCTTTGCCCTAACACTTCTGCTGTTGCTATAAAAAAGATTTATATACAACTTTTCAACAACTACAAAAGTTTTCAGTGGTCTACCTAGGAAACATATAAGAAAATGGTTTCCCATCTCAAAAGGGCTCATAATGTCTCTTACACACATATGACACCAGAAACAGCCACTAGAGAGACAAAAGCCCTATTCATTCATTCATTCATTCGATTTCTATACCGCCCTTCCAAAAATAGCTCAGGGTGGTTTACACAGAGAAATAATAAATAAATAAGATGGATCCCTGTCCCCAAAGGGCTCACAATCTAAAAAGAAACATAAGACAGACACCAGCAACAGTCACGGGAAATACTGTGCTGGGAGTCGATAGGGCCAGTTATTCAGACATTATATTGCACATTGTGTTCAGATGTCTTTACACTGGTGCATGTTTTTGTATGAATGCCTGTACCTGCATTGATTTTAAAAGTGAGCCTGGGTACAGGCCCCTTCAAATGCATGATACAGACAGGAAGTATACAGCTGTACCTGTGAGCAACATAGGATGTGAATTGCAGTTCTTGTGTCCAATGTGCGCTCAAAGTATGATTGTACAACATAATGGCTGAATAGGGCAACAATGCTGGGTTGAATAGTAACAGCCTGGGAGGGAAGCGCCTGTTGACAGTGGGAGCCTCCTTTCCAAGCAGAAGTGTAGCAACCTTCTACACTTGCTACAGAAGTGTTGAAGTGTTCCACTTGAGCAAGGGGGGACAATTATCCCCAGACTACAAGGGTCTGCCCCCCACCGAGGGTCCCCCTCACACTCGGCCAGGGTGCTCCCTTTCCAGCTGGTGAGCAAAGCATGCCCCTCTCCTCTCCAACCAGTGCATCCAGCCAGCGTTTTGATGAAATGCTGACTGGGGAGAGATGTACCCCCTCTGGGCACTGGCCCCTCCCCTGCATCTGACGTCAGACACAAGGGGGTGGGGCCAGTGAGAATGGGGCTTTACAAGGGGGTGGGGCCAAATGAGAATGGGGCTTTCACAGCCCCAGCAGTATTTCATTCCCCCTGTCAGCAGTTGAGCTGGAAGGAGCTCCCTTTCAGTCATTCCACCAATAGCTGACAGGGGAAATGAAACACTGCAGGAGCTGTGACAGCCCTGTCCCTGGCACTGGCCCCACCCCCTTGCATCTGATGTCAGTCACAGGGGGTGTGGTTTGGGATGCGCTTCGCGCATACGAAGGAACACCCAGGGGGCAGGGGAGCCACCCGTTGGACTTTGTCTACCTCCCCCCTCCAAGCTCCCTATGCCCCTGCTTCCAGGGCAAATAGGAGTCATCACTGGCCCTTACTCACATCAGGACCGTGGCAGCACCAAATAGTAAAATCCCCCTCCAATCGTGCCATAGACCATATCCGGATGACCCCCACACCCTGCGCAGTTATTCATTCTCTCTCTCTCTCTCTCTCTCTCACACACACACACACACACACACACAGTTTGATTTAATGTGTATTTTGCACCCCAAGCTAAACTTCAAGAGTTTCAAGGGAAGCCAAGAGTTTAGACATTCCTAGTGGAATTTCTTTTTAAGTATGTGTGTTTGCATATCCTTAGGTTATCACTGGATTTTGTGTGAAATGAAATCTGAAGCAAAATGTTGGATTCTCCTCAGATGAAATATCTGAAGAACTTTTGAGAACTACAGTAAAGTTAGGGTTTCTTTAGAGAAGAAAAAGAACTCTTCCCTTCACTGTGCATATCGAATATTAGTTACTTTTTCCTATTTGTTCAGCTCATCACAGATGCTAAATTAAAGTACAGGGCCCACTTAGTTGGGCTTTCCCATTCATTTCAAACCCCAGCACACCCCCATATTACAATAAGGTGCCTTGGAATACCATCCTAAATACACAATTGCCCTCTTAAGTGTTATATAAATGCTTAGTATTACTGTATTTTAGTATTAGTAATTTATTTCTTAAAACAGGACTTTGGATAGTTGTGATGATTTCCACATTATTGGAATTTGTTACTTCAAAGAGGTATATATAGTGTCTTTATTTAGGGTGGTAATTCAAGGTAACAAATTGTAGTAGGGGTGTGCATTTATTTAGTTGATTTATATACCGCCCTTCCAAAAATGGTTCAGGGTGGTTTACATAAATAAAACAAAATAAAATTGATTAAAAATTAAAATCATTTAAACATTAAAATCATTAACATTGAAATAATTTGAAACCAACCATAAATCTAAATAAAAGCCTGGGTGAATAAATGTTTCTTCGGTGCCTTTTAAAATGTTGTCAGAGGTGGGTCTCTTATGTCAATAGGGAGTGCATTCCAAAGTCCAGTGGTAGCAACGGAGAAAATTCATTCCTGTGTAGCTGCTAAATGAGTTGGCAGCAACCACAGACGAACCTCTCCAGATGATCTTAACAGGTGGTGGGGCTTATGGTGAAGAAGTTTGGGATTTAGTTTGGGATGAATGGGAAAACGCATGTAGTTCAGTCTGGCACCTTTGATAAGCTGAACAAATAGGAATGAGTGACTGACAGCCAGACTAATGTTGCACACACCAAAAAACAAAAACAACCCCCCCTCCCCAAATGACTCTGCTCACACAACAGGAAAGCGGTGGTATTTGCTGGTCTCCCCTTTCCTCTGCAGCCCACCCTGCCTCCTGAAAATATGTCCTTGGGGCGATGGGAGCCTCAGGGATTTATTTTTGTGATACACAAAGGACTGCACAGAGAATGGAAGACTGGCAAAAACTAACCTCCCACAATGCATAAGTAGAATGTTTTTCAGCATGTGCAACATTAGTCTGGCTATTAGCCCATAATCCCTAGTGAGCAGCACGTTGTAGGGATGTGCAAAATATTTCAACGCAAGATGGACTATTTCGGATGCTTTGTTTGAAATAAAACCCTCTCTAATTTAAGGGCTTGTTTCGATCTTGAAATGAAACCACCCCAGTTTGACTGAAATACTTCCATCAAGCACTTCTCCATTTTAGAGGCCCGTTTCCCCCTTGCTGATTAGTTTTCTGGCACTGGCTTACAATTGCTTTGCGTTCTCCTTGCTTCTTGGTTGACTTGTTACCATACACATCAAGTGTTGCCATGGGCAACTGTGCCCCCATTGGCTGGGAGGAAGGAACACAAATGAGGGAATTTCAAAATGTATTCAAAGAGTCTGGGAGGCAGAGAGAGTCCTTATAGTGCCTCACCAGTTCCATGCTCATCTCTAAGAGAGAGAGATATTTCTTGGTAATTGCCGTGATGAGTTCCATGTCTGGTCTTGAGACAAACTTGTGCTTCACTCACAGCTCTAGTTTGCTCTGCAATCTGTCAAAATATGGCTGAAGTTGCTCTAGTTGAGATTATGGCTGTGCTTGCTGCTAAGGGTGCTGTTGTGGAACTGTTGCAATGCTAGGGAGTAACGTAAGGAATCATAATTGTTGGTGAAAGAGCAACGTGTGCCAGTGATGCTACTGTACCGCAGGTGTGGCTGGCAGTGGATTATGGGTAAGTGCTTCTTTTGGGGCTGTCTTTGGATTGTGTTTGAAATGTGTGTTCTGTGTTTGGAAGGACAGATTCTCTTCTACTATGTGCATCTGCAGTGTTTTCCAAGGCAGAATTGCAAATTGCATTGCAAATTGCAATTCAAAACTCTTGTATACACATGCTTATGCATGTTGAATATGTGAGTACAACTTCTTCTGGCCCTAGAGAACACTGGGGAAACACAAAATGCCCCTTTGTTCTTCATGGGTAGCTCCTAGGGACACATAGGTGGGTTGTGTGGTGGGGCATGATGGGTGCTACCGAACACCCAACCCACAAAATAAATAGACAAGTGGGTGTGTTCTAACAAATTGTTACCCTTTCCCCAAAACTCCATAGGATCCTATGGGGGTTTGGGGGAAATGTTTGAAGTGTGCTTACCCATTTTTTTGTGGGGTTGGGTGGTAGGAAGCACCCATCATGCCCTACCATCCAACCTACTTTGATGTCCCTAGGAGCTACCCATGCAGAACAATGGGACGTTTCAAGTTTCCCCAGTGTTCCCTATGGCTGAAACACTTGAAACGTTTTTAGTTTTGTCAAAACAGCCAGTTCAACCCTTGTTTTGACAAGATGTTTCAGCCGTTTTTGCACTCACACAAAAACAAAGTGCAAAATCCATTTTGTGCACATCCCTAATGTTGATTATAGCTACCACCTTAGATGGTCTTTGTAAAATTTTCAAAAATGATTAACTTGCATTTTAAACTGTTGTTGCCATATATAATGCAATCCAGACCTAGGCATTTTAATAACTATTTCGGTTTCAGCGGTAGGATTCACTAGTGCCTTTATTTGGTCATGATGAGGTTACAGAAGTTATATGTGGTAGTTCAGATAGGAAGTACATTAACACTGAGGTCTGTTTCTTTAATCATGACCTTACTCCATGAGGCATTAGAAATTTAGAACACATTAGACTGAAAAGCTCGGCTGCTTAGAAAATATGTGCAATACAGAGTCAGATTTCCAGATCTGCAGTCACTCCAGGACTGTAATAAAAACTGCAAAATAGCAATTAACATGCACATCATTCATTGGGAAAGGCTTTTGCTGGTATTAACGTCCTACTCATTTAAATTCTGTGGAATGCCTTTACTGAGCTGAACATTATGCGCGTTAATTTAGGGTCAAATAATTCCTTACTCAGACAGCAGTGGAGAAGAGGGAGAAATCGAATACCCTTTTAATTGATGATTTTTGGGAATATGTGTACACAGAGAGAGTGTGTTGTTTTTAAAAAATTAGGGGAATACAATATAAATGGTTGGAGGTCAGCAGTTTCTCTCCCTGTACTAAAGCTGTTTATTTTCCACCTGTCCAGATATTTCATTTATAGTAAAAGAAAATGGATAAGCTCAACCTATTTGAACAGTAGAATCTCTAAAAGACATTATTTGACCCAAATATTCACACGAATAAAGACCTGGCTTTAAATAACATCTGGGATTCTTTGTTCTCTCTGATAGCTCCCTCTTGTCAATATACTGTGAGGGAGAGCAGGACTGAGTTTGCTAGGGCACTTGACTGTTCTCCAAAGTAGGTCAGGATGGATGAGGAAAGATTTTGGTCTTGGTTCATTGCAGCTTTCTATTGTTTTCTGCTCCATATTTTTCTGTAGATGAAGAAATGAAAGGAATGTACTGGAATTCCAACACTCTGCTTCTCATAATCTCCAATTAAAAGCAAAGTGCTCATGTATGTCAGTGGTATATGGATAATTGTAGATCACAGTTGTATCGCCCATTTCTGTGCACTGTTTGGACAATGGGTACTGGAATCAGTGGGCATCTTAAGATGAATCAGTTAGGTTTGTGTAATTATAGCTAAACTTGACAGTTGAAGGGAGTAATGTTTATATGCTGCCTTTCTACTTAGTAGGTCCACTAGGTGGCTTGCCACAATAAAATGAATCTAAAACATTACTATAATAAAAGAATAAGGCAGTTAAAATACACCGCAGTTTATTAGGTTCAGCACAGGAGACAATATAATATTGCTCCACAAAGGCCTGTCAAAAAAGGAAGGTCCATTGGGAAGTACTTATCAGCTTTTGATGAGATGGTTCCACAACACAGATATGAAATGCCACTGCCAAAAATGGCTTGCTCCTAGTAATTCATAATCATATTTTTTTTAGAGTCCAAGAACTTAGTCAGTGTACACAGCAAAACCTAAATTCAACAGGTCCTATCTGCAGACCAATATAAAAATGCACACCCACAAGGCCAAGGCTAGGAGGGAACAGGTCAGGAGATGTGAGATCTCCAACTCCCCACTCCCTCGCTCCATCCCGCCCTCCTTAGCTTGCTTCCTGAGTCTAATACTGATCACAGTAGCCACATGGGTGTGTATAGCACTGGTGGGGAATAGCTAGGTGAGTTATGTCACACTGTCTGTACCAGGCCTGCAAAGTCCATAATCCGCCAAGCTGAAGACAGCCTAGCATTCATGTACTGTGGTTTGTGAGGTGCTTGACACTGCCTTCCTGCTTCTGTGCCCCAGTAGGCAGCAAAACTATGAGGCTTCTTCAGTTCTCCTCTGGACTGCATATGGCTTGGTGGACCTTGCTTGTAGTTATTGTGACATGCAGGCATTCTAGGTAATACGTCTTGCATTACCAGGATAGTTCCAGTCTACCGTAATGATGCTGCTGCTGCCACCAACATCACGGCCATATGTTGCTAATCACTAGGAATGCTAGGTCCCTCTTTATATGCTTTAGCCTGCATCCCCTTGGAGACTTGACTGTGAAAACTGTGTCTACCTATTACCCACCAGTTTTCACATCCTTGGGTGTTTATTACATTGCACAACTCTTTACTCACAAACCATATCAACCAGCATCTTTGTAAGGTCACAGCTGCTGTGCTGTATCCAGGTTCAGAAAATCATCTTTACTCGTACTGTTAGTGGTATGAAGATCCTGCCTTATGGCAAGATCCCAAAGCACTGCAGCATGCGTATGATTACCAGTGCCATGTGGTCTGGGCCAATGGCATGACTGATTGCCATTCAGTTGTTACCCAGCTGGGAAGGGGATGGGCAGAATTATGATGGCATGCAAAAGAGCTCCACGATTGGTCCAGCCTATGTGGTGATGGTGTGTGTGTGTTTGTTTTATATGCCTGCTTTAATGGTGTGTAGCCTTGCACCCCAGGCAAGCAGCTACAACACTGCTAATGTCAAAAACAATGAAGTGTTCTTGAAAGTGCAACTTCTATACTTGCCCAAGCCTGTTGTGCAAGCTGTATAGCTGACACAGTGATCCTCCTACTCCTCTGCCGTGTTGGACAGGCAGCTTAGCCTGAAGCACCTTTCATGGGTAGATTACTAGGATCAGATGCATATCCACACTCCATAAATTCCAATCATGTAGATGTAACCTAAATTCTAGACTTTTTCTCCAGTCTGTCTTTCAGTCTGTCCCCATCGGCTCCAGTTGTCAAATGTCTCTCACTAGATCTATTGAGGGTTGTGGATATAAATATACATCCTATACACTGGCAAAGGTATCAGTGTTTGTACTACACTATGCATGATCAGGCTTGTGTCCTTTGTCTTCATTCTAGAGACTGGGGAAATTAGTTTTCCTCACTGCTTCCCCATGAGGTATAGTCTCAGTTTCTGCTGATGGATTTAGCCAGCGTTGGGAGACTGCAGCAATCGGTGACTCAGGGCAGATTTTTCAAGTCCTTGATAATGTTTTGGATTGATTGTGGCTCACATTGTGTTATACACTACTGCTCTTGATCACTCTCTTCTTCAGTTGAGCCAAGAAGCCCATGTACAGGCGCTCTTACCTCCAGACCACAGGGCCCTGGCCTGTGGCCTCCAAGGTCCGGTGGGGGGGGGGCTCCCGATGCCATGAGCCCCACTGCCAATGTGAACCCACCTGTCACCGCCATGTGGCCAAACCACCGATCGTTGCAAGTGTTCCATCCACCATGTGCGTGGCCTGGGGGTAGGTGGAGCGGGAGCAGGTGCTGGACTGACCGTCCACTCAAGGCTCACTGAGGTGGATGGTCAGCCCATTGGCCACTTCCGCTCTGACCTCCACCACTGCCACGGGGGAGGCCTACTCAGGCTTACCCCCTGTCCCCCGGCCACACACATGGCGGCTAGAATACTTGCAAAGATCGGTGGTTTGGCTTCGTAGCAGCGGGGCTTCTCAGCAGGTGTGGTCCGGGCGCCCAAATTACCTAAGTGCACCACTGAACCCATGCAATATCTTTGCATAGCCCACTCAGAGAGAACATACTTAATCTCAGGTGATCAAAATGGCAGGGGAACTTCAATCTCTAGTGAGGAGATGTGTGTGTGGTGCTGGTGTCCTGCTTGCCGGAGAGCTGGAGACACTTGGTGCTGGTAAACTGGCAAGTCAATTTGTATATAATTCTTTGCTTTACTGCAAGTTCCACTTGGCTATGCCACACATCTTAATTTACCCATTTGTTTTTAAAAAAATGAAACTAGGTACAATCCTTAAACTATCTTGCTTCACTCAAGATAGCTACAACTTTTAGAACTATTTGACAGGGAAACTCTCACCTTCCAGTAGAAATTCCTTACTTTCTTTCTTGAACTGTGCATATTTCAGGTTGTTAAAATCAAAGCACAGGGCGGGGGCAACACAAAGGAACTAATCTGGGTATAAACAAGTCTGATTGATTTCACTTTTCCAATCTCAATATTGCTATGCAAAGTCTCTGTGCTATATACAAATTATAAGCATTTTCTATGGGCTAGTTATCTCTGCTTCTCCTAGCAGAGTGTGAGTGGGCGGGCATTAAATCCCGTTATACTGAATACACTGGACTAAGTATGTGGTTGGATCACATTTGCTCCTGAATTTTGCATGTCTGAGGAGGTGGAAGAGTGTGGTTGTTCATTGATTATTAAGGCACTCTACATGTGCTCAGAGAGATTCTAATTCACACACTCCAGGACCCAGCCCTGATTAGACTCCTGGGCTGACCCTTGTTACTTGGGCTGGAGCCTTTTGAGCCTTGACACAAATAAGTTGCCAGTTTGGGAGGAACAGACAGTTTTCATTCCTGTGAAGTTTTATCTGCACACTCAAGCGTGTAATCTCTTATCTTAAACTCTTTTTTTGTGTGGGGGCGAGGACACTCACCTAATATCAATGGGCTGTGTACCAGTGCTGTAAGAAGGAGCCAAATCATAACATTGCCAGTTCTGAACACATTTTGTCACTTGGATCTACTGTTCCTGAAGGAAAAAAACCCCTCCCTATGGCATCCTCTTCACCCTACCTTTCTGCTCATATTGCCCTTGACCTTTGCTCCTTTCTCAATTGCTGCCTCCTGCCATCCGTGGCTCCATTTTCTCTTTTGGTGCCCCCTATGCCTGAGACTCCATATATATATATATATATATAGTGTGATACAAACACTCTTCCTCCAAATCCTTCATCAAAATGTATATACTTCTTCACTGAATTCGTTGGCTTAACTCCTTCCTCTTCATCCCCCTACTGGACAAAGTGTAATGGCATCAGATCACATTTCACCCCCCACTTCCATCTTCCCACTCCTCCTAAACCTATGCTGCAAACTCTTTGAGTCAGGGCTTGTGGTGGGAGGTGGTTATTCTGGAAAGCATACTGTATTTTCAAATAATACTAATTATTTGCCATATTGCCATAAACCTGTTTCCTTCTCTCTGCCTTTCCACCTGAAACTGAGAGGCTCTTTGGTTCATATTATACCCATGTTTTGGATTCTATTAGCAACTTGAGAAGACTTGAGGGAATAATATGCCTGCTTTCTACCCCCCCCCCCCAAAAAAATCCTCGCCAGTGTAATAAAGTCAGTCAGCAGGTCATCTTACATGGAAGTAATATGAAGAGATGAATATAGCAGCAGCCATACCAGAACACTAGAAATAGCCGGCGAGTCCTGACAGTGTAGCGAGGATAATGAACTTTGCTGAATTTACTTATTCTGAACTTTTTGTGAATTATATAGCTGTGCTTGAGAAGGTTCCCCCCACCTTAAATTAGCCCAGCATAGGTACCTGTAGAAAATAATAATCAAAAAAGGGCATAATTCATGGCCTTTCTCCTTCCTTGAAAGAGTCATACCTCCAATGAGATGTGAGAATATTCTGATACAGCTGCCAAGAGCCACTCCTAATTATTATTTCTCTGTGGGGCTGAACCACCATGGAGACCAAAGCTACTCCTTCTGCCGCATTCACACTTATTTACTTAGAAATGCAGTGCAACTTGATACTGATTAATTCAGAACTCAGTAGCAAGCCCTCTGAAAGGGGAGAGAAACCATATTGCCTTTTTGCTTCATGTATTTGGAAGAGAATTAGGGACAGATGAAAGTTACACTTAACATTATCGATTCTTCAATAAGACTAATTTTAAGTATGTACTTAACTATCCTGTTGAGGCTGTGTTCTCAGAATCTCTATCTGATCCTAGTTATCGATCCTGGTTAGATGTGGTTTAACCACAGTGGTTTGACCAGGATTGATCAGGAAATCCACATTCTCTCATCACAGTTGGTGGGGATGTGTGGGGCTTGCTGTCCCTGGTTAACCCTTTGTGCAGGATTGCCATGATTGTGAGAACACAGTCTGAAATTAGTAAGAAGTACTGTGCTGATCTATGATTGTAATAAACTGATTGATTGATAGTAAGAAGTACTTAATGTTGACTGGATAGTGTCCTAGATAAAGGTAAAGTGTGTCGTCAGGTCAATTTTGACTCCTGGCGCCCACAGAGCCCTGTGTTTTTATTTTGGTAGAATACAGGAAGGGTTTACCATTGCCTCCTCCTGCGCAGTATGAGATGATGCCTGTCAGCATCTTCCTATATCACTGCTGCCCGATATAGTAGTAGTGGGGATTTGAACCGACAACCTTCCGCTTATTAGTCCAGCATTTCCCCACTGCGCCACTTTAAGGTGACAGTGTCTAGATAACAGCATTTAAAGATTTCCTTCAGAACCACAGACCTAGTTTGTAAGTAGCATTTAAAAGCCAAACTAAATGTTCTTTTAATATCATCACTGGTCCTGGAAGTTTGTTTTTTCCGATATATATACAGCATGTACAAGGACTCCTTATCTGGATTGGGATCATAGCAGGAATATTTTACAGTGCTCACACATGTTCTAGAAATTAAAATTTCAAAGGCCTGAGTGAACAAAAGCTCCTTTACCTGGCATCTAAAAGAACAAAGTGATAAAGTCAGATGAACCTCACTGGAGAGGCTATTCCATAAATGGGCTGCTACCAACGAAAAGGCCCTCACCCTAGTAGCCACCCACCTCACCTTGTTTGGCAGGGGCATGGATCAGGGCCCGGCCCCTGAAGAAAAATTTAAGGTCCAAGTAGGAACATACGGGGCAAAGAGCTATCTCAGATAACCCATTTAGGGCTTTAAAAGTTAAAGTCAGCACTTTGAATGGGGCCCGGAAAAGGCCTGGGAGTCAGTGCAGCTGACAAAGCACTGGCATAATATGATCAAAGTGCCAAGTCCCAGATGCTAATCTTACAGACCTATTTTGTACCAGCTGCAGTTTCTGAAACATTTTCAAAGGCAGCCCCACATACAATGCATTACAGTAATCCAAGCGATAGGTTACCCGAGCATGAGTAACTGTGGCAAAGCTATCTCTATTGAGGAAAGGTCACAGCTGAAGTTTCAGTTGAAGCTGATAAAATGTTATTCTAGTCCAGATTACTGCCTATGCATTTTATTTTTTGGGGGGGAAATTAGCACACCAGAAATAGTGATGTGATTAAAGTAATGTTAATTGGACCCTTCACATCTTGAACCCATCTATAGAGGAAGTGTTCCTCTGAATGCCAGATACTGGGCAAAGCAGGGAGGTCATCACAAACCTGCCTTGGTTTTGAGCAACCATAGGCATCTGGCTGACCACTGGTGGAAACAACCCTGGGCTATATTATCTTTGATGTGATTCAGTAAGGCAGTATTTTATTTTATTTTATTTTATTTTATTTTATTTTATTTTATTTTATTTTATTTTATTTTATTTTATTTTTGAGGAGACTTCAGGAACTAATATTGTGAGGGCTGGCAATTCTATAACTTTTTGTTGGGAAAGAAACCATGTGGGCTAATAATGTTTCCCTGCTGATCTGATCTTTTCCACTCCTGCACTATTCACAGGGGCAGAGCCACCATTGGGCGAATGGGTTCAAAGAACCTGGGCCGTGCCATGCGGCCCTGACACCCCCCCCCCCGTGTTTGACGCCAGACGCAAGGGTGCTGGTTTAGCTCCTGAGTGGGGGCTGTGCAGCCCCCATTTGGGAGTTAAATGGCCAGCGCTGCATTCACAGCGCAGCCAGGAGTAGCTCTTCCCTGCCTTTAAGGCAGGGAAGAACTGCTTCTGGCTGCGCTGCAAACGCAGTGCCAGCCTCAAACTAGCTCCCGAATGGGGCTGTGAGGTCCCTTCAGGAGTTAAATGGCCGGCGCTGCGATCCTGGTGTGGTCATGAGAGGCTCTTCCCTGCCAAAGGCAAAGGGAAGAGCAGCTCCTGGCCACGCTATGAATGCAATGCTGGCCTGACTGTCTATACTTTCCAACTCTTGTGATATATACCTCCAAGTTAACTTCTCCTTCTCTTTTCCTAAGTGTTGATCTAGGCAGATTTCTGTCGTTGCTTTCAGAGCAAAAAAAGGGGGCATAACATCTCTAAAAGATATGTCTTCCGGAGTAAAATTGCACTGCAAAAGGTTTCTTTCTCTCCCCCTCATGTCTATCCCCCCCCCGTGTCTGTCAGTGCCCCCCACACCTTTGAAGTCAGTGATTTTGTGACTCACCTCTCCTATGGGAGGGTTTTGTTTTGATTTTGCTCATCCTAATGTTTTATCCTTGCTTCCAGAGTTTCAGGAAGGAGGAAGGCAGCATTGGCTTTTCAGTCCTTTGCAGTGATTTCACTGAGGGGAGGGGGAAGGGGAGCCACATTAAGAGTAGCATGCCCTCATCCATATTAACTCGGCAGAGTTACCCTTGGCATGTTTTCTAGGCTGTGTATAATCTAGGACATTTCCTTCTAAAAAGTGCCATTACCTACATCTCTCTGGTTCTCCTGTTTTGTGTCACTAAAGCTGGTGGCCTAAAAATCAAAACAAACAGCACACCACCCTGCATCCCACAATATCATGAAAAATATTGAAAGTGTTCAGCTGTATGTGACCACTTTCCCCTTCTATTCAGATTCTTGTTCTAGACAGTTTCCATTTAGAATGTCCATAATAAAATTCAAGAGGTAAATTTACTCTAACACCCGAATGGAGTCACGTGGCTCCGTTTGGGAGCCAGACCATGCCCCCTGCGTCTGACGTAGGGGCATGGCTAGCCCTCGCATCTGATATCAGACACAGGGGGTGGGGTGAGTGTGGCCGCCGGGGCTAAGCATGGGCCGGGGTTGAGCATGAATATGCGGTCTGGCTCCGCCAGTGTGTATTTAGTTACTATTCATTTCTTTTCTTGTTCATTCTTGATGTTCTCCAGAAATGTAGGCAGAATTACAAAAGCAGGGTACCTCTTAGATCCTTCTGGACAGGGACCTGTGTCTTCTCTCTTTATGTAATGTGCTATGTATGTAGATAGTACCAGGGGTGTAACTACCATTAGGCAAGGGGAGGCGGCTGCCTGGGGGCCCCCACGCCTTGAGGGGCCCCCCAGAGGCAAGTCACATGTGAAGTGAGTGTGTGTGTATCAGCGAGGGGCCCATTTTAAAATTTTGTCTCTGGGCCCACTCCAGCCTCGTTACACCCCTGGATGGTACTATATAAATTAGTGGTATAGCTGTTTCTATGTGGGTTCCAGAGGAAGGAAGGAAGGAAGGAAGGAAGAGGTGGTTCTGAAAAACTGACAATTCCTAAGAATACAGTTAGCCTCTTAGGGTGGAACAGAAATTTCTCCAAAATGAAATTTGAAGAGAGTGTCAGGTTTCCTGCAAGGAGAACATATGAGAATTTTCTGAGAGGCTCTGCACCTCCCACGCAAGACTATTATCAAAATGGCAGCTTTATAAGGAGGGAGATGGCATATCAGATTATCCTTTCTGTGATGCCTAATGCAACTTGCCCCATGTCCTCATATTATTATCTTCTGTGGAAACACATAATTATGCTATGTGGGGTGGGGAAGCTCACGGCAAAGTGATGTCAGGCCATGGAGTAAATTGCAGTTGAAAATATTATGTAGAATGAAAAGGAAACTTGACATGGATTGAGAGTTTTGTAAAGTTTATTTTTGCCTTATATGGATCAAAAGAAGTTGACACGAACTTGTTTTGGAGTGTGAAACAATGTATAAATTTAATACAAGAAGCAAAAGCCAGTTTTTCTTTTTACATACATAAATTTCTGTCACTTGGCAAATATTAAAAATGACTGTAATCTTGATCAAGCTGGGGTTCTCACTTTGTATAATCTGAAGCTCTGCCAGATGGTGATTTAACTTTGGAAGGGCAGATGTGCATTCACATATAACCAAGATTTACGTCAAAGTCCTTACTAGCTATTGGGGAGCACTCCATACATGATTTTGGTTTTTCATTGCGCTTTGGAGCTTATTCCGATTTATGTCTGGGGTAAAAAAATTCACTTTTTGCATCAGGTTTTAGGGCAAATTCAAAATATCCAATACGTTCTGAAACTCACAGTATTTCACTCCTCTTAATCCTGTGGTAAAGCCTGCTATCTGGGAAAGGCATTGGTAAATTGTGGGGATTCCATGCATTTTCTGCATCAGTTGGGCAAAATGAATAGGGCTTCAAGTAAGACTTACTGACAATATCATCATTTCTAGTTGCATTATTTTAATGATTTTAATTAAAGACGAAGTTCAGAAAGAGGTCACTAATGTTCTAGTATAGTGGAGATACCATATTGATTTTTTGAATCAAACTGACAAATACATTCTGTGAATACACACACAAAAAGATGGACAAACTGTGCATGATAATATTTCTTTATTGACAGCAGTTCTGAAATATGAGCAATTTATAAACATTATGAATGGATGGCAACCTAAGATCAATAATTTCCACAAATTCTGCAATTTTGTTTGCTGAACTGATGGCTTAATAGTAACACAATTGCACATATTATTTCAAGTAGGGATGTGCAAAATGTTTTGACGTCAAAAGGTTTTGACTCAAAGGGGGCCGTTTTGAGTGTTTTGAGCTCGAAACAAAATGCCCTCTAAATAAAGGGCCTGTTCCAAGATCGGAACAAAACAACCTTGTTTTGATCAAAACTTTACAACGTTTTGTGCGCCATTTTGGAGGCCTGTTTTTCCTTTCTGATTGGTTTTCCGGCACTGGCTTTTGATTGGCTTGCAACCTCCTTGTTTCTTGGTTGGCTTGTTACCATACAGATCAAGAGTTGTCATGGGCAACTGTGCCCCCATTGGCTGGGGCTTCCCCCAGCCAATGGGGCACAGTTGCCCATTGGACAGAACCCAAAAGGAGGGAATTTCAAAATGTATATTCAAAGGGACTGGGAGGCAGAGAGAGACTGGTCTGGGAGGCAAAGAGAGACCTTTATAGTGTGCTTCTCTTGAAGAGGATACATCAGGAGAGGAGGGAGGAAGGTTTGATGTTGTGATTTTCTTTTTTCATCACCAACTCCAGTATGCTGTGCTGTTATAACTATCTGGTTTTGCTTGATTTCAGATAGACTAAGGCAGAACTTGGGTACCTGCCTTCCTTGAGTTGTGGTTTGTTTTATTCATGAGATAGTGTTGTGGTGATAAATGGAAGGTGGCAGCTCTCTCTCTCTCTCTCTCGCTCTCTCGCTCTCTCGCTCTCGCTCTCTCGCTCTCGCTCTCGCTCTCGCTCTCTGTAACATTACTTGGTGATTGCTGTGATGAGCTTCATGTCTGACCTTGAGACTAACTTGTACTTCTCACCTCTCTGATCTGCTCTGCAATCTGCATTGCAAGGGGTACTTAGTCAAAATGTGGCTGCAGTTGCTCTAGTTGAGCATATGGCTGTGCTTGCTGCTAAGGGTGTTGCTATGGCAGCTGTTGCAATGCTAGGAATGTAAAGAATCATAATTGTGTACAAGAGGCTGTGTGTACATCATTTGTACATCAATTGTGTACATCACTTGTGCAAGTGATGTTACTGCTGCGTACTGCTGCTGTGTGTACATCATTTGTACATCAATTGTGTACATCACTTGTGCAAGTGATGTTACTGCTGCACACTGACACTGTGGCTGGCAGTGGATTCTGGATCGGTGATACTTTTTTGGCCATTTTTGAATATTGTTTGAAATGTGTGTTCTGTGCTGGGATGGAGAGATTCCTTTTACTGTGTGCTTCTGCAGTGTCCTTCAAGGCAGGGTTGCAAAATGCATTGCAAATTGCAATGCAAAACTTAAGTGCACACTCTGCGAATACAGCTTGTTCCGGCCTTTGGGAACAATGGGGAAACTTGACATGCCTCATTGTTCCCCATGGGTAGCTCCTATGGACACAAAAGTGGGTTGTCTGGTATGGCGTGATAGGTGCTACCTATCACCCAACCCACAAAAGAAATAGGCAAGCGGTTGATTCCAAACAAAATTTTAACCTTACCCCCACAAAACCCATAGGATCCTATGGGGTTTTGAGGAAAGGTTAAAGTTTTGTTTAAGTTTCCCCATTGTTTCCTATGGCCAAATCATTAGAAATGCTTTGAGTTCATTTCATTGAAACAGCTGGTTCGACTGCGGTTCGACAAAATGTTTTGGTCATTTTGCATTTCGTTTTGAGCTCAAAACAAAAAGAAAATCTGTTTCGTGCACATCCCTAGTTTAAAGATAGAGAACTATTAGTCTTGGAACAGCCACTTGCATGCTCATCTGTGGTGAATAAGAATCTTCTCCAGGTGACTAAGCAGGAGATATATGTCTGTTGGAAGAGTATCAATCCTTTTTCCTGCTCCCTTTAGGCCACAAGACTGATATGTGTATGTGTGAGCAGGTAGGCTAGCTAGCATTTTTTTTAAAAAAAATTACTAGTAACTCTTATCAGTTTTTATTGTTGAGTTTTAATTCTAAACCATGCAGAGGTTTTATATGGTGCGGTATATAAATACAATTGATATATAGATAGATTTGGCAGGGCTGTCAATGATTAGAACTTTTTTATAATGCATGATTGTGTGTGTATGTGTGTGTGTGTGTGTGTACATACTGCATGTGTGTACTGTGTGTAATCACATTGTTCTTGGACTATATTGCTCATGTTGCAGTTTGTGGTGCGGGTTGAGTGACTGAATAATGCTCTCTGTGTTTAAAAGAACAACAAAATGTCTGGAACCTAGGAAACTGTCATATACCAAGCCAGACCATATAGGTCCATCTAGCTCAGTATTGTCTACACAGACTTTGAGCAGCTTCTCCAAGGTTGCAGGCAGGAATCTCTCTCAGCCCTCTCTTGTGATGCCAGGGAGGGAACTTGGAACTTTCTGCATGCAAGCATGCAGATGCTTTTCCCAGAGTGGCTCCATCCCCTAAGACAGTGGTTCCCAAACTGGGATCCTCCAGACATTGTTGAACTACAAGTCCCATCAGCCCCAGCTACATTTTATTGTAGCTAGGGATGATGGGAGCTGTACTTCAGCTACATCTAGAGGCTCCCAGTTTGGAAACCACTGCCTAAGAGGAATATCTTACAGTGCTCATGCATGTAATCTTACATGCATATGCAACCAGGGTGAACCCTGCTTATCAAAGGGAACAAGTCATGCTTGCTACCACAAGACCAGCTCTCCTCCACAAACTTGTACTATGCCTGTACAAGCAAACATTTTCGAGAGAAGCCTCGCCTTTGCCCTGTCATGCAGATTTTGAATGTTCAGAGAGAGATATTTTTCAGAAGAAGCATCCACATATTTGATCAAACTGCTCTCTGAAGTGGTACAGTCCAGCTACAGTTTTCTTATATAACATACTCATAGAGGCTATTCTCACAACTGTGGGAAAATGGGTTAAGAGAACTCAGCCCACTTTCCTGCAGTTGTGGGAACCGATGGTTAGCCCACTTAAGTCCCCCCCCCCGCTTAAATTAGGTTAGCGGAGCAAGCGGTCTGCTAACCCCATTTTGGCAATCATGAGTTTCCATGGCATGTCTCCCAGTCTCGGGGGGGGTGTCTCCTCAGGATGCCCCACACACTGTTGCAGGGCATCCTGGGTCTTCTGGGGGCCAGGCAGCCCCCGATTCCCACAGGCCCTACAGGCTCTGTGACAGAGCCGGTAATCATGTGGGTGGCTGATCTGGCTGCCCAGGGCTCCGCGGGTGCTCGTGTGTGGGAGTGAGTGGGCTTGGCCCACTCTCCCCACCTAACCCCATCTTCATAGTCTGTCATCTCCAGTGTGGAGGGCATGTTTTACAGATAAGAACACACAACCTATATAAAATGTATGTGCAGTGGAAAAGTGGTCAGTATGTTCATGTGGAAAGATCTGCTGCTGGTGTGCTATTAAAGACATGCATGGCATTACTGCACTCCTACCGCCCACAATATTGTCACTTTGCACTCTGAAAATAATACAGTCCCTCGACTTACAAACTTAATCCGTTCCGAATGCACATTCGTAGGTCGAAAAGTTCGTAAGTCGAAAAGCGGTTTCCTATAGGAATGCATTGGAAACGGATTAATTCGTTCCGGAGCCTAGGAAAAAGACCCATATACCCAGTTTTTTGTGCAAAACTCTTTATCAAGTGCACTTTAAAGGCATGCAAACTGCACAGCCTTTCAACAATAGTTTATTTCAACAATAAACATTTACAACAGCACTTTATCATTTTTTGGGGACCTGATGCAGGTCACTTCAGGGCACTTTAAAGGCAGGCAGGCACACTCAACATGCCTCAGCCTCAGCCAGCATTTCTAAACCTTACTCAACACAGTTTTTGGACCTGAGGCAGGTCACTGCAGTGCTTTTCAAAGACAGGCAGGCACAATGAACATGCCTCAGCCAACATTTTAAAGCATTACTGTACACACCTCAGCTTTGGAACATGTTAAGGACACTTGTGTGCAATTCTAAGGCAGGCACTCTTCGAAGGAGCATGCCTCTTTCTTTACACCACACATCTCAACTTGGGAACATGTTAAGGACACTTGTGTGCAATTCTAAGGCAGGCACTCTTCGAAGGAACATGCCTCACCCTCAGGTTACATTTCTTTACACCACACACTTCAACTTGGGAACAGGAAAAACAGGAAATGTAAACTGCAAACAGCAATGAACTTTTTAATTTTCAAACCAAAAAAATCATTTCTGGGAAGAGGAGGCAGAGGGTGACAACTGGGAAGAACAGCAAGGTTCTTCCTCCTGCCTTGCCTGCTTCACCACAAACCGGTCCATGGTCTGCTGCCTCTGTCTCTTGCGGAGCATTGCTCGCCATGGGGCAACGACCACATTATCAAAGTGCTCCACAGCTTCCTGGGCTGCAGCCTGATCCTCACTGAGATCGTTCACAAAAATTCGTAAGTCGAGGAAACCGCATCTAAAATTCGTAAGTCGAGGAAACCGCATCTAAAACCGCCAACGGTTTTCCGTTCGGATGTCGAAAAATTCGTAAGCGTGCGGCCACTTTTCTCGTTCGTAAGTCGAAAAATTCGGATGTCGAGTAGTTCGTAAGTCGAGGGACCACTGTAATTTGAACATGCGAATATTTTATTTCTGTCCAGTTAACTGAAACATATATATTCCAATTCCTACCAAACTACAGTTAGTTCAGTAAAAGTAATAATTAAAAAGCATGACAAATACTTTAAATATTCCAGAAGCAAGAACTATCCAGAGAGGCACTGAAATTATTAGGTGTCAAAATGGTAAAAGTCATATGGAATGATGACTGGGAAATTGGAAAGAAACAAAACCAGTGTTTTCTGGGCAACATCTTTAAGCAATAAGGATTCACTGGGTTTTTGTGACACAACTTGCATTAAAGCTGATGAGTGTGGTAGGGATGTGCACTGAACCGGTTCCATGCACTCCCGGGAGGGCAGGGGGGTCACTTTAAGGGGCACAGGGGCACAACTATAATAGGGCAAGGGGAGACAGTTGTCTGGGGGCCCACTGCCTTGGGAGGCCCCCAGAGGCAAGTCACATGACTGACTCCCCCAGCCGCACACCTGCCTGGGCTTCCTTTAGTTGTATTCATCCTCCGAAATTGATGTGAGTGTTGAGACCTGGAGCTACCAGAACAGCATGTCTTTCTCTAGCACCATTAAATGACTTGCATCATCCACAATTTACAAAACCTTTTAAAAAATAATTTATGAAGATGTTCTATTGTGGCACATAGGGGTGTGTGTGTGTGTGTGTGTGTGTGTGTGTTTTGTTAATCTTGTCTCTGGGCCCACTCCAACCTGTCACGCCCTTGCTCTCAGATAGCAAGGAGGAAGGGGATGCTGACAGCCCTTCAGCTGATGCAGGGGTGCCTGAGGGGCAGAGCCCGGCTGTTGGTTCCCAAGAGACGCCTGAGGCAGGTCTGGTTGATGTCTCAGAGCAGGCACAGCAGTCTGAGGCAGCAGAGACAGGGACTGACCATTGACTCCACAGCAGCGACGGCAGACACAGCTAGAATCAATCAGGAGAAGTAAGCGCCTCTTGCAGAGGGCCGATAAGCCTTGAATCCCTGCCAGCTGAGAGTTATCAGATTGAACTATAAAGCACGTCTACAGCTTGCAGTTAGCCACTGGAAGGCAACGTATGTCATCCTTAGTGTCGACAGCTTTCAGCCTGAGCCAGAGAGAGAGAAATATTTCCGAGCCGTGTTTTGCTTCTGCTACCCAGTTTGGTCTTTTGTGAACTATGATCCTAGACTTCCCTACCAGGTGGCCAGATTGCTGACACAACCTTGCTACACCCCTGGGCAGGGAAGGCTCTGCCTTCCTGCCAGCCCCCACCCCACCGCTCTCTCCCCACCAGTGCTCTTCCAAAAACTGGGCACGCAGGGCTGCAGTGTGCCTCCTTGCAGCTGGGATCAGCGTCGCTATGCAAATGACAGATGCACCTGCGCACGGGACGCACACATTGGCCATTTGCCCCCTCCAAACTGTTCAAACACCATTTGCCGGAACTGGTTCAGCGCTCCTAGAATGGAGCACTGAACGGTTCTGTGCACATCCCTAGAGTGTGGGGAAGCCCTGAAGTATCACCATTACTCAGAAACCATGGCCCCAACTGAGTGAGCAAAGGTGGGACACTTGAAGGCACCATTATTTGGGTAATCCTACAGTTCTAAGGCTTGGCCATTTGTTCTGGGAACGGATAGAAATACTGGGTGGGTTCCAGACTAAGTTTAAATCTGTACTGCAGAGTACAGATTTGTTTTGCCTCAGTTGAAACTGAAAGCACACTTCACTCTACACTGGGGGAAAAAATACTAAGGGAAGTATTTAGACTGAGTTAGTCATGACTAAGTCCCATTTATTATGGTGGGACTTAGTCATGACTAACTCAGTCTAAATACTGCCCTTAGTATTTTTCCCCCCAGTGTAGAGTGAAGTGTGCCTTCAGTTTCAATTGAGGCAAAACAAATCTGTACTCTGCATATAAGTTTAGAAAATGAAGACATATTCATGGATAAAAGGTCCGTTGACACCTGTTGGTCATGATGACCAAATAACACTTGTATTATTATCTCTTGTTTACACAGTCAGACAGGTGTTATTGACTGGTTTATTTTATCCAGACATCAAGTCCTTCCCAAGGACCTGGGATGCCAGAATTTTATTGTCAATGGTTATAGATATCGTCGCAGAATATAGGCTGTTCCCAGTAAAGCTGCTTTTTGTAATTGGCTGATGGCAATTTCTGTGGCCCCATGGTGTTGAGGTCCAGTATGGTTGGACTTCTGGCATAGCTCTCACCTTCCGCAGAGCACGCAAGCCCCACAACCACGCCAAGGTAGTGCCTCACTGGGGGATGATGATGATGATGGTGATTACATTTATATCCCGCTCTTCCTCCAAGGAGCCCTCAGCAGTGTACTACATACTTGAGTTTCTCTTTCGCAACAACCCTGTGCAGTAGGTTAGGCTGAGAGCGAAGTGACTGGCCCAGAGTCACCCAGCTAGTTTCATGGCTGAATGGGGATTTGAACTCGGGTCTCCCTGGTCCTAGTCCAGCACTCTAACCACTACACCATGCTGGCTCCCACTTGCAGAAGTCCTATTCTTTTGAGTATTAGACTATTGTAGGAAAATATCATTTTCATGCCCTGGTTATGGGATTCCAGTGGCTTCTGACTGGCTGTTGTTGAAAACTATGCCAGAATAGGTTGATTCTTGGTCCAATCAATCAATCAATCAATCAATCAATCAGTGAGCAAGTAAGTAAATAAATAAGTGTGTGTGTATAAATTAAGAAGATATAGATATTAGGGGTGTGTCTGCTGGGGGGTGGAATATCAGAACTTTCTCCTAGAGGCCCATTTACTGCTAGTTCATAATCTGCATTTCTACCAGTTCTTTTTCACTTCTGTGAGTTATCTACTCATACGAGTAGTGTAACACATGAGCCGTGATATCATGGCTCTTGGACAGAACACCCACTGACTGTGAAATGACAAAATGTAACTTCTGGATGACAACCACCTTCATGGCTAAGATCTGTGAGCTGCATGTTTTGCACTGTATACCACTGTGTATATGATGTCTACCGTTAGTGATGAAAGTAGCCAAAAATTATACATGAACGTTCCTTGAGCATTTTTTCAGTGTCCACTAAATGTTGAGGCATTTGATTGACAGGACCTCTTCCCCCCACCCCTCACTTCTGTATGCACAGATGTCAGAATTCAATGAATGCATAGTTTATAGTGGCAGTTACTACTTCAGGGCTGTTTTGACATTTTGAATGAACACACATCCATAATAATAATCAATGGATGTAGAGTCCCAGTGGAAGCTTGTGGTGTCAGCTGTGGCGGCAGTAGTTTGAAGGCTTTATTAAGTCAGCTGGCAAAACACCCAATCTCCTGGCATTAAATTTTATGGCAAGGAGTGGAGAGACGGAACCATTTTCTTTTTTCTCACTTATCCCGCTTATGTGGTCTGGCTTTCAAAACCACAAACATTGATTTTTAAAATGCCCATGTGTGTGTTAGTGTTACTGGCAGCCACAGTATACTGTAACATTTATGGTTTCTATAAAATCTTATATCATGTCAGTCTTTCCTTGGAAGAGCTTTATGCCAGACAGCATAAAGGTTTCCTGCTGAAATCTTCAGTGGCAGTCTTCATCCAGTGTCATTCAAAACAACTGTACAACAAACTTATTAAAATAAAGGCCATCTTCAAGTTCTATATATACCTGCTGAGGGTCATGACCCTGTGGGTGAAGACGGACGTAGAGTTCTAAAGTGTGATGGAAAGGGATTTAACAACACTTACTGTATTTTGGTGTATTTGCTATAAGGGCAGAGGATGTGTGTCAAAACCAGTTTCATTATTTCACCCACAGTGAACATGAGAGAAGTCCTTTGAATCTCTCCATGTATAATTCAAGCAAATCCTGGTTATTCACCAAGCAGCATTCAGTTCTGTCCTTCTCTTAGAGTAATAGTAAACTGGATGTAGGGAGCAACTTGCTTTGGCTTGAAACATTCTTCTTAGTCCTATAGGAAGGGGGCCACAGGGAAGCTAGATCTTTGAAAAGAGAAACCCCTCCCTCACAATTTGACCACACAGTCACTATAAAAGTTAGGGAATAAAGCCTAATAACAAAAAGGGATGGTTCGGCTTCCTCACTCTTGTAAGACGCATGGGACATCACGATAGAGATGTTAACCAGCTCCAAAAATGACATCTGCATGGCTCTGATTCTCGCCCTCATAAATATTTGAAAAGGGGGGGGGGAAGAGAGAGAGAGAGAGAGTGTGTTTCCCATTCCTGACAACATCAACCAATTATGTGGAAAAGAGATGCAGAATTTGCAATGTGATGACATGAGAGTAAGCATCCCAGTGTAGAACATAACGTCTGAGGAACTTGTGGCCCTCTTGACAATATTCATGGGATAGTTTTACAAGCATCAAGTGATTACTTGCATGTAGGAATGTGCCTCTCACATGACAGGTAGAATTGTATTATCCCTTCACATCATCTCTAATGCAATGTTTTTCATTAGACACACTTTATACACCCATCTACTAGATATCAGGTGTGTAGTACAATGGTTAACTAACAATCAAGTGATATACATGTAAGTGTGAACCAGTCTGACATCTCCCCTGAAAGGTTCACCTTTCAAAAGAGCTGATCTATTCCATACCTTGAAAATGTTAGTGTATATAGTGCACAACTGCTTTTATCTGCCCATGCAAATATACAAAGCACATAGACCACCAGAAATTCAGATAAAGGCTGTCTACACTTACACTTGTAGTTACATTGACAATTCACAGGATCATCCTTCAAGTTTAGACTAGTAGAGTTGTTTAAGCATTATCTAGATAATGGGGGCTCAACTGTATTTTGCGTGATGTTTTTGTTAAGAATGGCTTTCTCAAAGACCCTGCCTTTCAAGTGACATTCAGAATCTTTTCTTTTGCAGCCATTCCGTAGAGTGACGTTTTCAGTTGTGAGTCAGCCTCAGGACCCACATCAAGGGTCATTGCAGAGTTGCTATGACAGCGGTCTGGAGGAGTCAGAAACACCAAGCAGTAAGAGTTCTTCAGGGCCGAGGCTGGGTGCCCTTCCACTCCCAGAGGACAACTACGAAAGGACTACGCCGGATGGCAGTGTTGGTGAGGCAGAGCATATGGAAAATGGTAGGGGCAAACACAACACCCACACATTCGATTTACACTAGTGAGTCCACATGAAGTAGACTTGTTAGAGGTCAGTTGGGGAAAAAAAGATAACAAAACACCTCACGTTGACAGGGCAACAAAAGTTAAGCACTTCAAAATCCCATTGACTTCAGTGGGATGTAGCACAGCATATGCATAACTGTATAATGGAAATCCATGGGACTTGAGTGTGCTTAACTTTTGATTGTATTATGCTTGTAATATTTTAACTCACAAGGTTTATGAGGATAGAAAATAACCATGCCAATAAAAAGAATCATCAAGTTTGTTTAAACAACATTGCTGAGACTATTATAAATAAAGCTAAAAGTATAGGCTGGTAAAGCCTGTTAAATTGTTGGTTCCTAAACAAAACAGAGAGGGATAATTTCCCCCCCCCCTTGTTTTTGGTCATGCTTCTATCACTCTGTTGTTGTTTTTTGCAGGGTTTGAATATGTTCAGCATCTGCCAAAAGCAAATAGGAATTTAAACTTTCCCTCTAAGTTGTTGTCTCTTTCCCAGTTGCATGCACATGATTTTCAACATAGTGTACATTTCTTAACTTACATCTGCTTATTAGAGCAAGGGGGAAAATGCCAAACAAGGCTCTGATCCAAAGGAATGTGTGTGCTTGTGCAGCTGTATACCATTATCTGCTATGGTAGACCAAAACAAACCTAAATTCATCCACTGCTTCATAGCAGACAATGGTAAGTCTCTAGCTAGCTACACTAGATAGATAGATAGATAGATATTTTATTTACAACCCATGGTCAGCTTAAAAACAATTTTAAAAGGTAGAATAAAGAAATTCTACAAAAGGTTAACAGTTGCTAGAAGCTACACTTGAAATATTCACTCCCTGGATGATAGCCATTTGCTAGAGATGCCAATAATGAGGGCTTGCTCTCTTTTATGTCTTTGACATAACACTTCTGTTTAGGAGCACACCATAATAGTATGTGATTTTACTTAAAGAAGAAAAGTCAATTACTTTTCTCTCTCTTCACTTTCACAGAATATGCCATCAGAATGTCTTATTTTAAAAATTGGGCTTCTTATTTAGTTTAGTATTAAGGACTGCATTGCAATGTATTTCCCAGCACTGCATATATTTTTCCACTAGTTAAATACTGTTACTGAGAATTTTGCCATGTTTTGTCTTGCACTTAACATGAGAGAGAAAATAGAATATTCTGAAAGCTCACTCATTTTCCAATGAATTCTGAGCAGATTGTAACAATCTGCTGTTCCTTGCTTGTTTGACCAGATCTGAAATCTTTTGAAATCAGTTGTGTTGATTTCATTGTTCTTTCGACTGAATGCAAAAAGTAGGTTATTGAATGTCACTGTAAGGGTTAATAGTATAAGGGAAACTAGATATATATACAGATGACACATGTATCAATGCAAACGTGTATCAGATGTGCTTTGAACCCTGCATAGATTTGGCGAGTGTGTGTGTGTGGCACTTTTGGAGACTTATATTAGCAAGTAAATCATGGTTCTCATGGTTTTCTTTTCCCTGAAGCAGACACATCCTTTTGGGTGTCTCCCTTACACAGGAGTCATCTCCCTATCCCCGCCCTCTGGGGAAATGATCTTTGGTGTGAATAGCTAATAGATAAGGCAAAGTGCAGGCTAGTCCTGTGTGTACTCACATGAATGTGTGTTTCCCCAAGTTCCATGGGATTTGCTTCCAGATAAATGCACATATGTTTTCAGCAAAAGTTAGTTGGAGTGTACAACTAATGAGCTAGCCGCAGACATTGGTGCTCAAAACTAATAACCACATGGCCGTAACACACAGGAAGGTCCAACTGCCCCTGCCAGGGCTGGCATCGGCTCAGCATCATTGGGGAGCTGCTGAGAGCTAGAGATGGCTGCTGATTCTACAAACCATCTTTCTGTCTATAGCCTCATGTGCAGGTGACACAGTGACACTCTCAGGACCACCTAGGTATGAGGGGCCCATGGAGGGCGGTTTGCTGCCCTCTGGGAGTGGGAGACAGCCTTGGCCTCCCACTCCTTCCCAAATGGTGCCAGTGACAAACCATCACATCCTTGTTTTTAAAATGTTTGGCCAGTGATTAGCTGGTCTGTACCGTCATTGATACTAGCTTTAAACCAGGAATAAAGTTGAGAAGTAATGACTACATCTATTACTCCAGTCTTTTGACAGTAAGGGCAGACGCCATAGAGCGAAAAGTAATGTGGCAAGCATTGCTTCTTTATACTTTGGCTTGTACACTTGAAAGAAGTGTACAGGAATGCCTAAATCATGACTTCCTGCTCCCACAAAGTCATGGGAGTTTCCGATAGCAGATTGCGCAGGTTGTTGTTGGCTCCACAAAAAAGGCAGTAAGAGGGATATCCAAACTGTTGTACAATCAACCCAAATGTGGATTATGAAAGTTCCTCATTCAAAAGTGACTCTGATTTATCATTAAACTAATTTCAGACTATAATACATATGCTGAATAGAACAACAAATAGTAGTGAACTTGGCAACATACTAAAGCACAATAATTCAAGCGATGCTCAAATATGAGTGGGGGTTGGGGAGAGAGAGAGAGCGTCCATGCAGTTATGGAGGCAGGATAGCAGCTTGTTGGCTGAAATCCTCATCAGCTGGAAGTGTTGTGATGTTCGCGACCTACCACAACATGGACACAGTGGCAAAAAAAAGAAAGTTCAGAAGTGATATTAAAATGAAAAGAATAATTCATTCAGAGTTATTCCATAATGTGACATATTGGTTAATATTGTAAATAGAAACTGTCTATTTATAGTTATTGTAGTCAATCATATAAACATAAAACTAATTTTTTTAAGCATTAATATTAAAATTACACACAAAGAATAAAAACAAAAATAGTATTCTGGACAAAACTTGATCATTTAATGGGCTGCTTTGAACGTTGTTCCGACATAAAACACAAGTAACACAAAACTGAGGGAGAGAAAACTTTAGTCACCCAAGCCAGTGCCAAAAAAACAGCCAACCAACCTTGGGTAGGCCCAAGCACAATGGATCTGCCTTATGAATATTGCACATTCCAGAGGGAATGTTTGTTGTTGTCCAAGCTTTGGGTTCTGGAGAAAATCTTTTTTATTATGAAGCACAAGACCACCTTGTTTTATGCATGTACTCATGAGCTATCGTGATGTCTTTGACCCAAATACACATATCTAAAAAAATAAAAACCAATTGGAAAATCGAGAACATTTCAGTTTATTTAAAGATTTAGTTAGCATCTTAGTTCAGCATCAATACACAAGTACACTTTCTATTTCTTATGATTTGACCTTTTTATTTCCTACTGTTAGAAAATAAATTGATTTCCAGGCAGTTTCCCACTTGTATAAGCTGAACAAAATCGACATGTACTTGTTCTTAATACATTTTATAAAGCTTTTTTCCAGTATAGAAGCAATATCTATGTAAGAGAATGTCATATGTGAAATGCATTAAGTGCCTTGGTTGGGAGGCTTTAGAAATACTTAAGCCATTTCAACAAGGGCGATCGACCCATACAGCTAGATTCATCCACATAAGCCTCATATGGATCATCCAGGCCTCACTATATTTTGATAGATGCTTAGAATGAAAGGGTGGCCCAAAATATTGCTATGCCTAAGGTGAAATGCTGACTGCTGCCTTGCCCTATGTCCTTGGTGGGGGCTATCCTTTTTCAGAATGGGCCCTTGCAAGCTTTGGAAAAGGCACCGGAATCGGGGGAAGGTTGCCAGCTGCCTCCGCTCCTTGTGCTTGGCTTTCCAAGAACTGTGCGGAGAGGTGATCCTTGCACGGTTCTGATTGGTCTTGAAGAGCTTCTGCAATTGCAGCAGAGGGTGGCATCTTGCCGTCCTGTTAGTACTCCAGTAATCTGCCATAGCTAAGTGGTAGAAAATAAGTTTGCATGCAGTAGATCCCAACTTCAGTCCCTGGTGTTTTCTGTTAGGATGTGTCATAGCTCAGTATTAGAGTATATGGCTGCATTCAGACATTGCACAAAACCGGAGTTGCAGGTTACCGACAAACCTGTAACTCTAGTTTCGTGTGATGTCTGAATGCATGTAACCACAGGCTCGCAACCAAACCACAGGGCTCCATTTACTTACCAAACTGGAATTTAGAGCTGGGATTACTCCTCAGTTTCATGGCTCTAAAGCCCTGTTAGAAGAGGCTACCGTGTTGTCTGCATGCATCCACCGCTATAACTGTGGTTACAGGTTATGAGACCAGTAAGAGGTCAACTTGGAGCAGTATCAACTCCTTAGGGCTTCTGTAGTCTTGGCTTATGAGACATTGAACCTACCTGTGCCCAGAGGTATCGCGGAGCATTCAACGAGAAGTGCGGCTGCATCGACAGCTTGCCACGCCCCTCTCTGCACATTTCCTACTTCCTCTGCCTGCCAAAAGGCACAGCAGGCCCTGCTGCTCTTATAATTAAAGGGCCAGCAGCACTACCAGGGAGCACTGCTTGAAGTCTGCACGATCCTTGCAGCAACGGCATTGGTAGGTTTGTGCTGGACACGCTGGATCTGTAGAGACCCCCCACCACCACCTTGTGAGTGATTTCCTGGAGTTGTGAAGCCAAGTCCACAGCCTGGCACCAGCATGTGGTGCGGAACAAGTGGGCGGAACCAAGCTCAGAGGACCAGAAAGTGGGTGGGGAAACTTTAACCTGCCTCTGGAGTTTCCCAAATGGGGAATGGGGGGTTGTCTGCGATGCAATCCCCAGTTTAGAATGTTAACTGCAAAATGCAGTTCTAAGCCAGTTCCTGTGATATCTGAATGTGGCCTGTGTTTGTATCCAGTAGATCCCAAGTGCCATCCCTTCACATGGCCGGCTTTGCTATGAGCTTTCTGCGAGGCTTTACTGTGAACTTGAAGTTGTCTCAAAAAACTTGATGCAAACTTGATTTTTTTTTTTTTTTACCCTGGATATAAATCGGGCTGCACACTAACTCACAATGAAAAACCCAAATTGTGTGTGATGTGCTCCCTGAAAGCTTGCAGGGACTTCAGGGGAAATCTGCCAGATATGTGAATGCAAGCTTTCTATTCAAGAGGAGTTGCGAGCTAGAGGGCTTTCAAATCCCTGTTTGAAAAACTCTCTGGTATCTCCAGACCAGGCAAGGAAAGATCCTGATCTCAAACCTGGGAAAGCTGCTGTGAGTTGGTATCACCCATTTATTGAACTAAGTGCACCTGTAGTCTCTCTCTCTCTCTCTCTCTCTCTCTCTCTCTATATATATATATATATAGAGAGAGAGAGAGAGAGAGAGAGAGAGAGAGAGAGGGAGAGGGAGAGGGAGAGGGAGAGGGAGAGAGAGAGGGAGATAACTAATTATACCCAACAGGGAAAGTTAGGATTGGGGCAAGACCAGCATGTTGCCTCCTGTAAGTATAAAATCTGAGCTTGTTCTCTGCAGACAGTGGATAATGTTTGGTAGTGTGTCCAAAGTTCCTTGCCATGGATAAAGGAGTCTTCCTTTTGAAGGATAGATTCTTTATCTGGAGGAAGGAAACCATTTGGACTTTTTCACCAAAAGTCCAAAACCCACTTGGACTTTTTCAAAATGATCCCATACTACCGAAAAATTGGTCTTCTGCTGTCACTACCTAAACTTCTCAGTAGCAGCATTTCAGCTGCCTCCGGTAATTCTCACTGGCCTGTAGTTAATGACAGAATAAGAGGCAATGTGTGTTTGCTAGTCTATAAATGTAGTACTTGACATTTGAGAAAGATTTCTCTTTCCCCTACACATTTTTTAAGCCAGCTTGTCCTGTCTCTGAAGGAGCTACCTACTGCATAATATTCTGCTTAGTTTCATCTCTGGAATTTATTCTGACATCAAAAGCTTGGGAATTGAAACCTGTCGACCACTCATTTGCCATGTTTAATTGGAATCTTGGTAATCTGCAGCATCTTGCATGGTTGGTTTTTAATCAGGGGCTGCACTGCATTTTCATTCAGGTTTTTCTTTCTTTCATGGGAACTGTATTTTTTAAAGGCTAGCTTCACTCCTAATTGTTATGACTTTAAATATTTACTGTTTAACTTCAACCGGTGTGAAATGACTCAGTTATAACTAATTGATTTGGATGTATTTTAATTCGAAAGTTTAGAAAGATAATTTCCCATGCAATCAGCGAAAGCTTTCTTGTCTCCCTGCTGCATTTTCTGTGCAAGCTATACAGGCAACTGAAAACAAGACATCCTGTGTTAGGAAACAGAAGCCAACCAACCAAAGTGGTTGACTTATGGGTAATGGCATCCGGCTTTTCTTAGTTATTGCAGTTAAATATACTTCCTTTTCTTCAATATCGAAAAGGCTGGTAGGTGTGGGAAGGTGTTTTATTCAGTCTAGCAATGGTGCTGCCTGAAATCACACAGCTGATGTGGTTGCACACATGGATGTGTGAATTGCAGTGCTCAGCAGGTTTCTATTGAACTTGTGTATTCAGATGGAGATCCCCACTAGTTGCAGGCAACAAAGCATGATTAGAGCTAGACAGCCGCCATTTAATTGGAAATGGCCATTTGGTGCAAAATTTAGCAAAAGTCTCATGCTGATTTTAAAATTTCAACTTTGAACATGTGGTGTTTTAGCACACATGTCACATTAGAATTGAGATAGTCCAGTGGGTAGTTCTCCTGCTTGAGTGCTACTGAAATGCATGGAAGTTGCACAAGAGTACTACTGTTCTTGGACAGTTTCCATTAATTTCAACAGGGTTTGCACATGAGAACCATGAATTATGATTTAACAGTGATCATGAATGCTCAGCAGTCTGATAGAACCTGTTGCTTTCCAAATTCTGCAGAATTAAGAGAAGTTTCTGCATCATCCTGTTCTTGTCACTTTGAATTTATTTATTTATTTATTTATTTATTTATTTATTTATTTATTTGATGTACTTACACCACACTTCTCCTGAGTAGTTCAAGTGGCTATATGGAACTTCTGAAGTGAACGACACATTCAGAACATATGTTATTCAACTCCTCTGGGACTGCAGCACTGCAGAATACATTTGGAGAAATTTAAAAATTAATAATCACACATACTGAATACTCAAAGTTAAAAAAAACACCCTCTGTACATAGAAAAATAGTATATTCGTTTGCTTAGAATAATTTCCTTGGACATAGTAGCATTCCAAGAGGGGTGGGTTTGACATAGTGAAGCATTCAGTTGGAAACCGCCACCCATTTTCTATATAGTACAGTCCCCGTGGAATGTAATACTATGTGTAATTTATCCAAATACACAGATGAGTTTTCGGGGTTTTTTGTTTAAATTCCAGCTTCTTCCATGTGTTTGCCTAAGATCAGCAATTCCTATTAACATTGCTATTTTCATTAGAAAGGAGTGGTTTTAATAATGCAATAATGTCTATCACAAAAGGATGTCTTGACCATAACCATTGTTTTGAAATCTCCATTCACCATTGGATAAATAGAAGTTTCCATAAGTTGTAGTACTCCTAGCTAGGGATGTGCACGGAACCGGGTGGGGCAAGTTCAAAGGCAGGAGGGGTTGTCTTTAAGAGTGGGGGAGGGTGTACATATCCCTCCCTCTGCTTTCCCCCTGCTGGCACTCCATTTGCAAAGGGACCATCGGAGCAGCAGCGTACCTCCCTGCTGCCCCATTGCCTCCTCGGTCCCTATGTTGCTGGAAGTACCTGACGTGTCTGCATGCTTCTGCACAGACCTGTCCGGGTCTTCTGGTGATGTAGAGATTGAGGAGGCAACGGGGCAGCAGGGAGGTACACGGCTGCTCTGACAGTCCTTTTGCAAATGGAGCACCGGCAGGGGAAAAGCAGAGGGAGAAGTAAGTACAACCTCCCCAATCCTTAATGTCAGTTGCCCTGCCTTCAAACCAGTGGAACTGCCAGTCGTCCAAACCAGTTCAGATTCCCATAAATGGCCTACGAACCAGTTATGTGCACATCCCTACTCCTAGCCCCACACTTAAGTCAGTCATAGAAAGGCCTTGCACAGCTTTTAGTAAAAACTACAAAGATAAGTTTATTTTTTCCCCTTAAATTATCTTACCAGTTTATGAGCTGGCCTCTGTCAGTTAGTAGTTGACTTCCACCCTGAAGTAAAGGAATTCAAATATCCAAGTGAAGGCATGTTCTATGAAATTCAGAGCTTATGCTCCCTGTCAAGAGAGACTGGCCTGCTTCCAGGCTTCTGCCTCAGACTAGCTCGGAGATGCACTTGGAGCTTCTCCACCTACAAAAGCTTCTCTCTTCTTTTCAGGGGTGCCAGCCACTCCATGTGATGCCTTAGTTGAAATCTAAGGGTGATCCTGCATATACAGGACCTCCTGGTGAATGTGCAAAAAAACCCCTCTGGATCAAGGTGGTGACTTTCTCTGATTCCTTCTTCTCACCCAGAGAGCTGAAAATTGTAGACACAATTAAACAAATTGGAGGGGGAAAACCCAACTCTTAAGGTTAGAGTTATTTCTTAAATTTTCATTCCCCCCCAAAAAAACCCCCCATCTTTCCTTTGTGATCAATAAAATCACGCAAATTACGAGGTTATGGAGGCTTTTCATTATTTTAGGATTCTCTCCTGCCAACTTTCACATTAAGATCTGAAAGGTAGGCCTACACTCTTAATTCTCTGCATCCTAATAGTAATAGCATACCAAAAGACTATTACAAGCTTCCTAATGCTTTCTATAGCAGTCCTGTTGCCAGGGTCTGCTAGACACTGCCACAGCCCATTTCTATGCTTGTCTTAAAGTGGGGGAAATTGACATCAAATGGGTGCAGACCCGTGAACAGCAAGAAAATACTCTATGTCCTGTGGGATTGTGGCAGCAGCATGGATGCACTGGAAGGAGAATAAAGAGAATGGAAATATGACTGTGAAAACAAAGAGTTGTTTTATTGGGAGGTAATAGGGGTACAAGAAATGAAAAAGTGGTTGGTTAGGCATGTTGCCAAGTTGCTGTTCTAGGAAAGGGGGTAAAGACTTGAGGATGAATGAAAAGAGAGAGAGAAAAGGCATTTGTTGGCATTTGTCATAGCTACCTCTATCTAGCTGTAGGGCATCCTTCTTTCCAAGGAGCTCAAGCATAACGTGAGCTCATTGGGTTGCACTTGGGCAGCATGGGCTGGGTGCAGCATCTGATGGTCAGGGGCAAATGCAAGGGCATCCTGGGCAGAGTGCTGTATTGCAAAAAAGTGTGATAGCAGTTGCAGGTGGCAAATACAAGAGCCTATATACAAGAGCAAAAGCAAGATCCCAACAAAAGCAAAAAAAGGCGAAAACCTTGGTTCAAATGCAAGGGCACCCCGGGCAGAGTGAAAGCTTGGAAGAGGGCTAGATGGCAAAAAGCATGATGGCAGTTGCTGGGGGCAAAAACTCTGGCAAAAGGGCTAGGTGGCAAAAGAGTGGGTCCATGTTTGAGGACAAAAACATACTCTGAGACCTTGACTGAAGGCTAGTGGAGAAGGATAGATGGTCTCCTTCAGATTTCCTGACTTCAGGACCTCTTGTAGCTGATAAGATATGAATATTGGGTATGGTCATGTCAGGTGGTTTCCTGTATACTTCTATAGATAAAGTTTCCTGAAAAGAGTTATTTCCCCTGGACAATCACTGGAATAGATTTTGGGAAGGGCATATCAAGCATTCTGGCATATATTTGCTTAGCTTTGATAAAAACGAGGTAAGAAGTTCTGTGCAACATTGAGTATCGGACGTGGAAGAGGGCTTGCATTCCTTTCTCTTTTGTATCTTCTCAGCCTTAATTGGGTCTGTTCTGCATCTCTCTCTGCCTGTGCTCTATTGCAGTCAGAGAGGGGCATTTCCTCTGGCTTACTGCAGTTCTTTGCAGATGGACCTGGAAAGCACATTTGGGGGAAATGCTTTGCCAGAATGCCTTTCTGCCAGGAATGCAGCCAGTCTTTCTAATCCAAGCAGGCTAATGGAAGAATAGCTAATGCAAAACTAAGTTTCAGAGGCACTCTTAAGAACCCCCAAAATGACATAGTGAGGGTGACTGGTAACAAGACGTTCAGATTTTGTGATGAATGTGATAGTTATGTAGGACTGTAAATTCCAGCCCAGCAGTTTGGAACACAGCTGGGGAATGTGCCTTCTCTTATTTCATGTAATTATTGTACTAATTATGACTAATCAGGGCTGAGGCCCCACTTTGTTTAGGTGTTATGCAAACTTTACCGCACATCATTTACACATATTTTTTTTAAAAAGTGCTCGTTGATGCTGTTCTCGGGATAATTGTAGTTTGTTTTCCTTCTGCAGAAGAATGTTTCAAAGTTTCTTTTAAAAGACTCTTGCATGTGCTGATCGAGTTAGCTTCTTGTGTGGCTATCGTTGGTTTTGCAGAACTTTAGTAAGATCTTTCATTCCTTTGCTGACCTTTTCCAGGATTCCCCTTGCATTAGTTGAGATTTTTTAACAGCAAGACAAATATAAATAGGAACATGAGAATTACCTTGCTAGATCAGATCAAAAGTCCATAACTATTCTTTGTTCTTCGTCATTGGCATCTGGTTATCAGAAGTATATTTCCTTGAATACAGACACTTAATTTTAGCTGCCATAGATAACAGTATCAGTAGACTTGTCCACCATTAAATTTTGACTAATACCCAGCTTAGGCCCTGGGTATTTAAAAGAACATCTGCTTTGCCATTAGGCCCACTGCCCATTGACAACATCTGGAGAGGTTTCTCTGCAGTTGCCACCCACCCGTCGACTTACAGTTTTTAATGTGTTAAATTTTAAATTAATTTAATATTTTAATTTGTACTGTTTTACTGTGAACCATTCAGACAAAATATTGGGTGGTTTATACATTTGTCTAAATAAATGTATAAATAAATACATTAAATAAAGCATTGAGTGTGACCAGAATAGAACAACATATAAATAGAACAATGTAAACTTCCCTGTAGGGGTGTGCACGGAACCAGTTTCCTCAGTTTGGTTCGAATTTGAACCAGACTGCCAGGTCATGAACTGGTTCGATAGAACCACCTAGTTGGTCTGGCCAGTCCAGTTTGTTAGTTTGAACCGTTTGCCCCATAGGGAATAATGGGGACACGAACCAGCTCATTATTCCCCATGGGTAGCGCCTCGGGACTCCAGAGTGGGTTGGGTAGTAGGGTGTGATGGGCACCTCTCACCGCCCTCACCCCAGACCAGCATCACCCCCCCTCTGCCTTTATCCCTGCTCCTAGCTCTACCCTGAACCTTCCTGGAGGACATCCCTTTCTGCAAACTAGGCCCTATTTAAAAGAAAGCACTCTAACCTAAAACCAAGTGGGTCACTCTATGGTGGGGGCTGCTTACTAATCTGCTGTCATCATCTTTCAACATCTTCAGCTGGAGTCTGTCCCAGAGGAAGATCAGGTGATCATGCTGAGCAACACACACTGGCATTCAACTGCCTGGAGCATATGGGAGCCATCAGGCAGGCCACCCACCCAAACAAATAACAGAAATAAAAAAAGCAGCCAGTTAAGTCACTGGAGTGCTGTAACTTAATCAAACAAAAAGCAGTTGGCACTGTGAAAGAGGGGAATGAGAGACAGAAATGAGCCTCTGTCTAAGGCCCAGCAAGAAGGCAGCACAAAGCCCAGTAGGGCAGGACACCCAAAGCAAGGTGGTGGCAGCTGCATAGCAAGGCAAGCAGCAAGGCAGCAAGGCAGTTCTCTTCCTCCAGAATCCAGAGGCAGAGTGAAGCCAGCCAGGCATTGCCTGGCTTTAAAAAAACTTTGAAACTTTCTCCTTTTTGTTCTCCCCTCCATTGTCCCCAACCAATGGGACCAGAGTTGCCCTGACAACAGTTGATTTTGAATGACAACAGTCCAACCAGAGTAAACGAGATTGCAAGCCAATTGGAAGGCAGTGATCGAAAACCAATCAGTAAAGGAGAAAGCTAGTAAACACACCAGACAAAATCGTAGCTGCCATAGATTTTCGACTCGAACTAGGTCCGATTCGGTTCGATCGTGGACTGGCCACCTTTTATAGAGGCTGGTCAGGTTTGCGATCAGACTGGTCAAACCCGCTGGTTCAAATAGATGCAGACTTGTTCGGCACACCCCTACTTCTCTGTTTATCTACCAAGTATTCCTTGCAAAAGCTAATAAATTTGGTATCCAAAAGGTTGGCTACAACCAACCAGTCCACTTTCTTTCTAACTCATGTACATCCTGCTGAAGCAATGTGTTTTCATGGCCAGCAAGAGCTGAGAATGAAGTTTTCCAACATTTTCTGAAGGGGTTCAACTTCTGATGAGGGCCACAGGCACAAAAATATTGTCAAACCACTTTTTTTTTGCGAGTTGCCACAAAGTTTCCTTCTTTCTTTTTATTCTGCTTTGAGTTGGAGCCCTATGTATTTTTCCAGAAACATATGGCATTTCCATGCACATGTGCTGCATCTTCACTTAATTCACGGGTAACTCAATATACGCAAATATACATCCACATAGATATCTCTACCACTGAAATGAATGAGGGAGCTTGGTGTAAACATGGGAACTCCCACGCTGCAGGAAACATTTGGGTCTGGACAATTTCATCTGGTGTTTGTACACTTTTTGATAGTTGTCTGTTTGCAAATATAAGGCGCTGCTGCTTCTTTTTCTCATTTTAAAGGGTATTAAACATTTAAAGTTACATATGTTACAACCTTCTTTCAGGGAGTTGGCCTTCATTGTCTTTGAAGGCCTGTTATACAGTACCTACCCATTTATCTGATCACAAACTGTTCTTTATCACAGTTCAATTGATTGAGTATATGTGCAGTAGACCTGACATTTTTATGATCAGGGAGTATTTCCAAGGCTTGTGGCTTCTGTCCTTAATAAGTTGTTAAATAGAACCTCTATTAGTATTTTGGAGAAACAGTAGATATGAAAGCTATCTACAGAGCAAGTTCATGATTCTTAGTGGTGCAAAAGTTCATCTTTTCTATGTGTGCTGCTCTTCAAGTCTTTACATGCATATTGACAATTCCCGATGAACATGTCCTGAAGGGATTTTGCATTTTTGCTCTTTGTGACTTCGCTGTTGCTTGATAAGAGGGAGGGAGGGAAGCTGAGGAAAAGGTAGTGGTTAAGATGAAAAGGTCAATGAAGTATCCTGCTAGATAATCAAAACACCTTTTTACACTGATTTTTCCAAGATCCACAAGCTTAGCAGTTAGTACTCTGTTCTAATTTAGAGTTAGGACTTTAAATCCCTTTTGAAAAGAGATTAGGTATCCCTTGGTTTCAGACAGAACTATTAGTCATTTGAAAAGCAAAAGCAATTGAAGCTATAGGCTTAAATTAACTCTGAAAGTTTATTGGACATTCCACACAAGTGGGCAATTAGAGCTGGCTGTTTGACCGAGCTGTTCTCCATTTTTGTTTAAAGGAAACTAGGTTAAATGCATAAAGCAACTGTAAAATATGGAAGTCAGGTTTTACAGGTAGTCATGGTGTGAAACATGAGGTACTTGCTCCTAAAATTGTGTTTGTGTAGGGCTGGAGAGCAAAGAGCATTCACCATTGGCTTGCTATCAGATGATACTGTGATACAGTTGCAAGGACAGGCTATCATCTAGGCAAGTATGTGCTGGGTGCTCAAATACTGTCAATTTGACAGTATTTGGTTGATCAGTTGTAGCATCCCCTGGTTCAATAAGATAATAGTCAACTTTGAAATTGCTTGGAGGAGTTATCATGAACCTAAGAGGTGAAAAACATATGGGGGGAGGGCACTTACTTCATCTAGAGAGAGGATAAGTCTGGGTGACAATGTGCAAATATTGAGATAGACATCATCAGAATAAAGATGATGGAAATCAATTTTTCCACGGTATCCACTTGAATAAAAATGAAAAGCAGCATTTCTGTTTTTTGTAGATGCCTCTTTTTTGGCAGGTACAAAAATCTCCAAACAACTTCTTAAGTGAATTAAATCATATTCCCATTAATCAGAGATGGGGAGCTCAGGCTGGGAGAGGATGATTTGCCCAAAGCCACCAAGGGAGTGTCATGGGTGAACTTGGATTTGTACGCAAGGCTACCCAGTTCAGTCCAATACTGATTTAGGTTGACTTTTTGTTTTGAATTTATTTCTAGGCTGGGATGACAATTTAGTATGGTCATAAGTAGAGTTTAGAGACCCTTCCTTGGTATTTCTGAGGGGGAAAACTGGACCGGAATCTGCCAAAGGATGTTTATGAAACCAGTATATATGTATGCAGGGCTTCCATTGGTGACCTGAGTGGTTTCCTTATACTCAAGACTCCGTAAATTAGTGTATAATCTATATCTGCCTATAATCTAAGGCAGGAATGATTGTATTATTGGTAACCATTGTCTTCGCAAGGACTCCCTCTTGTAGATGGTCACTCTCTGTACTAAGTCAGGTTTTACAGGGAATGGGGCTGTAGCTCAGGGGTAGAGCATCTGCTTTTCATGCAGAAGGTTCCAGGTTTGAACCCTGATTTGGGGCAATATTGAAACAATTTCACATGTTCTTTTATATTGTTCATATTATAGGGACATTCGTATGGCCTTGATTGAACCAGTTTTTAAAAATATGCCAGGTCAATTGAAAGAATGCTATATTTCCATCCTTCTGGCAGACCAGTATATAGCCATTACAGCTGGGGTAGCAAGATTCTGTGCGGCAGCTTGTAAACTGAGACAGGAGCAACTAACTAATTGTAATTGAGATCTCTGTATACTTTGATGGTCTGTTATCTAGCTCTGCTGTTTTGATTTTTTTTATTGATTGATTGATTTTTTTTTTTAATTTGCTGGTTGCTAATGAATTCATTCATTCATTCAAACCCTAACATCTCCAGGTAGAGTGGGGGAAAACTCCTGCCTGAAACCTTGGAGATATGCTGCCAGTCAGAGTGGATAATACTGAACTAGATGGACAAAAGGTCTGACTTGGCATAAGGCAGCTTCAAATGTTCCTATGAATTTGTAATCAAATCCCCTGCTAACTTGGCAATGAGGCACTTTTAATGTGGTGATTCTCTTTATTTAGCAGGGGGAGAGTAACTGGCCCTATCCACCCCCAACACAGTACCTCCAGTTGCTGGTGTCTGTCTCATATTTCTTTTAGATTGTGAGCCCTTTGGGAACAGGGATCCATCTTATTTATTTATTATTTCTCTGTGTAAACCACCCTGAGCCATTTTTGGAAGGGCGGAATAGAAAACAAATTAATCATCACCATCATCTTCATCATTATCATCATCATCATCATTATCATCATCATCATCACTGAACAGAAAGTTTTGCACAGATGCAGCACTTATATGCTCAGATATCATGAGGCCTTTGACTGGGGAGGGTTGAGAAATATGTTTGCTTCCTGAAAGATGCAAACATAGTCCTGCCTCAAGAGGCAGATTGGTTACTTATTTGCTTACTGTACTTCTTGTAGTATGTAAATGAAAATCTTACTCTTGAATTTGTATGAAATATTCAGAGAGACCCATTGTGCCTTTTTATTTACGAGCAAAACTGTGAGCAAAAACATTCACCACATGTGATATGGTAAATGTGTGCTTCTGTAGAGGAATGCAGGGAAGAATTAATGGCATATGCTAGAATGGCACATCCTGTCTTATACATGAAGAAGACTCACATGAAAAGACTAATTAGAAAACCAGGCTTTGGGCACCCTAAAGTGGGTGGGAAAGGACCAGGCCTCCTAGTGTTAATTGGTTTTGATAGTTCCTTGGTTTCTAACCAACAAACAAATGTGCCCATGCTGGTTTTCCGTACTTGCTTGTCTTAACCTGTCCCCCACCCCCACTTCTATATCTAAGGAACAAATCAACCCTAAAGAGCCCTGCAGGGGTACTTGTTCTTTTACTGAGCAATCTGTATTATTGCATCAGCAAGGGAAGTGAAATCAAAGTGAATCATATCTAAAATTGCATGTAAACAAGGCATAAGACAAGCTTGTATCTAAAGCATTTTTTTCCCTGTGGGGTAATGGATGATTTGCTTTCTTGATCAAATGATTCCTTCATTTTAATGTGTGTTTGTTTGTTTTTGAAATTTGCAAACAGTGCCGGAAAAGACCACCACCTCCCACAGAAGGGAAAACCTTACCCAGCTTCTTTGTAAATAGATTCTCTGGAAAGCTGTAAAGTACACAGCACTTGCATTGCTCTTTCTCCTGGAATTATCTTTCCAAAAGCTCCAGCCATATTATGGTAGATTGTATTAGAGAAGGTTAATTGGTTTTACTCTTGAGGGTGGCTTTTTCCCTCTCTGTCAGCACATATAAGCACTGTGGAAAGGATGCTATGCCCCTTTTGTAGTCCAAGGGAAATGACATTTATGTGCTCATGAATTGCTAATATAATGTTTGCGTGTAAAATTGGGGTGGGAGGGGGAGAGAGAGAAGTCCAAGCTTGTTTTAAGCTGCGTGGGTGGCAATGAGACCTGCTACAGTTTTTCTCCATCACTGCTGCTAATGAAGAGCATACCTGGCTACTATTCCCCTTATTAGGCACATTTTTCTTATGGTACTTGGGAAATCAATTTGATGGCAAATCATGTGAGAGATTATTTCTATCAGTGAAAGTTTATCCTCTTTGTTGGTGGTCCTCTGACACAGCTGCAGCTTCTCGCTATGGGATCAGGGTTCTTTTTATGGTGCGACATTCCACTGAAACAGCAATTCCAGGAATGTTATGTGCTTAGCAAATGTGTCAACTTTGAAATTTGTTTTGCCTACTCCTTCAACGTCCCTTGGAATCGCTGGATTGCAGGGTCTCTCCAACATCCTTTCACATATGCAAGTGAATATTAAGAGTCTTTTGACTGCATTTGAGTTTGTTACATGTTACTCCAAAAAGTTGTAACTTTATAAAATAGTTTACATATTATTTAAAAGACGAATCTGGATTTATGTATATCATTGAGATCTATAAAAATAGTGTTGGCTAGTGCTGAACTTGAATTATTTAGGTGTGGATGAGCCAATATAAGGCTGACCATAAGCATAAACTGTCTTCATTTAATCACGTCAGAGAGACTTTTTTGGATTTTAGGTTCCCAAGGCTGGCTGACAGGAACATTTTCATCACCTGATGAATGCAGATTCATAAAGTGACAGTTTTCATATATGAATAGGCCATCATCTTTCATTTTGCCTGCATGACTGCAGCACAAATATTTTTCAATTGAATCGGTTCACTCATTCAGCTGTTGTGATAGCTAAACTCTTCAAGAGTAGAGAAAAAGATGATGTCCACACACGTGTAAATCAAGTCTGTGAATGTATATGAATAATGTTTGTGTCTTAGAGAGAACAGTAGTGTACAGCATTGATATTACTGTTTATGTGGTGTGTGTATGCTTGTATATATGGTACTTAAAGAGTAACATAAGCAAAGAAGACATGTTCCGCCCCTGATGACCTTAGGATCTAAATTCTGATAGTGGGGAAGACCGCAGAGGGATAGAGGGTAAGGGTGGAAGCAGAAGCAAGAAAAATATGTTCTAGCTGATATAGTTGTTACACAAATCAAATCATAAATCTATTACTGAATGCTGAATTTGGCTTGAATTAGATGTGATTGTATGTTCTGCAGTATATTACTTCTCTAAGAAGTTACATTGGGATTTGCTGCCAAAGCCAAGCCTAATCAATGTAGTGCCCAAGGAGTGTCATGTGATTAGCTTGGGCTTATTCTGATTTATGTACCATTCAAATACTGGTGTGTCATATATACGAGGTCAATGAATAGTGATTCCTGAGCTAACTCCAGTCCCCAAGTGTTACTATTTCCTCCCTCCATTGCCAACTCTATAGGTATATGAAAAGGCAGTATAGTATTGTATCTGCATATTGTGAAGGTGGGGAGAAGAGGTGCATCTAGGTAATTTTGGAGCCGAGACCTAAAGAACTTTGGAGCCCCCCCCCTCCTGCAAATTAAGCATCATCATGCTCAGCAAGGTGACCACACCACCCAGGACAGACTAAAGAGGATTGCGGGGGGCAGGGGCTGTGGAGGCTCTGGACTCCAAAGTCCAGGGGTTAGAGAGCCTCTGCAGAGGAGCATTGGATCTTGACTAGCTGCCCTTCCCTTTCCCTTTTAGAAATATGTTGGGGGAAAGGTTTGCAGTTTGCAGGCATACAAATGTCTTATCTCTCTGTGACTCTAGTCTTTTTCTATCTCTATGAGATCTCATTCCCCATGTTTGCCAGTGGGGAGGTTAGGGTGTTTTTTTTTTGTTTTGTTGTTGTTGTTGTTTTGCATTTTCTGGGACATTAATTTTACACAGCATTAGATTTTTTTGTAGCCTGGGCAGGGTCTGGAACCTACCTGCAAAAACAGCATGTTTCTGTGGTTTGCTCTGGGAATTTCATGACAGTTAGTGAGCCCAAGCAGCTTTATATTACAGACCAGTGGTTCCCAAACTGAGGCCCCCCAGATGTTGCTGAACTACATCTCCCATCAGCTCGAGCTACAATTTATAGATGAAACTGTCTTAGACTATTGGGCGATCTCACCCAGTACTATCTGCCCTGACTTGCAGCAGTTCTCTAGACTCTTTCCCTGTCCTGTTTACATGAAATTTGTTTTACCTGGAGATGTTGGGGATTGAACCTGGGACCTTCTGCATGCAAAGCATGTGCTCTTCCACTGAGCTGTGGCCGTCTGGCAAAGGTAGTTGTTAACTAGTGATATATTGAATATTTATAATATTGAAATGTTTACAGCAGCCCAGCATCAGAAATGACAAACCCATTTCAAAAGGAGATTTTTCTCTGTTTATTTAACACCTGGCATATGTAGCACAAAAGAGAATTGTGCCTTGCTTGTTCAGCATCCGCAGTATGCAAATTGATACCTTGGCATGTAGTACTCGACATCTTCAGATTGTGATTTCTCACAGAGAGCATCCTATCAGCAGTGAATGGAAAAGGATGTTGATGGGCAGGGAAGACAAATGTCGTAGTCCTTGGCAATAATCTTGCAAAGCTGAAATTGTGTAGAAAAGAACAAACCATGCTCATCTCTACCCACGCACTTCCCTCTATTAACATAAGGGAATACAGGTGTCTAAACAGAGCCAAGAGGGGGGCACGGTATGCATCAAAGCAGGCCTGATTCTTAAGGGTGTTTGTTAAATTCTGTGTGACAAAGTTTAAATAAGGGCCAGCCAAAGCTTCACTCATTCCAAAGGAACTGGGGTTGGAGAGGCAAATTCAACTCTGCCTCACTGGTGACCCTGAAGTACATATCTTTGCTTTGTCCCATAAATGAATAACTACAAAATACAGGAAGCTGCATTGAATCACACTCAAGGACCATGCAATATAAGGGACTTCCCCTAGCCCCATCCATTATAACAATGGTTGTGTTGATAGTATAGAATAAGGTGCAGCAGTTTGCATGCACATATGCCTGTGTGTTTCCTCTTTTGAATGCAATATTTTCAGACAGGAAGATGCTGAAAGGCATTATCTCATAGTGCATGGGAGGAGGCAATAGTACTCCCCTCTTGTATTCTACCAAAGAAAACCACATGGCTCTGTGGGTGCCAGGAGTCGAAAGTGACTTGACGGCACACACTACCTTCATTTTCATTTACTTGCAGTTGTTGTTTTTCATAGCCTGTAAGAGGGTTGAGAATTCTCAGGTTGCCTTTAAGCAGAATACCCTAAAACTGGCAGCTCAGTGCATCTGGGCTATCTTAGACCATGCTATCTATTGAAGGCTAGTGTGTTGTTTTAAATCTGCAGCCATTTTCATTTTTTGCCAGTTTGCTGTTGGCATTTTGGAGACTGTTTCTTACCAAGAATGCAGATAGGGAAACTGTACCAGCAAAATTAAACGGTGCTGGTTGTCCTCTTTTCTCTCCTTCCACTTTCCCCAGCATTATGGACTTCTCAAGGGAGCATTGGCTTTCTCAGTTATCCAGCATGTTTCAGCAAAGATGTCTCTTGTTCATCGGCCTTTTCTCAAACCAGCTTGATCATGCAACATTTCCCTTTTCTCAACACTAAATTGACTTGAACATTAGAAAATGTTCAATGATCAACATGAAAATGTTCAAGGATGCCTCTGAGTACCAGTTGCAGGGGAGAAATCGCAGGTCAACTCCTGTCTGTGGCTTCCAGCGGCATCTGGTGGGCCACTGTGCGAAACAGGATGCTGGACTAGATGGGCCTTGGGCCTGATCCAGCAGGGCTGTTCTTATGTTCTTAAAATGATTCTGATTTCAGTGAGAGGGTTAAGCATATGCTTCGGCCCCACTGGTTGGATCATGCCTATTGGGAAATACATTATATGGAATAATAATAATAATGATGATAATAAAATCTCATCAATATACATAATATTGTAACCAAGGATGGACCTTCCACCCATGGCCTATGGGAGAAGCATAATTGTTCAGGATGGGCTTTAGGTTACTAATGATAATTTGGAAGTGTTTTACCTGAGTGTTGTAAATGAAAACGATTGAGGATCTGTCATTTTATTTCCATGGTCTATTCTGTGGTAGATATTCCTGAGTTCCAGTCTGGCTTTGTCAATTTGTCTTTTCATTTCAGTTGGTAAGTACTGTAATTTTAGGAATGTCTGGTGTGTGTTGTTCTAAGGAGTTGAAATAAATGCAGTTGTAGCATAGGTCTTGGCTTTAGAGATTATAGATCATGTGGTGTGCTCAGGGTGGAAGCATGTAGATATGTAGCAGTCAGTGGTTTTTCAGTATAAGGTGGTTGAAGTTGCACTGTGGTACCTATAAAGTGAATCTGCACTGTGGTACCTATAAAGTGAATCTGCATCATGAAGTTGCACTGTGGTACCTATAAAGTGAATCTGCTGCATAGATGGGTATAGGTTCAGAATGATGGCTCAGGCTGATTGTGGGATGGAGTCTGTCCTGCTGGATTTCTCAAGGGCCTTCTGCTCATGAGTAGGGATGTGAACGGAACCAACTGGCCCAGTTTGGTTTGAGTCCAGACCGGATTCGAACCTGACCAGATCAGTATGGTCCGGCACACCTTAGAAACCCACCCACCCCTGTCAGTTTGGTCCAGTCCAGTGGGGGTTGCGATTTTTTTTTTAAAAAAATAAAAAATAAAGTTTTTTTTACCTTTAGCCCCTTTGGGGGGCTTCCTCCAGGCTGCGGGGGGTCCACGAACATCCCCCCCCCACTGACCTCGGTCATCACCAACGCGGCCCATTCTGGCTCTTTTTTCGGCCCGTTTAAATTTTTTTTAAAAAATAATTTTTAAATTTTTAGATTTTAAATTTTAAAATCAATGGGCCCACTTAATTGGGGAAAGTGGAATGTTCAAAGTGAGCCATTCTCTCACTGTCTCCAACTTTTCAGGCTTTCCATGCCACACAGGAATATTGCTATGCTTGAGTGGTAGGTCCTGTGCTGATCTTGAAAACTGGTAGATGTCTTCCAGAGCCAGCATAGAGTTGCTCTATGATATAGTTGCTCTGTGACTCTATGACAGCTTAGACATTAGGTGCTAAGATCCCTCAAAGATAATGTGGGTTTTTTTGTGGTGGGGAAAGATTTGGAGAATATCATTATAGATATTGACAAGAACATTTAACATTAAAAGTTGAGTTCAGCAGAAATTTCACACTTCTCCTAAGAGCAAGTTACATGAATGAATCACACCAAGAATACATTTCAGTATTGAAGTAGGAAAATGTCTCTTGTCTCAAAACTTATGAAGAGGATGGATATTTATATCCACCCACTTTCACAAAAATATTTATACTCCACTCATGTACAAAAAAGGGAGCCATTTGTTAGATATTCCTATTTTGGTTGGTGGTCCCCCCCTACAGTTTTCCCAACACTTTCCTTTCTTATTGTCATTTTGAAATGTCATTTCTACTGCCTTGATCAGTCATTGCCATCTTTATTCCACAAAAGTGGGTGTAAAGCTGTCGCCAAACCTGCTTCCAGCCTAGTAAAATTCTCCCAGCCCACACCACCTTCTTATTTTGTTCTGTATCCATTCATCTTTCGTTTCCTTGCTATCAAGGCACTAGCTTATTTTTCTTAGTTTTCCTCTTCTCATTGCCACCAGTGGTGTCAGTAAAGAACAAGTATGCATACTGACATGGAGTCTGTGCTGAAAAAAATTGCCCTTTAACTTGTGTACAGAGCTATTTTTCAAAATGGATTAACTCATCTTAAAAATTACAGAAAACTCATTTTTTAAGTATTGAAGGTATATAAGCAAACATGCATCACCACAAACTTCTGTTTTCTCCTCAGTATAGGGCGACCTAGCCCACAACATGAAATAATGAGAGTTGTGATATATCTATTTTAGATCACAAACAAATAGAGGTGTTCTCTGCAGGCTGAGATGTGGGTTTGCAATATCCTCATCTAGTTTCATAGGATGGTGACCTTGAAGGTATCATAGATGGTGGCTGGCCCACTATTCCAGTTACGTATACTTCCAGGAGCCCTTTTACCATATCCGCTTTTCCTTTTTTCACATTTCTCTTGCCTCTGGGTAGGCCAGTATGGAACCAACTGGTGCTTCTCATGGGCCTGGATCTTCCCCGAGTGCAGTTGCTAGTCTAGGGAAAGCTGACTCTGGGCATATTGGAGGTATTGTAAAGAAGATGTTGAGGATAAGAGCTAAAAGCGCCTAATGTCAAACTTTGTAAAGTTTGCTATGCATGAGCAGCTTGCTTTACCATTCTGTTTCTTTGTTTTTACCTCTCCCATGTAGGCCATATACATGGGTGAATGTGCATGCTTGAAATACTGTGCAATTCATATTTTATTGTTCCTTTAGAATGCATTTGTGCAGTCACTGAAGATACAACTATACATCACATTGGCTGTGGTGGGTAGGATTTAAGATGTGCTCTCCATCAGTTCCCATGGGTTTCTTTAACTGAAACAAACACGATTGTGTGTATCACTGAATTCTTTTATAAAAGATCCAACCCATGGAAGAATAAGAGAAGTGCATAAACCAGTTCATCTCTAAGTTTTAATCTGATGGTTCTGATCTCTGAATCTGCAAATTTTCTTCTTCTTTCCACTGTCCTTTATTTTGTGATGTTTCTATTAGATTGCTAGTCATCCTTGCAGGAAGTTATATACAGTATTTTGATTCTTTCTACAGGATATAGTAGCATTTTTAAGTGCTTAGTAAAGAATATCTTTTGAAGCTGTTCTGACTGTTGCAGCACAACTTTAGCCTCTCTGTTCTTTGAGCTGGTTAAAGGGTCTGCTTTCCCTTTTTGCCCCAGAGGCCTAGGTTGCATTCAGCTCTGGTGCCCAGGGCATTTTCAGAACTTGTTGGGGCCTGTCCTCCTAATCACATCTGTGGCTAGTCACAATAGGGATTTCCATTAATTGTGTTCAAGTATAGTAAATAGGTCACAAGCCTACTTATATGCTGTTAGAAATTGCCCATACTTGTATGTATTTCAAAGAGGCATCCAAGAATAGCATCAAACATCTTCCCTCAACTCCCTTTGCTGTTCATAATGCCGGTATTTTGCTCCAGGTGGTGGCATCTGAGCACCAAAGCAGGCCTTTGAAATACTCAATGGCAATTAAAATTGTTGTTAATCCAGTTTTACCATGCAGCACAGATATTATGTAGTAGTAATGTTTTAAGAGTGAGCTAGAACTTTGATACAGCTCTCTTCTGTCCAAAATTGTTTACAGTTTTTTCAAATGTAGAAAGATAAATTTGTGGAATCCAGAATGAGTTCCTGAATCGAAAAGATGGTAAAAATCTTGCAGCAGAACAAAATTACACATCTCAATTATTGCTTATAGAAGGTAGTTGAAAGCACTTTGGGAGTAAACGGTTGTCCATCTTTGAAGGAATATTTCCTAAGTTGTCCTGTTCTGTCTAAAACAGTATTTTAGTTGCATTTGGATGGTCCCATTCAAATGAAATAGCTGTAAAAATGTTGAAATAATTCAAAACAGTTCTGGTGAGACTAGCAATGAAGCTTCTCAGATGGAGAAGTTAGGAACATAGTAAGCTGTCTTATACTGAGTCAGACCATTGGTCCATCTAGCTCAATATTGTCTACACAGACTGGCAGCGGCTTCTCCAAGGATGCAGGCAGGAGTCTTTCTAGCTTTAGCCACAGATGCCATGGAGGGAACTTGGAACTTTCTACATGCAAGCATTCAGGTGCTCTTCCCAGAGCAGCCCCATCCCCTAAGGGGAAGATCTCAGAGTGTTCACACGAAGTCTCCCACCTATATATAACCAGGGCAGACCCTGCTTATCAAAGGGGGACAAGTCATGCATGCTACCACAAGACCAATTCAAAAATCTTGGGTTGCCAAAGGAAATTTGAGGTGAATTTTGCATAGTCCAATTGAAATATAACATATTTAGAATTTTCAAGCAAAATTAAAGAACCAAACTTTTAAAATTAAGTATTAAGTATTAATCAACATCTTGTAAACCTTTATTATCTTCTCTAAGAAAAATAATCAATCCCATCTGTTACGAAGTTTCAGAACATTTTTAGCTCAACTGCTACAATTAGAATATATATATATATATATATATATATATATATATATATATATATATATACACACACACACACACACACACACACACACACACACACACACAAACAAAATTCAAGTTTCTAGTAACAAGTAGTTAGGATTGTAGACCAATGAAAATCATGGACATGCTGCACTGTGGTACTTTGGGAGCCAGCTAAAGTATGTGTGCCTGTCCGTCCTCTAAGTACAATCTTCGTACAGCGGAGGAATGTATTTCGCTGAAGGCCTACATTTCTTTTACAAACCTGTAGGAGCCTGTACTCCATGTAAGGTGAGGTCTTCAGCATCTTATGCAGATTCTTAAGGAGTACCTACCTGTCCCCCACACACCTTGTCTGTCATCCATTGCCACTGGCATTACCTGCACACAGCTCTATGTGAAAACTTTATTCTCTGTTTCTGTTGGGAAAATAAAGCTGCGTTTGCTCATTAATTCAACTAGATCCTTATCTGTTTCTTTTGAAGATACAAAAGTTTGTGTTTTGCCACTGAAGGGGCTAAATTTGCATTACTGGGAAATGTGCAACAGAGCCCTGGTTTGTTTGTTTGTTTGTTTGTTTGTTTGTTTGTTTGTTTTTTAAAGAAAAGGGTGGGGGGAGAAGGAGATTTTGAAGAGGGAAGTAATGGGGATGAAGAGGTGTTCAATGAGTGTTTACCCATTCTTTGAATGCCTAGAAGTGGGGGAACTATGGTAACATTTTGGACCTAGAATTTGATTTCAAGTTCTTTTTTAAGGTATTGAGATTCATACATACTGGCATGTTGCATTGTTGGCATCAAAGAAACTGTAATGAATAAGAAGTTGAACTAGCCAAAATGTTTGGAAAGGGACAGGAATGGCTCTTATTTTTAAATATTGGGGTTGTAGATGGTAACCCATCTAGAGATGGTAACCCATCTCTACCCATCTACAATTGCTTGGAAACTCATTCCAGTGAGATTTGTGTTGTTTCATTCCATTTACATGTGTTTATGATCAAAAAGGTATAAGAAATTCCATACTGATTGCTTAAAATGTGATGGCTGAGGACAGTTTCCTAAGTACTCCTTACTAGGAGTGTGCACAAAACTGGATTTGCTGGTTCAGCTTGGTTTTGGTCTGGTTGAGCCGGACCTGGTTTGAGTTCAAAATGAACTGGCTTGACCAGCTCAAAGGTATCCTGGTAAAGGGTAATCCGGTGAGGATTCCCCTTTACCAGTACAGGGGAAGGGGTCTTTCCTTAGTATATAGAGGGCCGGAAGAGAGTAAATATGTACTTATAAGTACAAGCTGTGGCTATGGCAATGGCTTTCCCCCACCCCTGCCGGCCTCCCCCTGAGTAGTCTGGGCCAGTGGCATGAAGGTCATGACCCCCGTGCATGTACAGAGGCCCGAATGGGCCAGAGAAGGCCTGAACTGGGCCATCACCAACCCAGGCTACTTAGGGGGAGGCTGGCAGTGGTGAGGGTGAGGATCCGCCACGATGGCTCATACTTGTAAGTACATATTTACTCCACACCCCTCTATACTTAGGAAAACTTTCCTGCCCCTGCTTCTACTAGTAAAGGAGGATCCTCACTGGATTCCCCTTTACCAATATAGCTCTGAGCTGACTCAGTTTGAACTGGGCCCAACTCGACCCAAATTCATACTAGCTGAAGCTGGTCTGGTTTTACCCAAATCCATTGAGCTGAGCTAGCTCGACCTGAGCCAGCTCGCGTACACACCCTACTCCTTTTTGTATGTGTTAGATATGACACATTTCTGTGTATATTGGTTTTGTTTTGTTATGAGAGCTAGTTTGGTAGAATTCAGTGGAAATATAATTTTGCCACAATGTCTGTTCTGTCAGTTGAACTAGTAGTAGTAGTGCTGGGGTTGGATAGGACCAGTTGCTCTCCTCCTGCTAAATATAAGAGAATCACCACTTTAAAAAGTGAGGCTATTCCCACAATCACTGGAAAGCAGGCCTAGGGAGCATAGCCTGCTTTCCAATGATCGTTGGAACCACCGGTCTCGCCCTCGAGCCTGGTGGTTCCATGGTGGCTAGCCCGCCTAGGAACCCCTGTCTTTAAATGAGATTAATGGAGTTCTTGCTCTGTTAACCACATTCTTGCAGTCGTGAGACACCATGGCACGGCTTTGTGCCATGACAACTCTCGAGGAGCCCCCCACTGGTAGGCTCCAACAATCCTCCCAGCCTCAGGTGTCTCTCCAGGATACCCCGCGCACTTGCACGGGGCATCCTGGGACTTCTGGGGGCTGCAAGGCCCCTGATCCCTGCCAGCTTCATGACAGAGCTGGAAGTCATGTGGGTGGCTGATTCAGCCACCCAGGGACAGCTCCCTGCCCATGTGTGGGGAGAGCAGGCTAAGCCCGTCCTTCCCGTACAAACCCTAACAGTGCCTCACACTAATCATGTGAAGTACTGCAGTATCTATTTGCTCAGTTAGAAGGGGCATTGAATTTCAATTAGTGAATGTGGGTTCACAGTTCAGTTTAGGTATGGCATCAAGGCAATGATTGTCTAAGTTTTTGTCTTCTAGCCCTTGTTCCATATCTGTAAATTAGGAAATAATTGCCGGGTAACTGTATTAAAAAGTAAGTACAAATCTCTCTGAAGCCTCAAAGAGATAAAAACTTCAATCAATCTGTACAATTGATACCTTCAGATTTTAAGATGTGAGTTGTCCATTTTTTAAATGAAATTGTACCCATTGAAAGAACTTGTGCGCTGATGATATTGCTACAAAACCTGTATATAAATTGCTTGAATATTTAACTTTCACTGACTCCCTAGGATTAGATTATGAGATGAGAGGTTGAGGAGTGTGTTGAGTTGCTTACTGTCTATCTTGACTATTTGGACAATCTTGAGTCCAAATCTCCAGATGATATTTCCTAGAAGTATAATGTTAAACACATGGGAGACTGAGGGGAATCTATTTATGGAACATGATTCTTCAGTGGAGATTATTGTACCTCATGACCTTTGACAGGACACAAAATCCCATCCAAGGAGAGCCAAAGAGGATACTGTGGTCAATGGTACTTCACTGCTAAATCCAGGAGAGTCAAGACAGTAGTATTCTTCTTCCCCACTTACCCCCATAACATGTCCATCTTCTGGCACAGTCAACTACCAGGACAGATTCAGTTCATAACAAGGTTCATAACAGCATGTGAACCTTGATCTTTAGCCCTTTCTTCTTCTCCAGCTCATGGCCATATGTGTCACTTCTCTATACTAATTTTCTTTTTGAATGTTACCCTTCCTTCAGCTTTGTCTGATTGCTCTGGCCTTTCCTCTTCACCTCTGTTTTCTATATGTCCTCCTTTTTTCTGTCCAGCATCCCTTAGTTTTTCGTTTGCTGTCTTTTGGGGGTAGAAGAAGAAAGTAAGCCTAAACTCTCCTTTCCTCGGATAATACTGTTTCTACTTCCCTATGCCCCTCTTCCATCCAACTGACATAAGAGAGCAGCTCCATGAATCACTACCAAGTATCTTCATTGACATAATCACAAGATATTTCTGTGCATTTTAATGTAGATCATTCCACTATGAAGTAATGCTGGACAGAAAATGTGTGATCATGTTAGCATCTTATAAAAGGTTCTTTAAATTGAACATCCTTGCCTTTTAAAATATATAATACAAGGAGTTATCTTCAATTTTATTGCACAAGTTCACTTAAGTTCACTTTTATTGCACAAGGAACTGAAAATGTATTTTGGGGGATTGCCAGTTGCCTGTTAACATCAACAATATGCTAATTCCAATCCCACACCTATTTCAAATTGCCAGGAGTGAGAAATTTGCATTCATAGCAGACTGTGTGAAATTAGTCTTGTTTTCTATATTTTTAAAATTTCTAAGCAGAACTATATGTGAGGTCTTATCTTATGAACAAAGTTTTGAACTTTGACCTAATCCACCAGATTCAAAAACCCTGGACAAGCTGTGAGCTGATGGAATTTGGGCTAATCATTATTTCTCTGTGTTTGCTTTTCAACAATAAAATGAAATAAGCCTTATGAAATAAGTTTTGTAAAGTTCTTTTCTAATGAATTGAATATAAATAAATAAATAAATAAGAAAGAACACAAACTACTAGGAACATTGTTTAGGCATGCCTCACTTAAATGAATGGAATTAAGCAGCATCCAGACTAAGTTACTCTATAATACTACTCAGGAGTTACTCTGTAGGATGACTTTATTTCAGTAGGGTTGTACAGGAGTAATATATTTCAAACGCTGCCTGGTGAAACAAATGGTACATTCTCTAGTCATTTCAACAAGGGTTTACACTGGGGCGTCACAGGAGAACTTCACAGTGAATTGAACTTGTTTTCCCAAAGTAGAGCTGCATGGTGGATTTTGCTTGCTATCTTTGAATGTACCAAGCAGTACCTTTTATTGCCACCTTAAATTTGCTGGAGATTCTCTGTTGGATAGCACAGATGGGCTGCTTCTTCCTGCAGGCTAGTTTTGTTCAGTTTGCCAGTGAACATAGTGATGTATTAATTTTCAGGCCAAAATAAGGTTGCCTGTGTGGGGGAAACAGAATTAATTATAGCAATAGAAGAAAATGATGTTTTAATTAAAATGGTAAGCAAACCATTAATCAATGCTTAATCGGCATCTCAGGTAACAGAATATTAATCTTTTCAAAGGCACACGATGGCATAATGCTGACACAACTTTAAATATATGGTGTTGTCCCTAAAATTCAGCTTTAGTGTATAGTTATTCAGAGTCTTAGCATGGTTAAGAAAGCATGAGACATAAAGCTGCATTGGGAACCATGGATGCTCTTTCCAAAAAGGAAATGCTGTAGAGTTTGATGTAAGCTTCAGAATAAGTTAGGTTCATGTGTTTTAATTATTATGCTTATTAAAGTTTTTTCTGCCTACATCCTATGTTGCTCACCTTCATTTGCTATTCAACCATCCTCCCCATAGAACTGATTGGTTCAAATAGTGCTCATGTAGATACAGAGTTATTTATACATGTGTATAGTCAGGGGAAAATTGGACTCAACTTGTGGGAGAAAACATCAAAGTGGGTTATAATTTGTATGTATGGCTGTATGCACTCCCAGTACACTGAGTGGTGTTTTGTTTTGTTTTTAAACTCCCATCACCTGTTAAGAAAATCAACTTAAATCTGTATTCTGATGTAGATAAGATTGTTGCGCATGATGGCTTGATTGTTTTGAGGTGTGTAATTAGTTCTTTTTTATGCAAGAGAACAGAGGGAATATGGTTGAGCCAAAGATGACTCATCCTTCTAGGGGTGTGTATGTATGTAATGTATATTTATTTTGCTTCTTTTCCAGTAAAGATAGCTCTTTTCTGCAAGTTATAGCATGGGATACTTGTTTCCATAATATAATGGATGGAAAATATAATGTATTTGAGTTTGGAAAAACCAGTTTTGCATTTCAATTGAGACGTTTTTAAATTAAGTCTGGAAAATCCCTATGCCTACTTCAGGCATTTCAGAAATGTCTTTTAGCCACCACAGCTACAGCTTTTAATTCCCCCCTCCCATAAAAATCATCATATGAAATAAAGGTAATTATATGATAACAGTACTATGTAATTAATGATGTGGCAGTGCCTTAAACAAAAAAAGTTTAGCATTAATTATAAAAAAATAGAATTCTGACTGAAAGGGAGATATATATATGTAGCAGCAGAATGAACATGAATTAGTTATTCGTGTATCTGTACGTCCTGGAAAGCATGTATTGGTCCAATTTGGTAGAACATGGATCAGTATCATTAGAAGTGTACTAATCTTTCCCTTTAACCTGCAGTCTGTTCAGGACTCTTTATTTATATTGGTATTCAGACAATGATAATGTCTGATGACAATGGTGTTCATTAGGAAAAATGTAATATATTTGACGGGTTTAGACGTATTGCATGCTTGTAAAAAGTAATTTATTATTCAAACTTTTCCTCTTAGGCCCACACATTCTTAGTGGTATAGGATCTGCTTCGCTGAGGCTCAGTTCTTTGCTACCGGAAAGCATCTGTGAATGAAACAACAACATGGATGGAGCAAGCTGTGTAGATTTTCCCCACCCAGCTATCCCTCTCAAAGGAAGGGTACCAAAGCCCTACATAATTGGTGCTGCTTATGTGGTTCCAGTAAAAACATATGTACCACAGTCACATGTGACCACATGACATGATGGTGGTCCCCATGCATCCGCAGGTGTGTGACAAGGAGATTTCAGACGGCAGTATCTGTTACCCTTCAAGTTTTCTAATAGCACCTATTTGGCACATACAACTGCATATACAATAGCACATACAATAGCGCATACGATGAAATGGACTGGTAGCAATGATTAAAAGTTATTTGTTCTAAAGTTTCTTGAATTTTCCTTAACTTATTATGTATAATTACTTTTTGTATTTGTGGTCCTTGTAGTGCACGTTCTCTCTCTGTCTCTCTCTCTCTGTCTCTCTCTCTCTCTCTCTCTCTTTCTCAATATGTTGAAGACATCAGGTAAACAATTGTTTAATGAAGTGGGTTTTTTCTTTTAATTTACTACCTTTTTACTTCAATGGAGGACTTTCCCTTTGTTCACACATTATGTGAGAAAGTAGGCTGAATTAACTAATCCTTTTTGAAGTGGGTCTTTCATAACAGCAAGTACTCCATCTCTCACTTTCACTTTTAAACAAAGCACGTAGTCTTACTGGAGGAATTTGAGCTCTCTGTGTAGCCTTATGTCAGGAGCTTTTTACCACTAATATACAATCATCACACTTGACTTGAAAATGCCTGAAACTGCAAATAAAATATATGCACCAATTAGAAATGTAGGTATTCAGGTACCTAGCCTCTTGTAAATGGCTGCTGCTCTTATTTCATGATGATGGTGCATAAGACAGCTTGTTAATCTGGCTGGGGTACAAAAACACAGAGGCAACAAATTCTGCTGAAGAAGCAGTTAAATTATTCTCTGGACTGCCATAAAACATGCAGTACATGTTTTGATTGTAGAGTGTCATAGGCTGTGCAAATGATATAACATCTTAAACTTGCAACTACTATAAACAAGATACCCCTAAGACTATATTCTTCTTATAACTGAAGAAACACAGGCAAGTCTGTTAGATAAATACTTACTTTACCATTCAGTGGCTTTCCCATCTCTTGCAGTATTGTTTGCTTTTGGGCCCAGAGCTAAGGAAGCACACAAGGAGAGAGAAAATGGTTGTACCTTTAGGTACCCCCTCCCATAGGATGAGTATTTATATTCTGTTGCTAGGTCACCATGGGCGAATTCAAATGATATACATACTCCATGTATCTGGGAATCTGAACCTCCTCAAATATGTGTAACTAATTGCTCAATACAGCAGTTCCAGATATCGACAAACATCCCATTTGAGTATAGCATTCACCAAAGGTTATATTTAAGTATTTCCACTTACAGTTGGCACAAAACTTTTACCTAATGTGAAATATTAAGTGAATGTTTAGCTTCCTTCTTAGCTGAAAATCTGACTGATTTAATGGGAAGGCAAAAGAGCTGTGATAAAGCAAAATTTATTTGTGTGGGAATTTGTACATCCCTAATTGCCACTGCAGCATGCCACTGAAAATCTCTTCCACATGGTCAGGATTCTCTGTGGTTACAGCTGTGATCAGCTTCGCATTGGGACAAAATGAGACTAAACTAAACACCGTTGGCCATCAGAAAGGTATTGCACATGTAAGGGTACCATCTTACTCTGCAATACTTTCAGGTTCCATGAGAAGCCAGTTCATGATATTACTGGCCTCAGTGATAGGATGTGCAAGAGGATTCTGTGGGAGTGCAAAGATTCAGCCTAAGGTGAAATGTCCCTTCCTAATTTTCCTGTCCCATTTACAGGGGGTGAAACTGGAGTTGTCATTTTTGCAGGATGAGGGAGAATTGGCGGAACTTAACATTCTGATGTCATTCACATGAGGGCAGTGCTTCTTGCCTTCAGTTGAAGGGACTGTTGGTTAAACAATGAATGAATCAACCAACCAACAAAATCTGTTAGCCATGCACCAGGAAGCACCGCCATGGACTAGAACCATGAAGCAAGTGGCAGTGAAATCTGGTAAACTGCAGAGTAAGCAATTTCAGGACTTGCCTCTTTACCCTCCCATCCTGCCCCCACCCCACCAATTTCAAGCAGAATTTTCTCAAAAATTATCCATATTTGCACTATTGTGCAGAAAGGGTCCAATCCAGGGATTGTTGCTGAACCCATCCAGTAGAGAACAAGGGCACAGTTCATCAAAAACCGCTTTCCTCTCACTGATCACCTGTTGGTGTGTAAGGGCGGAAAAATTCACAATTGCTACTTTACCACTTGCATATCTATTGCTAGACACATGAGTGTCTACATCCTCCCCCCTTTATTATGATCATAGACCAGCACAATTTACAAACATGTTGTAAACATGTTGTTTTGCTGCCAACTTCTATTGGACAATAATCTTGCTGCATCTCCAAGATGACTGAGTTTCAGATTTTATCAGATCCAGAAAATTTCATTGGTTCTCAAACCAAATCAAGCAAGAAACCTGTTCAAATCTCCTGTTTCAGACATTCTGCCCAGTTCTCCCAACATTCTGTCATAGTCTATCATGATGAAGAAACAACTCAGGCTTTGCAGGTAGGGGTTGACGTGATTGTCAGTGGTTCCCGCTAAGATCTGAGGGATAGAGTAAATAGGCTACATTCTGGGACACAGTTAATAGGGGGCAAAACCTGCTTCTTGAATCACTAGAGACAGGACACAGACACCTGGATAATTAGGGATAGAGCATAGATTTAGGCTAAAGGTAACTTAAGTTGCATGCTTTAAATTTATTCTGTCTAAAAACATGACTGTGATTCATTTGTGTGGGGGAAAGTGGAGTGCTGCATCAAGGGAACAGTATGGTTGAGTGAAAACCTGCCCATTGCTCATTACACTTGTGAAACCTTTTCAGTGGCCAGGGAGGGCAATGTCTTTCTGCAGCTCTTCCCTTCCATGCACATACAAATAAACCAGTAGTTGGATTTGGGAGCATTTCCTCATAAACACCATGTCTCAGTTGGGAGGAAGACTGAAGCATTCTTGTCATCCTCCTTCTCAAGTCCTGGAGGTTACATTCAGTTTGGGGAACAAAGCAGGGATAGGTTTGAAAAAAACCAGTCCTGTCCTTCCAGTTGCTGCGCTTGAGGCAATGGCCTCAGTGATGGGTTGGGAGCGGGAAGGAGAAGTAGGCAGGAGGGGCAGGGGAAACAAAAGGAACTTCTCATTCTTATATTAAATGTGGGAAACTCCTAGGTAGTGAGCTTAACAAATGCTATGGATCATTTCCCCAGCCCTTCCCCAAAATGGAGATTAATGCAGCAGTAGGAAATCATTTGTCTTGAGCGTGTGGAAATTTTTTTAAAAACCAAATAGATCACATTAAGCTCCCCAAGTCTAGAGGTTAAAAAAAGAGAACCTTTTGAGTTAACAATGTAGAAATAATTGGTAATGACTTGCAGTGTCAAAAGAATATTACTTCTGCCCTTTGGTTTTGAGATTTAATAGGTTTGGCAGCAAACTTTCTTCTGCATTCTGTTGCAATGACACACTATCTGTGCGTCTTTGTTAACTGCACAACAAAAAAGAAATTAAAGAGAAACATTTCAGTATTTAATTGCCAAGACGTTATTTTGTTTTACTACAGTTGCTAGGAAATGAAAGATCCATTCTTGTGACAAGGGCTGTCATACAATAAGCACTGCAATTTACCTTTAAATGGCAGACTTGCTGTAAGTTTTTGCAGAGAGGTGAACAAACAAATAAGCAATTAATATGATGCTGTTGTATGAACAAAGTAGTATGCCCATCATAATGAGGCTTAAGGGATCTCTCTCTCTCTCTCTCTCTCTTAATGTTTCATGTTTGCCTTTAATCAGAGGACTGCTGATTATTCTGCTTCAGTTTAGTACTTTTGTAGCTGCCGCTATTGTTTTTGTTGTTGTTATATAGCAGCCTTATACCCAGTGAGATCAATGGTGAGTCTAGCCTAGTATTGTCTACTCCAATGGCAGCTGCTTCTAAAATTCACTGGGATCCTTCAAACTGAAGATGCTACGGAATGAACCTGAGCTCTTCTGCATGCAAGGCATGTGCTATGGTCCCTTTCATATTGACTATTATGTATGCACCACGAATGTACATGGCATTCCACAGTATGAGTAACAATACAAAAATTCTCCTGCTCCAAGGAGATTACTGTCTACATTTTTATCGCAAGAGCAGAGGAATGGATGAGGCAGAGGCAAGAAGAGATGAAAGGGATTAAACAGACTTTCCACTTCAGACAAAAGACCATCTTTAGGATTAATAAATTTGAATGGCTGAATTCTTAACTGAGCTAGTTACAAAATAGTGATAAGCCAGAACCATGTGGTAGAATCAGTTGTCTTGTTTTGGTCAGTAGACCTACCTCTCTTCTCACTCAAAATGTCTCTCGGTTCCTGCTCACAACTCTGAGCTCCACAGCATATCCTGACCATAATGAAACCTCTGGACACTTGCAATTGCTGGTGATAAGAGCATATCCAGTATGGCAGTATGCATGATTCTGTCTGTTGCACATATTATAACATATGTGCTGCAAAGCTCCTGCATGTGGCCAGCAATCAAGAAACTGGGTGATCATGAAGCCTGGTATTGCTGAAGCTCTCATCTAGACAAGTAAGTACATGAGAATGTAGGGAGATTCCAGGTGGAATGAAATGTATTAGACCCAACATTAATAAATATGACCAAGATTAAATTATGGAAACTTAATATTCCACAATGTTATGATGTGTCAATTAAATCATGAATGGCTGGAACAAAACTAAATAAATACATGGAGGATGGTCTGCTGTGCACTAAAAATGCAACTTTTATTTCAGAGACATTTCGTCTCTGCTAGATGCTGAGAATTAGCAGTAGGGAGATGAATAGCAACCTCATACTCCACCTTTGAAACTCCCAATGAAATCTTATGGTTGGCCACTATTAGTAGACTTCATCTGGAAGCTAGATGGCCCATTGGACAAAACTAGCATGATAATTTTCTACGGAAACTGTCTCTTCCTTTTTTGGTATACTTTTGAATTACTTTCTCAACTTTTTGTCCTACATCCTTTCCAAGCTGTCTTCAGGGTGGAGTCTAATGAGCCTTACTGAAATTACAGCAGCTTCCCTTATTAGATGCTGCAAAGCTTAGTTTGCATGACACAACTCTCCAGAGAGTGTAATTGTGCTTAATGGCCCTCAGTTTGCCTGTCAGTAATTTCCACAGTGTATGGCCTCAGCAGATTTTGAAGCTATTGCATCCTCAGCATGTCACAGCCAGCCTAAAGATTAAAATGTAAACTGTTGCCAAGATGGCCGAGGAACTATTAAAAAGACCATAAAGAAATGGCAGCCAAGCAGAGAACAATTGTAGTGCAGAAGGAAGCTGAATGTCGTCATTGGCAGCAATCTGAAGCAGCATCTTCTGATGGACTGTAAATGTATCCGAATGCCTCTCAAAATAAACTTTCTGCAGCATCAGTAAGAAACAAAAGCATATAACTGAACATGTGTGATGTACTTATACAATGAATTAATCTCTGTGAGCTTTAGATAGGCTCACCTGTAAGCATATGAGCTCAAAAACCGTTTGAGAAAGGCAGGCACATGCATGCAGAAAGGTACTGCTAGGGCTACAATTGGTAGATTTCACTGGTAGATTAATCAGCTAAGACTTCAGTTGATTAATCAGTTGGAACCAAGGTTTGTTGGTCAGGGCACATTTTGATTGGGACTAAGAGTTAAAACATACTTTCTTTATTTTTTTTGAAGCTGTCTTGATTCTCATGTTAGTATAGTAACAGGGAATGTGGGAAAAACAAATATTAAGGATGGCTTTTTCCTATAGCAACTAGTATCATCTGTAATTTCTCTATCCCTTCCTTCAGTATTTCAAAAGGCACATAGATTGTGATTTTGAGTTATTTATTATTGTGGTATTATTAATAATTTATTTATGTAGCATTGTAAAGTACTTCACACTTTATACACATAAGCCGATAAGATGGGTGGTCTCTGCCCTGAGAAGCTTCCTTTGTCAGACAAGAGGAAGGAAGGATATGGTAATAGGATAAATATGCACGAAAAGAACTTAAAACATACCTGAGGCTTTGTTGGTTGTTCTTTCTAAAGCACCTAAAACCTGCTGGGTTCTGTGCAAGAAAATAATATAAGGCAATTTCTGTCTGCCTAAATAAAACAGGCAGAATTGTGTACTGGGAGCAGGAAAGTACAGGAACAGGTTTTCAATTGTTTGGGTGGTTGCAAAATAATTAAAGTAGGAATAGGAGTATTAGGGTGAAACAGCAAGAGCAAAAAAAAAGATGAAAAGCTTCTTAAATGAAAGAAGATGAGTTATTAAATGGATACTTGCTGGAAGAGAATTCCAAGTATAAGGAGCAGTTAGAGAAGACATTCTAAGGCAGAGCACATGAAATAGTTTAAATAGAAGGTTAGTGTTAGTAGAATGAAGAGTTCAAGGAAGATAATATAGAGATTGCAAAGAGGAAAGATAAAGTAGAGCCAGATCATGGAGAGATTTGTAAGAAAGAGGTAGCTGCTTAAATTTAATAAAGAAAGGTAAATGGAAGTAATGGAGAGACAGGGGAGAGAGAGAGGAGTAATATGATGATAGCATCAATGAATTTCAGTCAACAAGGCAGATTAAATGAAGACAGAAACTAGTGAAATAAGATGGGATACAGGAAGACCAATAACTGACCATTGGTAACCGGACAAAGTAATTTTGTGTAGATTACACTTACATAAAAGTTAAAAAAAACCCAAACATGTTTAATAGAACTTTTTATTAACGTGCTTGCAAAAGGTAAACAAAATAACAGTTTGAAAATCTGTAGGATTTCAACTTCAAACATGATTCATTTTATTGGATAATTGCTATATATTGAATTTGAATCTGAGAAAGATCATCTATTTTTCTTGGGCATGATATTGTTTTGAAATTATTGATCTGATTGAGTTCCAACAAATCTGTTGAACAATAACAGTTAAAAATGATTATTCAGAATTTCTTCTAAAAACACAAAACCAAATATTTCAACCTTTCCCCGAGCATATTCTGGTGTAAAAGTAGTACATTCAGCTAATTTCAGAGGCAGGATTGTGTTTGCAAAATTTGGTGTCTGTAGTTAATTGGGAAGTATTACTTTATTTCACACAAACACACCCACAAACAAACTCACCCTCCAAATGTTATAACAGATGATCAATAAGAGAGCCAACAGGTACTTTGATGGAGGGTGGGCATGTACTCTTGATCAGATATTTACCATTCTGGGAGAGCAGAAGTATTTCCAGACCAGGTTCAAGCCGTCCCCTTCACTGGTACCTGAGGGTATCATTGTGAGCCTCTGTCCCACCAACTCCCAAGCTTGCAGAATGTACTGTGCATCTATTTCTCCCATCCATCTTTCTCGCCTTCACATGTGGAGAATGACACATGCCAATTATCCCTCAGCCAATCTCCCCATTCTTACACCTAACCTCCGTATCTGTTGTGCACAGAGTGTAGTGCACAGATGTTGCCCCCACACCCAAGGCACAATGCAATGAACACACCACACATAAATTAGGAGAAAGAGCCACAACTTTATTAAAACCAATTAATGGACTGGATTTGGAATAAATCACCCTGATGCAGTGCAGGCCTGATCTAGATTGTGGGTCAGAGCCCAAACTAGATCAGGCCTGCACTGCATCAGGGTGATTTATTCCAAATCCAGTCCATTAATTGGACTCTCCTATATTAGCCAGCCCAAGGATGTTCACTGATGTCAAATCTCACTAATTCTTTATCCCACCTGCACTGCACCTGCTAGTAGTTGCCTAACTAAGATATGGGAAACAGACTGGAGTAGGCGAAAACCATCCCACCAAATGCCAATCGGGTAAAGAGAGAAAAATCCTACTTGGCCCCCAGAATGATGACCAGCACAGCCCGCTCTGCCTCCAGGGTGGGCATGGAGACCCAACCCAGCCAGAAATGAGCCTAAAGGGGAGCATGCTGGCCTATGGCCAGCCAAGCAATGCCCCGTCACCTGGCTCAACCAAATCTCCCTTTTGCCTTGTGCCTTCTCAATTGGGAGTGAGGCAAATTGCCCCCCCTCCCCAGCCATACACTCTTGCTTGGCTGCCTACATATGAAGTAGTAATAGACTGGCTGGTTGGGTAATGGAATGGTGAGGTAGCCAGCAGAGGCACATGCAGGGATTCCAAAACTGCCACTTTGTGTGTTTGCTACCTGAGGCATCTGCCTCATTGCATTTTATTTGCTGGCTGGCCTTGAGTTGGTACTGTTTTTGGTCAAAGACCGTAAATAAAGTATGATGATGATGATGATGATGATGGTGATTGGTACCTTTGGTGGTCTTTCTGTGATGCTGATTAAATGAAGCTCTTAGCTGATAGTTCTATGGGAACTATTTTCCCATCTGCAATTTAATTTGAATATGTTCCCCACCTGCCAGAGCATGCAGTGTTTGATGTACAGTGCAAGAGAAGCTGAAGTTGCTTGATGCACATTTGTAGCCTACTTTCCAGTAAGCTTATGAGATTACCTGGCGTTTTGTGTATGTGTGTGTGTGTGTCTCCCCTATCAATTTCGTAATGCCTGGAACAATATGAACTAAATTGGGGTACAATTGTAGGGACACCTCAGTGGTGTAGTTTGTGATTATCATCCACCCTAATTCAAGATGATGGACACATACATTTGAGCAGGGGTGCACCATGGTAACTTGGGCACCTGGACCATGGAGCTGCGAGTGAGCTCCCATGTGAGGCCCCCCAAAACTTTATTTGGGGGGGCCTTCCCCACCAAAGCTCCATTTTTTGTTAGTTTCTAAACTCTTACCGCGGCCAAGGGCTGTCTGTGGGGAGAGGGGAGCAGAGCAGTCCTTCTCCCTTCTCCCCCCTCCCCTGGATGCAGTGGTGTGTGAGGAAGAACGACGCTGAGCCCATCCTTTTGGGCCAGCATCTTGAAGCAACTGTGAGGCATGCCTGCACAGTTGAGATCGTCGCAAGCCCATGATATCATGGGCTTGCGGCGCTTTCCAAACTGTGCATGCATGCTTCACAGTTGCTTCAAGATGCTGGCCCAAAAGGATGGGCTCAGCGTCGTTCTTCCTCACGCCTCCGGGGGAGGGGGGAGAAGGGAGAAGGACTGTTTCACTTCCCCCTTCCAGATACCCCTTGGCCAAAGTAAGAGTTCTGAAAGGAAAAAAATACTGGAGCTTTGGCGGGGCTGACACAGGATGGCTCAGGTTCTACAACAAGATGCTGCTCTCAGATGACAATCGGTCCTTCATGTACAAAGTTGCCAGGTTCTGTGGGGAAGTGTGCAAAATCTGCAGGGTCCTGACCACCAGTTAATAGCCCTGGCAGCAGATGTCTGACTCTTGAGCAATTTATCTGCTTGATTGTATAATAATTGTAATTTGCCTTTTACCTCACTGCTTTTATATTGCTTTTATGTAGCTTGTATATATTATTTTAACCATTTTATATTTTTGGTTGCCCTACTTTTAAGGATAGCTACTCATTTACTCTATTAATCTCCCTACAGGTTTTAGGCTTAGCCGGTAGCATTTTACCTTACTAATCCCATTCAGTTTTTAGAGTTGTATTTTATAACTATAGTGATCATTCACAGCATTTTATCCATATCTATGTGGTTTTTAATAATTTTAATGAGTTTTATTTCATTATATATGCTCTGCTTTTAAAGTTCTTTTAATAGCTTTTAGAGTTGTATTTCATCAATCATAATCATAATATAGTTACTATTTTATAGGTTAATTACAGCCATGAACTTTTTAATATTAATGAGCTTTAGTTCATTGTATCTATACTATATCCTGTGCTGGTCTTTGACTGTAATAAAGATGATTGATTGATTGATTGACTGGGTGGCTCAGGTGCTGGAGGCCCCAGCCATTTGGAGGCACCCCTGGACCTTTGAGTACTGGACTGGGTCCCCAAGGTCTGGGGGTTAGTGCACCTCTGCATTTGAGAGCCAGTGTGGTGTAGTGCTTAGAGTGCTGGACTGGGACCAGGGAGACCTGAGTTCAAATTCCCACTCAGCCAAGAAGCTCACTGGGTGACTCTGGGCCAGTCATGAGTCTCTCACCCTAACCTACTTCACAGGGTTGTTGTGAGAATAAACATAACCATGTACACCACTGTGGGCTCCTTGGAGGAAGAGTGGGATATAAATGTAATACTAAATTAATAAATTTTGAGGCGCAGGTGGACTAACTTGTGTACTATTTAACCGATTTTAACCAAATTTGGTACAGTTGTAGTGAGTGACACATAGGGATACCTCAATGGTTTGTATTGTAATGATGTCATCTACCCTGATTAAAGATGGAGGACGCATGAATGTTTGAGGTGCAGTAGGGAACTGATTTGGACCAAATTTGCTATAGTTTAGGGACACATAGGTACACCTCAAACACAGTTTGTGATGATGTCAACCACTCCCATTCAAGATAGTGGATGCATGAATGTTTGGGGCACAAGTGGGCTAACTTTTGAACTGTCTAACTGATTTGGACCAAATTTATTCGAGTTGCAGGAATAGTGAAGGGAAAGCAGCAGCTACTAAGTTCTTACTAGAACAACTTGTTCTTAATGAGACTGGGAAGAAGGGCTGGAGGGCAAGTGGGGAGGAAGTCTTGAAATGCTTACTTCCCTGCAGATGATCCTTACTCTTGGTCTGGATGTAGCTATTGAATACATTTGCTAGCCAGAGAACAACATTCCGTGTTGTATGTGTGTACCATTAGGAAAAAAGAGTCTGAGAGATGGAATGTAGCTAGGATAAAACAGAAGTCTATGGTGGGGCTTTTAGGAGTATATTTCCTTTGAGGGATTAATGCTGCTTTGAAATTTTAACAAGTTGTTACTAGGTACTAAGCAATAAATGTGTACTTACATAATTGTAAATCAACTAATATTGCAAAAATGTTCTGTCTCCCACATGATTCCCTCATAAGGAAACAGACTCTGTAAAAGGCTGCCTATCCCCCTCTCCCCCCCCCCAAAAAATTACCTTCCTGATGCCAGGAGAAGTGGAGAGTTACTAAGCAATATTTAGGCCTGGACAACTTGTTACATAACAATACAAACACAGCCCACCAGCTGTGTATTCCAGCCTCTTGTTTTTCTGCCTGCCTGGGGCTTCAAACATGGGACGGGGTGCTGGGAAGCATCTGTCAGGTCACAATGGCACATATGCACAGGCCTGTTTTAGCTAATCTTGATGTGGCTCATTTGTTTTCCTCTCCTTCCTACATCCACATGGGCAGTTCCAGAGGATGATATAGGAGACTTATCCTCCCTGACAACTTTTTCCTCCCTGACAATGCACCCTCTTTACAAGCAGGACCGTAAGACTGTCACTGTTCCTCTTAAATATATGCCTTGGAGACTGTGAAAGGGGACAGATGGAAGGGAATTCTATGGCCCAAGAAAGGACTCCCCTGAGGTTTGCAAAAACCATCAACATTTCAAAAGTGGGGAAGGAGTTAACATGGCATGAACTTGTCCAGGATGTCTCATGAGAGGGTTTCATGGCATTTCTAGATCTCCTTTCCCCCCTGACTATCAGAGCTAATTCAGTCTTTTTAAGGAACTCTAAAGAAAAAGGCTGAGTCAAGCTCACTTACTTCTTAAAAGGGAAAAATTATTTTGTTTTGTTTTGTTACTGTAGTATTGTTTGGAAGCCTAGGAAATATGTTGCAACTGTGGTGACATCAGTCGGTTGTCTGCACATTTTGAACAGGGCTGTTGTGGTGAGCGTGCACCAATGTTACTTTGCTGAGTCATTTCCACCAAGAGATATATGTTCATACAGGTCAGATTCCACTGATAAGATACCACAAATATCTGCTAAACCTTTTCAATGCCCGGTGGTGACTCCAGCTCTCAATACAGTCCCCCCCACTTTATATTCCTGTTTATTATAATAGGATACTAAAGAGACCCCCCCCACACACACACACCATGATACCTAATTATTTTGCTAGAGTGAGACCAGTCAGTTCAGCATGCAGCTTTGAAAGAAATTATAACAAAAAGAAACCTCTTCTGCTGATGTAACGATAATCAGATTGATGTGCCGTCGAGTGACTCACCATTTCCTCTGGCACTATGCCTAAATCTAGTCAGTTCAGACTAAAATATCTAAGTGTACAGAATCATGCCAGATGTTGACTAAGCCAATGTTGTGAGACTAAAATTCAGTAGAGATTGTCTTTTGCTCCTGTGAAATAGCCAATTTTTAAACATTTGAAGAAAAAATGTTTAAAAAAACAAGCATGGGATATTGATTTTAGGGTAACATTTGCCTTCCTCTACTTGTTGGGGATATGGCTTTCTAATAGGATTTTTTAAAAAGTTATTTTGACAGTATAACTTGAAAAATTTGTGGTCTACCAAGCTAAATGCAGCTCAACAGCCATGCATGTGGGCCTGCCAGGTTTGTTACAATGCCCCCTGAGTTTTGCAGCCACAAGCAGGGTGCAGGAATGGGAAGGTTCTTCAAGCTTCTGGTAGATATTTGGTTTGGTGCAGGTGCACAACTGCAAAGCAGTCAAGTGCTGTGGGCTTCATGGTGGAAGTTTAAAGGTCACTAAGGAACTAGAATTATTTCCTAGTAGAAAATATAAATATTTAAAAGATAGGGCTAGAGTTTGCTGCCCTACCTTTTAAAAGATGATCACATTCTGCTGCCTGAAGCTACCTCACTCTGTCTAATGATGGGACCTGCCCTTGCTGAGCTGTTGAAGTCTGGAACTGATTAGGGTTGTTTGCTTGCCAAGGTTCACTGCCTTGAGGAAAAAGCTTCACTGCCTTGAAGAAGAACCATGGATACACACAAGATTTTGTATGCAGGGAGGAGCTGTTGTGCTCTGGGAAGTGGGGGAGGTTTTGTAAGCATCCTGTAGAATAGAATGATGGGTTGGCAGAATCTTTGGTCAGAAAAGCAGGCTGAGGTGCTCCCACAACTTCCTCTTAACTGGTATTACAAGTGTGGGACAGGTAGTAGGACTGGCAAGACTGCCGGTCTCGGGGTGTGTTTGCCCCAAATAGCAATCTCAGAGCAAACTTACTCCCCACTGCTTTGGAGGTCTTGGAACAAGCAAGGTATGTAGGACACATGCACACTCACTCTGTTCACCTCATGGAATCTGCTCTCCCCAGAAATAATCTTATGAGGGGGTAATTTCTGTGGAGAAGTGATCCCATGATGGGCAAGTTAAAGGGAGGGGGGAATCATCCCTTGCCTGCATCAGCCTAACCTACCTTACAAGGTTGTTGCAACTCTGGACTCCGCGGAGGAGGAGTGGAATATAAATGTAAAAAATAAATAAATCTGAAACTATTAAATGAGGATCTAACCTAGGCAGGGGACTGAATGAAAGCTGCCTCCACATCTGACCAGTAAAAGGATGGTGTGTATTATTTATTTAATGTGTGTGTGTGAAACTTTCCTTTTTAAATCAGTTCTCTGCTGTTTGTTTATTTAACATATTTATATACCACCCACAACCAAAGTCTCTAGGCAGTTTTCAGCAACACAACCCAAATATTTAACACATTTAAAACATATATAAAATTTAAGGTTAAAACGATCAATAAAATTCAACTAAAAACATCAGCTAAAACTTCAACTAAAAAGCTTGGCTGAAGAGACGTGATGTGTTCCCTCATCAGCTGCTGCACTCAGATGAGGGAAATTAAAAAATAAACTCCCATATGTGGAGGAAGCACAGTAATGTGAGAAGGAAGTGCCAATGAAATTTACTAGGATGCAGTGAATCTTACAGGTGTCTGTTTTACTGGGGGTAGCAAGGGGAGGGACCTCAATTTTATCAAATCCTAAAAAAAAAATTACTGTATGCTTCACACACGTGCTCCATTGTTGCTGAGGCTTTCATTGAGACTTCTTCAGAGTCAGAAGAGAAGACTCTTCCTTTCTGGGAAGAGCAGAAGGTTCAAAGTTCCCTCCCTGGCTTCTCCAAGATAGGGCTGAGAGAGATTCCTGCCTGCAACCTGGAAGAAGCTGATGCCAGTCTGTGAAGACAATACTGAGCTACATAGACCAATGGTCTGACTCGGTATATGGCAGCTTCCTGTGTCCCTATTATCTACTCTAGAGCTTATTTCATTACCGGAGGGATAAATGAATGGTTTCATTTATCTGCAAAACTCAGCAGAAGAGAAAAAAAAAGTAGTTCTGCCCCTTTCTACCAAACGGCTCTAGTGGCTCATGGAATCAAGCCTTCAACCCAGCCCTGGAAATTCTGCAGGTTCGAATCTGTTTATGGTTGATGACCTTGACAGTGTTCTCAGAGTCTACCTGACTAGTACCAATGTCTACCAGCCACTAACAGAGCAACTACTGGAGTACTTCCCAGTATCTTATCCTAGTGTATTATTTCCCTTTCTGCCTCTGCTACATTTCATATTTAGTTAATTTTAATGCTAAATAGCATAAGACATTGCTTTAATAAACTACAAATCCATAGTCAGGCTGAGACAGTCTCTGCTGTTAGAATGTCATTGATAATGCTTACTTGATAGGCCAAATTATAATTATGGTAGAAATAAAGGAGTGATCACTATATTGTTGTTCTATATCCATTCCTGAAATCATGGGTGAGGTTTGGTGGCAGAATTAAATCTATCTGCTGAAGTTGCTTTGAGGCAGCATTAACTTGCTCAGCAGTTCATCCTAGGTCTTCTTGACCTTGGTGGACTTCCAGCAGTCTTTTTTTTTCATGGCTGAACTGTCTTGAGCAATTTCTCCAGCATATTAGGCACAAACATGGTTTTCTTCAACATTAGACATGCATGTCTTGTCTTTGGATGCCTGCTTTTGTTTCCTCAGCAAACATTCATTTTGACTTCGAGAGAAAAGAAAATTCCATTTTCCCATTAATGTTTTCAGCTCCCTTCATATTTTCTCGTGCTAATGATGGGCTACAAGATCATGATCAGCATGATTTTCACCTACATCACCCTTCTTTTTCTTATTCAGACTCTGGTACCAATGTGGTACCTGACAATCTGCATTGTTCTCTACACAGTGCTATTCCCCCCCCCCCCAAATCGTGTATGTAATTATTCACAATAGTACAAAGAAAATAACAACTGAAGTCTTCTGAAAATGTTATTTATTTATTTATTATATTTTATACCACCTGATATGTACATCTCTACACATTGTACAAAATTTAAAATATTTAAAAGTCACTGATTAAAATACATGACACAATAAAAATAGAATAAAACAGTTATTAAAAAGGTTTTTAAAATTATTAAAATTAATTCTAATTAAAAGCCTGCGAAAACAGTAGAGTCTTGAGGGTTTTCCTGAAAACAAGCAGAGAATGAGATGCAGGAGCCCTGGGGCAGCCACAGAGAAAGTCCTGGGTTGCCACCAAACGAGCTGGTGGCAACTGTAACTAGACCTCTCCAGAAGATTGTAACAGGCAGCAGGGATTATGACAAGAGGCTCTCTCTCAAATGGCCTGGACCCAAGCCCTTAAGGGCTTTATAGGTAATAACCAGCACTTTGTATTTCACCCAGAAACATTTTGGCAGCCAGTGCAGTTCTTTTAAAACCAGTGTTATGTGGTCCCTTCGTGTTGTCCCAGAGAACCATCTGGCTGCCGCATTCTGTACCAATGGTAGTTTCCATACTACATTCGAAGCCAGCCCCACATTGAGCGCATTACAGTAGTCAATCCTGGACATCAATTGGGAGATGAAGCAGATTTCGGAGCACCAACTGTGGATGTGGTTAGGAGCAGCAATATATCTAGTACAGTCAGGGGCGTAGTGGAGCCCATGTTTGGGGGGGGGGCTCTCCCTAGGGGGGCCCTTGGAGTGAGGGAGATAATGAAGAAAATATGGAGGGGTGGAACTGGGAGCCCTCAGGAGCTGGGGGAGGGATTGGGTTCTTTGAGCCCATCCGCTCAATTATAGTTACACCCATGAGGACAGTGTTCCTTATCCAGGTATTATGCACCCTGAAATGCCAAGGTGAACCTGCAAATGTTCCCTCTTCTAAACTATTAAGCATACAAAAGCCCTGTCATGTTTTTTTTTTAATCTATTCATATTAGAGATATATTGCAGACACACATGGAACCTGGATACACTGCAAAGCTGGTATTGGTTTTGTCTTAGTTTAACTGTTTTGGCTCCTCCTAAAGAATTCTGGAAATGTGTGGCTTGGAGTGGGTACTGAGAATTCTCTTTACAGAGCCGTAACCTCTCTTACAGAATGACATGTCCTCGTGAAGGATGACATCTAAACTGTTTTTAAGACTGTGGTGTGCAGGGAAATAATGCTAGAGGGAAAAGACAGAGAAATAACTGGGTTAAATCGGTCACAGTATTATGGATTTTTACTTATGACTGTTGATCAGTATGGTAAACTTCATGCAAGCAAGTGCTTGTTCCTTAAATAGAAGAGATGTGAAAACTCTTCAGAGCTCACCTCTGATGAGCCCAGAAATTATATAAATTTTCCCCTAAGGTTTGGAGATAACTCAAATCATTAGCCAAGCCAATTCAAGGTGACTTGGAAAACGATCCACTGTTTCCTGCCAGCTCCTATACTTTCTTTGCCAGTCTCAGTGGAAGAGAAGCAGCACATTATTATTGTTGTTGTTGTTGTTGTTGTTTACACAGTCAGACAGGTGTTATTGACTGGTTTGTTTTATCCAGACATAGAGTCCTTCCCAAGGACCTGGGATGGCTGAATTTTATTATCAATGTTGTTGCTGTTATTATAGATATCATCGCAGAATATTTATTATTATTATTATTATTATTTTATTTATTTATTTATTTATTTTTACATTTATATCCCACTCTTTCTCCAAGGAGCCCAGAGTGGTGTACTACATACTTAAGTTTCTCTTTCACAACAACCCTGTGAAGTAGGTTAAGCTGAGAGAGAAGTGACTGGCCCAGAGTCACCCAGCAAGTATCATGGCTGAAGTGGGATTTGAACTCGGGTCTCCCCGGTCAGTTGCCCTGACCGGAGAGGAAAAGTGGCAGTGCTGCTATGAGGGAATTCTAAACCTTTTTGCCTTCTCTTCACCCCACCCCTGCCACCCCATCAAGTTTTGAAAAGCTGCTGCTGCAGAGCAACAAACTGGAGAATCAAAAGGTGTTACTTCTCTCACTGCCAATGAGATCAGTAAGGAAGGGTGTGGGGGTCAGATGGAGATGCTGGCAGGTAGGGACTGGAAGATTTCCTCAAGCACAGAAAATCTCTGAGCTTGGGAAGTTTACCTTTCCTTCTGGGAGATGGGTAGGGACAGGAGGGATTTTATTTATTACAATAAAAATGATGATAAAGCTAAACCAGTATGAACATTAAGATCAGTAGCTACACTCAACAAAGGACAGCATGGGAAAAGGAAATAAGTATTTTACTGGCACAAGGAGAGCAGCATAGGTGGAAATACTTCTTTGGGGACAGTGTTCCACATCAGAAAATGCCCTACTAAGCTAGATTGGTTTAATATCATTTGGGGGTCAATATCCTCTAACACTAATCCCTCTCTCTCAATAGAAAGGTTTCACCTATCTCCATTCTTATTGTTACTGGTTAAACCATTCACCCCTTGGCATATTAGGGCAGTGGGTTTAAAACATGACAACAACCCCCCCCCCCCCGTAAAAAAGCCATTTCTATTTATCTGTGCTAGAAGTTGAAGGAATGGCCAATTTTGGTTGTGTCCTTTTGTCACAATAATAATTGGTGGCTGCTGCTGCTGAAGAAAAGTATCCCAAACAGGTTAGTGAGTTACTGAGTGTCGTCAGATCGGACAGAAAGGGTTCAGTTGCAAAATTAAGCCCAGTTTGTATGGGATACTCAGCAAAGAATCAGATCTGTAAATGGTGGTATATAGCAGGTAACGCTTCACATGCAATGCAAACCAATGATTGAAGCCAGCTTCAAGAAAACTGCATAGCCACTGGTGTGGAAAAGCATCCTGGATGTGCAACACCTGTATGCAGGAAGGGAATAATATGCATGAACAATCAAGGTTTGCACATACCTAGCAATGGAAAGGTATCTCGCTAATAATGGCAGCCATCAGCTTCAGATAGACCTCTCTGCTTTCAGATTATCTGATAACAACATTTATCTTCTGAGTGACTAAGTGCAGATGTAGGGTTTTCATCTTCCAAACCCAGGTTCTCAAAGGTCAGCCTTGACAAACCTTCCTGGATGACAGTGAGAGGCTGAAGTCATCTACTAATCACAGCCACCTGTTCTAACAGTTGGTAAAAGCCTGGTCCCTGCAAGAGTTCCTCCCTATTAATCATAATGCATTATCTGGCCATCTGTTATAGCTGCCAGAAAAGCAGCAATCCTGTTGGTAGCCACCATTAACAAATGTCACACTCCTGTATTTTAATTTTTTCACAGACTCCACCCATTCCTTTTTTCAAAAGGGCAGCGGGGGAAACAACCCTCATCTCTGCAGTTAGGCAGAGAAAGCCTAGTTGGCATGGCAAGATTATGTTGCAGGTCTAAATCCCACAGATATGTGTAACCCTTTCCTAGCCTGTAGTGCTTCAATTTGTATCGGGGTGGGGGGGCTTACATGATTGAATGCTCCTCCCATGCAGATCCCTACACACTGAAATCTAGGATAAACAGGTCTAAAACCATTCACATTTTTAAAAAAATTCTGAAATTTCTCCTGAAGTTTTGGTAGTATGCACATGTGTTTACATATGTATGTAGTTAATTGAATAATCAGTTAAAAGGCTGATGGTTATCAACTTGAAAACAACTTTGATCAGTTGGTAGCACTTAATGTTTGATGCAAAAAATAATAATTGACAAGCAAAAGAAGAAAATAAAACCACATAGGCAGATTAATCTGCCTGTTAGGAAGTTTCATACAAACTCTACAACGGAACATAAATATTTCAAACTGTAGGGGGTGGGGGGAAACACATGTCATTGATTCATCGTGGAACAAAATGTACAGGTCCTGTGCCTTTTTGTCTTAAACCCACCAACATTAAGTAACAAGAATGGGGCGTACACTGGAAATGAATCAATGGCATGCCTACAGCTATGTTGGAGTTCCCTGATGCACCAAGGTTTGTTCTTACCAGATGGACAGGCAAACAAGAAGACAGCTTTGTAGTGCAGACCACCCACTGTCGTTGCATAAACAGTAGGGCTTATTGTAACTTCCTGGACCGTCTTAGAAATACACTACACTAATAATTTTACTGTTCATTCAGCTTTTGAGGTGTAAGATAGAGAAACAGACAAAGATAGTGTATGAGGACTGAGTGTTTTCTGTTTTAATAAAGAAATGCAGATTCTTAGTTCACTCACGATGCATATCTTGGATTCCTTTTAAAGGCGACTGCATCAGTTTCGGATAAATAATCTGTGTGTGCCTCCATGCAGGGAATTCGGGTGGTTTGGCCTGAACTGGTGACAAGTCATTCTGAATAAGCAACATATAAACATCCATCATGCTGCTATCTGTATTGCCATCATTTGTAAAGCTCTTAACTGTTCTTATAGTATAGAATAAGACTCAGGCTGCAATCCCTTTGGCAATAAGCTCCATTGATTTCAGTAGAACTTGCTTCTGGGTAAGAAAGTATAAGATAATGCACATGATCTTGTGCTTGCATACCCAGAGGTTAAGCTCAGTGGAGTACCATGGAGATGATTCCCTAGTCAGCATCCATAGGAATGTAGCCTTAGTTACATATCTTGATTATAGATTTTGAATTATGCACTTGGGCATCATGGCAAGTGCCTGAGCAAAATTCCTGGATGTGTTATGCATCCTTGTATATTACAGTATATAATAATATCCCTGAAGGTATAACTCTACATTAGTCCTAGGTTGTACAATATTCCCTCTTATGAGTGTTCTGATAGTCTACCAAAATGGGATGAAACAATATTGTGGGGTGAACAGCATCTATTGTTGGGAAAAGAGATCCTATTTTTAAAAAAAGAAGTTTCAGGAAATTCCTTTCTTGGTGGAAGAGGTTTTTGGAGTTTGTGGAGTATAGGCCTCCTGGAACTATTCTAGGGTTGCTTGACATAGTGCTTCTACACACCTGCAGACACACTCCCCTCTGTACACAAGGATGAAGTGAAACCGCTTTTGCTTGCCATACTAGTTTTCTGTCTGCAGAGAGTTTTTAATATGGGAGAACAGTTCTTTAGGCAATCCACCACTTGAATTCTATAGTGATTACATGTTTCTTTCTGAAAGTGGAGAGATCACTGAAATGTGTACATGCTGTCATTAAGAATACACTTTATCAGTATAGTTGTTGTTTTCTATGTCTGATGTTCTGAGAGTTGATTCTCTGGTAGGAAAGGAGTGGATTCTCTCATTTCCTACCAGAGAATCTACTCTCAGAAGAAGTTAATTTTGGGGGTCTGAATCTGGGGTGATTTGTTTTGTACCTAAATCTGGGCACTTGAGTACAGGGGTGATTTGTTCTGTCAAGAAATCACCCAAATCAGCTAGATTCAGGTACAAATCATTTTGTACCCAAATCTATTCATAAATCCCTCGTTTTAATTACCTTGCAGAAATTCAGTATTTTGAGCATCAAAATTCAAATTCTCACTACTACTCCAGCTTTAGGTCTAGGACACTTTTTCTCATCGCCAGGCTAGGTGAGCCAATGGATCACCTAGCCTGGCCATGAGAAAAAGCCAATGGATCCATTGGCTCACCTAGCCTGACCATGAGAAAAAGCGTCCTAGACCTAAAGCTGGAATAGTAGTGAGAATTTAAATTTTGATGCTCAAAATACTGAATTTCTGCAAGGTAATTAAAATGAGGGATGTGTGAATCAATTTGGGTACAAAATGATTTGTACCTGAATCTGGCTGATTTGGGTGATTTCTTGACAGAACAAATCACCCCTGTGCTCAATTGCCCAGATTTGGGTACAAAATAAATCACCCCAGATTCAGACCCCTAAAATTAACTTCTTCTGAGAGTAGATTCTCTGGTAGGAAATGAGAGAATCCACTCCTTTCCTACTAGAGAATCAACTCTCAGAACATCAGACATAGAAAACAACAAAACCCAGTGCCCCATGGGCTTGTTGTTCTGGGGGTGGTTGGCATTATACCACAACCCACACCACAACCCCCAAGTTGAGTTATGGGGCTGTTGAAATTCTCCATTATTCCCTATGAGGGGAAAGCTTAAAGACATACAAACTTCAGGGGGGGAAATTAAAAATCACCCTTTTCACCAATTTCTTTGAAATCTGGGTAGTAGCAGGTACTACTACCCATTGGGGCACTACTACATGACCCACTCTTCTGCCCCTGAAACCCCTTTTCTGCCCTGAATCTGCCACAAAGACATGCCAACTTCAAAACAATTTTTAAAACACCCCTTTGCCTATTTTATTTGAAAGCTGAGTGGTAGCTTCCTTGTACCCATTGGGCACTACCACCCACCACAATCCACTCTGGGCCATCGTGGTGTTCCCCCCAGGGAGTTATAACTAAGGCTGATGAAATCCCCATTATTCCCTATGGGGAAAAGCTTAAAGACGTGCCAATTTAAAAAAAAAAATAAATTAAAAATCACCCCGTGCCCAATTGCTTTGAAATTTGAGTAGTAGCTTCCACCCATTGGGAATTACCACTCACCCCACTTTTCTGTCCCTGGAACCACTTTTTTGCCCCAAGTCAATTCAGATTTGGGTTCAGAAAATTTGGGTACATGTTGAATCTGGGGTGACTTAGGGGGGGAGGAGAGGGCAGATCTGGACCCTAAACAAATCGGGGGTGATTTGATTTGAGTACAAATCAATTTTTTAAAAAAATCAATCAGTGCACATCACTAATTAAAACCTAACACAGACCTGCTTGCTTTCGAGTAAGCCTTGCCCAGTTCCATCTGTCTGCCACTGCCTTGCCTTTTCTGTCAGGAGAGGGGGACACATTGAGGGCAGCAGCATAGGTGTGCCCATGCCGAGGACCTACAGGGGCATTTTCTTCACTGCTATGGAGTTGAGCTGAGACTAATAGTCCCAGAAGCCACAGGGAGGAAATGTTGTGTTCTAGCGTTGAAAATATGGGGGGATCCCACACCTTTTCAAGGTTAGATTTGAAACAGAGCCATTGTGTTGCCTACTTCTCCAGTACAATGCTGTTTGGAGCGGTTCACAAAATTAATAAAATAGATAACAATATAAACATGTAAAATTAATAAAAAATTAACTAAAAGACCCATTTAAAACCAAATTTATAAACCAAAAGCTAAAAACCCACCAGATACAAGCTGCAGATAAAACATTTAAAAAACCCTCTCTAAATATATTGTTCCTCAGATTAAAAAATACTTCTGAGATGGAGTATGGCAAAATTCTTCTGGAAGGGAATTCCAAAGTTGAGAGGCCACAACCAAAAAGGCTCTGTCTCTGGTCCCCACCTTTTAACACTGAAAAAGTGAGGATTCCCTGCCTACTTAGCTATATGATTGAATTCTTTAACCCTGAAAAGATGGGATTTTCAAGGTTAAAACTCTGCAGCCAGACTGTGTAACTCCCTGATCACACCCTGTTTATTCTGAAAATGTGGAAAGTTTCTCATTCCTATGGGGTTAAAGTGGTCTAATTAGGGGGATCACCAGTCTGGCTCTTTATTTGCCCAATAGCACCACTTCCTATTGGATCCTTTTGCAAACAATCGCTAGAGCAAAAGTTCTAGCTTTTGTGGTCATTTGCTTGGAACACTCACAAAAGTTCAGTGTGATTTCTGGTTGGACACTGGGATATCCTCTGCCCAACTGTGAACCTGCATTACTGGTTGCCAGGCAGCCCAGGTAAGGTGGCATACCCTCCCTGCCAGGTGCAGGGAGATGGAGCCAGGCAGTGCTCTTTTTCTGCTCTGTTTAGGAAAGCCTCTGAGGTGCCCGAGGAAGAGCAAGCCAGTGGAAGTGAACTACATGCGGCGGCAGGAAATGGATAGATGGCTTATGAAGTGGATGAGTTAAACACCCTCTAAGGCCCAAGGAGGAATGCAGACAGTTCATCTGATGGAACATAAAGACTGTCTTCCTGGGGCATTGACAGACCATGGACTTGGTCAGGATGAGGATAACCATTGCCTGGTCAAGTTCAAGTATGTTAGGCCAACAAACTTTTTTTTTAAAAGTCTCATGCTTGTGCCTGCCCCTTAGGGATCTCAGAACACTTTTGGGACCATTTGTTGGCAAGTTGCCCCATGGGGCAAGGAGTCACTGTCTCCAAATGTAACTGAAAAATCTCTCTGGAAAGAGATTCCACTAGCTCTCTGTTTATGCCATCTATCATTGTCTTTAGAACAGTATCTCCTTTTCTCTAGCTCACATCCATTGATTCTTGTCATGTCCTCAAAGGAGAGGTTAAATGATCATTTTTCCTCTGCCAGGGACTTAAAACTGCCTGCAAATTCCCCCTTGTGCTCATGGTTTTGAGCAGGCTTGCCTATCTGTATTATTATGGCATTTCACTTTGGACATGCTGCCTGGTGCGGGATGTTGCAGAGGGTCACTGAACTCATGGACAGGAACAGACTTGGTGCTGGCATAGGGTTGTCAGCCTCCCACTTTGGGAGCTCATAATGCCACTGACAGACTAGTGACTTTGCTGGGATCATGCAGAGGTGCTGATAATATATGAACTAACAGTCTGCATGTTTAATAAGCATTACATGATTATATATGAACCAGGCGCTGTGCATGCAGCTGCTACATCTTGAACAATCGCAAGGCCTTTGTGTGATTTTGTGCGGGCTCTTTTCTGCCTCTCCTACACTAAGTCCCAGTGCCAGATACATGAGGGCCCTCAGCCAAGTCCCTCTGTGAGCTCTCCAAATGGTGAGGGCAAAGTGCATACACATTAGTGGCCACCAGGGTTGCCACATTCTTCATAGAGAATTCCTGGACACAGCCATGGAAAAGCAGGTTAAAGATTTTAAAATGTGATCTTTCTGACCTGGATTGGAAAGAATGCTCAACAGTAGAGCTTGGTGAGTGTTCTGAGCATTCCTCCCTAAAGATTCTTTGCACAGTAGAGGGCTTTGCACAGTAGCTTGGGGGTGGTTCTTCTGCAGAGTTGCATCTTTCATGATGTAACAAGAAAAGGACGGTTGTGTTTTAAGGCCTGTTGGTCCTTGCATTTCTTCTTGCTACTCCAAACAGGAGATACTTCCCTTTGGCTAAAAGGGGCCCTCCCAAGACTGCAGTTGCTGCATCACGCAGTGAGTGTTCTTGAGAAAAGCTGGTCGACAACAATGCCACTAGAGAAAAGGGGACTCTTTTTGTCCCTGTACTGCACAGCTAAACCCAGAGGCTCACTACCATCCTTGGTAACTCTATCATCCAGGAAGGAAGAGAAAGCGTTTACTGCTAAATGAACAGAGTCACCTTTCAAAGTGATGATTCTCCTATATTTAGCAGGGAGAGAGCAACTGGCCCTATCCGACCCCAGCACAGCATCTCTCCAGTAGCTGTTGCTGGTATCTGCCTTATGTTTCTTTTTAGATTGTGAGCCCTTTGGGGACAGGGAGCCACCTTTATTATGTATTACTTATATTTCTATGAAAACCACTTTGAGAACTTTGATTGAAGAGTGGCATATAAATATTCATCACCATAGTAGTATTACTGGGCCATAAATAGAAAGCCAGCCTAACCAGTTGACAGCACTGGTGCCAGAGAAAGGATATGAACATGGCCGTTTAAGCATTGGCTCTATCTAGCTACAATTCCCGGATGGAAGAACCAGAAGCATGGATAAAATTCAGTCAAGTAATTTTCCTGCATGTCCAGAATGACACTTTCCCTATATCCTGGACTGTCCCGGTTAATCCTGGAAATGTGACTACCCTTAGTGGCCAGCATCAATTTTTAATGTTACTGTTGTGTCATTGGATGCAGCAGTTGGGGTGCAGGAATTGCATTATCAGTAAAGACAGATGCTGGCCACCAGTGTGTCTTTCAAATAATGTCTCACACTGTTGTCTCCACTGCTGCTAAGGTAAGCCTTCCCCAAACACTTTTGGGTGTTTCCCTTGGCAGAAGTAATGGTGGCTCAGAACAGTCGGACAGTCTTACTAGTGGCTGGCATCCGCCCCCCCCCCCGCCCATAATGCAGTACCTCAGCCCCTTGAGCTGCAGCCTGATGCAATGACAGAAGTGGGGGCATCGCATTGCAAGTAAATAAATATGGCATTTGCCACCATGGCTACTGAAGACTACTCTAGGTGGCCATTAGTGCTAAACTAAGCCCTTGTGAAAGTTGGGCTTGAACATCGGTCATGATCCACTGAAATCAATGAACTTGAATTAATCTTGACTAACTTGTCTCATTTATATCAATGGTGCTTAGTCATGACTAGTTTAGTCTGGATTCAGTCCTCTGTGTAGAAGTCAACTGAACTTCAGTGTTGGGCATCGGGACTGCAAATAATGAGGTGACCTTTATCACAAAGTTCAAAGAAACCGTCTGTCAGTGTTTTGAATTATCTTGGTTTCTCTTGGATCCTGTTGGAGTGTTGCATATGATAATCTGTTATCTCAGTGTTCTGCATCTCCCTATTAGGGATGAGTATAGCCGTGAGACATATATCAAGAATTGGATTTTGACCACCTATGTAGTTAAAGTATTCATGACTAAGTCGAGGATTTTTTTAAAAGCCTTTTTAAAAAGTACATAGAAGTGCCTCTACTTTAACGTTTTGTGTGCTTGTAGCAGAGACTTGGATGCACAAGTATGTGTGTTTGTATGCTTTTGTGTGCTTGTATGCACAGATTTGTATGCACAGCTTTTATGTGCTTGTATGCACAAATATGTATGCACAGATTTGTGTCTTGTATGCACAAATACATAGAAAAATTGTCATTTAACAGTTTAAATATTAAACTCTCATTTTTATAACTTCTGAACACACAGGGAAAGGGTAGCAGTGCAACTTTTTATTTCTATTTTTAAAGTATAAAGATGCCCTGTTTACACTTCAATATTTTAGTCAGGATCCAGAGAGTTGTGCATGTATGTAAAATGCATGGCTTCAGTAGTTTTTCAGAAGATATCCCCATGCTGCTCTTTAAACTCCTTTGACCAGTGTTCAGATTATGGGGACTTGAATTATAGACAGCAAGCCCTTAATGTGATCCATAACCCAACCCCATTTCCCTCCAATTTTAGGCAAAGCACGTTCCCCGTAGCCCTCTAAATCCAGTAGCTAAGTGGATAATAATCATAAGGGAACTAGATCCCTTCTGTCCCCCGCCCCCCAGTCATTTGAGCACTGCTGCTCAAAAGCCACCTTGAGAGTGCAGCTTGAGAGCTGCCTACAGGAGAAATGCCAGCAGTGTTCATGTGATGATCTCCTTTTCCCTTTGGTTTTATGAACTTGGTATTTGTGCACCGAAGCATGTTAATCACTTGCTTACTTCAAAACCAAGCGATGATTTGCATGTGGGTTGCCAGCATTTTTGCTAGTTCCTGATCCTGCTCAGTTCACCAACTAGCTGTTAAGATGTGTAGAAGTATTTAGTGGTGATACATGTACATGTGTCTACAAAGGTCTTAGAAATGAGTGTGTTGGTTTTCTGGGCAATACCTGCTGGAATATATTCCACTCAGAGGTCATTTGTGGAGGAGCATGATAAATGTTGAAAAATTATATGCAGAATTCATAAATTACATTTAATATACTCTGTTGAAAACATATGGATGGAAGGAAAACTGAACTCACACATGAAGTCTGTAAACATACATAGATGTATGCACAGATGATGCACATAACATATGCACATAACAAATGTATCCATGCCATATTATATTGAAAGAGAATCTGTTGTGCCTATAAACATTGTGCTTGGTAGTTGTGTTAGGCAGCTATCTTTACTGAATTCACAGTGTACCATTAATAGACCTTTTTCTTGCACCCTGGAGAATAGCATTTGATTCTCAGTTCTGTGCTGGAATATCAATAGCTTTTGGGCTCTCTACAATTGCTCCGAGATGGGGATTCCTGGAGAAATACTTTGTATGTGGGTGGAACATCACTGTAAGGAATCCAGGTAGACTTGCACAATTGATCTTCCTTGGGGCACACAGAACAGGCCTCATTAAGGACTGGTGTGAGAGGGGAATCCTCATTTTTTCCAGCTGTAATGCACATTGCCTTGAAAGAGCTAGACTGAGAAATATGCAGCTTTCATAAACACAGCTTGCATTTTCCAGCATTTCTCTCTCTCTCTCTACAATTCTTATTTATTTAATCACGGATGTTCATTCAAAAATTTTACCACAACGGAGTTGAACACTATAGCTATAGATATATAATAGTAAATACTATGTGAATGCCAACATTTCACAACTCAGATAAACTATAACATTAAGGGCAGTATCCTACATGTGTGCACATCTGTGGTTTCCCATTAGCAACTGACACCTTGTTAACACTCATATGGCAGAATGAGGTGGTAAAGACTTGAAGTGATGGAATGTACTGTCTCCATGGGGTTTACACGCAACCTACAAAATAGCCACCTTTTAATCTTGCAAATGATGGCTTATCCAGCAATGTATCATGTCAGTAGGCCAAAATGAATAGGACTACCCAGGGTGTATCTTTTAATCATGATTTAGTGTCATATTTCTCTAGTTTCACCTCTCAAAGCAAGGAAACTTATTATGACTAAAGCTTGTCAACTTTTAAAAAACTTATTTTTGATAAAGATCAAAATTCCAGTAGATATAGACAATATTAAGTTTCACACCAGTGATGAATCACACTCAAGGTATTTGGGAGACTTAATTAAGTATCATCTCCCAATATGGAGTGACCTCCATTGCCATTGATCTCACATCCTTCTGAATAGTTAATTCATAAGTAATGAAATTTTCAACAGCACAGGGAAATTTAGGTCTAAATTTTAAAAAATGGAGGGTGGCGTTTCTGTGAAAGCAAAGATCACTTAGATCCAGCAGGGTTTGCTTTAATTAAAAACCTTAAAAGTGAAAGCCATATCCTACTGTGCTGACCTCCATACAGTTCTGTGTTTCTCTCAGTGCTGGAAGGGCCCTCTGAGAGAGAGATGGAGCTCTCTCTTAAGAGCCATAGGAGGAAAGCACTTGGAAGTATTTCCTAGCACTCTGTACATGCCTTCAAGCTGGTGCCAGGGCTCAAGAGGGTTCTGTTTCTCTTAAAGGAGCCCCCTGACACTGGGCAAAGTGTAGCACTGCACAGTGGGAACAGTAGTCTCTGCATGGCATTGGGGGACTGGTGCAGAGGGGCTGTTCAGAGTATTCAGCTTTGTCTGAAGCTTCACACAGGCCCAATAAACAATTAGGGAGCCACACTTAAGGTTGATGGAGGTTGCACCTGGACCCCAGGTCTTACAATGAAGAGCACTGGCATAGATCAATGTTCTTCATTATAAGGCCTAGAAGCAGTGGCAGCTCCCATTGACCTTACGTGCAGTTCCCTGTAGGCCTATGCAAAATGTTGATCAAAGCAGAATAGTCTGCACAGAGAGGTGATTGAAAGAGAAGCAGAGCCCTCTTGTAGGTTGTGCACAAAACTGGCTGGAGTGGTTCAGTTCAAATTTGAACCAAAGTCAAACCAGGGCAGGCAGGTTCGGTTTTGGACTTGCTCAAATCCCCCTTGGTTTGGTTCGAATTCATACCCAACTCAAACTGGTTCTAAAAGGTTCTACATAGGATATCATGGGGATGCAAACTGGCCCATTATTCCCTATGCAGAACACCTAGGGGCACAAAACAGGGTTGGATGGTAGGCACCCATGGGTGCCAACTACCACCCAACCCCCAAAGCAATCGGACACTCCTGCGATTAAAAAAAAATTTTTTTGGAAGATTTTTCATTTCCCATTTTTTCTCCCATAGGGAATAATGGGTATTTGAGGCAGCCCCATTTCTCCCCTTGGGGAGTGCCTGGGCACTCCAAAGTGGGTTTGGGGGCAAGGCACATTGGGCAACAACTCCCCCCTCAAACTCCAAGCTGGCGGGGTGCTTGGTGGGGTTTTTTTTTTAAAGGAACTCTTTTTTTTTGCCTCTTTGACAGTTCTCTCAGTGAATCCCTATGAAGAACTTATATAGCATTCAAGAATCCATACACAAAGTGGATACTATATAAGTTATTCATCGGGATTCATTGAGAGAACCGTCAAAGAGGCCCAAACAACAACAACAAAAACCCTTAAAAACAACCATGCAACCCACCAGCTTGGAGTTTGAGGGGGGAGTTGTTGCTCAATGTGCCTTGCCCCAAAACCTGATTTGGGGCTCCCGGGCACTCACCAAGGGGGTGGGGAATAAGCTGGCCGGGCCACCTCAAATCCCTATTATACCCTATGGCAGAAATAATGAAAATTGAAAAATCTTTTTAAAAAATCATTAAAAATCACACAAGTGCCCAATTGCTTTGGGGTTGGGTGGTAGTTGTCACGCGTGGGTGCCTACCACCCAATCTGTTTTTGTGCTACTAGGAGTCCTCAATCCAAGAGAAAGTGATACAACTAATGAGACACTAATGGACTGACTACACAGAGAGAGAGGCTGGGGACAGAGTCAACCCAACCCAGAAAAAAGGCAGTCAGTCAGCAAAAGGGGTAGATCCTTAAATTGGGCCAGAGGTCTCAGGCCAAAGACCTGCAGCCCCCCCACCCCCACCCCTGAGCGCAGGTGGAGAAGGCCCACTCACTGTTCACTGCAGGGGGGGGGGATGTAAAGGGACAGCAGAGCCAGGGGAAATTACTTTTTTTTTTAAAGGAAAGTTTCTTGAGGGGTGGGAGACCAAAAAAAAAAAAAGAAGAAGAAGAAGAAGCAGGGCAGGCAGGATAGACCTGAGCATACCTAAAGAGAAAAGTCAGCCAAAAGCAGCAGCAGGCAGCCAGCTCTCACTTAGCTCAGCAGAATGTAGACTGATTTTCGAAGGCAAGGGCTGTCCTTTGAATGCAAGTTGAATTTCCCTCCTTTTGGAGCCCCCCGCCCTTGTTCCTCCTCATGGCCAATCAAGGAAGCAGGAGCTCAGCCAATCAGTTTTAATGACACAAGTGTCACAAAATGGCCACCAGTAGCTGAAATGGAGGCTTGAGCTTATTCGAACCGGGATCTGCTCGCTTCGAACTTGGACCTGCATTGCCATTCTAATGGCCAGTTTGGTCCAAGTTTGATGGTTTGATCAAACTGAACCAGTTCAAATTTGAACCTGTTTGCACACCTCTTGAGCCCAGCACCATCTCGGAATTTGTTCATGGAGTGCTGTGAAGTGCAGCCCTTCAGAGTGCTTTCCCCATAGAGCTTTATGAGGAAAAGTGTTGAGAAGGACTATATTTCTCAGCACTCTATGTGCACCTTCCAAGAGGATTCTGGGTCTCAAGAGGGCTCTGTTTCTCTTAAAGCCATGCTCCACCCCCAGAACTATACAGTGGTCAATGTAGTGAGAAATGACTTTCCCTTGGAAGGTTTTTATTTCTTTGCTTTTTTCATTTCCCAAAGTGGCCTCCACGTGAAGAATAGTGAAGTGAAGATCACTGGCATAGTAAAGGTTTCTTGTCAGGGAATCCTATTGCCCTTCACTGTTACTCATTACCTAACCGAATTCAAATAAGGAAAGAGATATAACCATAAGTTATCTACTTACAATAGACAGGGTTCCTGAAATATGAACAAGTCATAAAAAAATATGAACAAGTGGCAGCTCTGCCGGCAATATGACAATAATCATAACAGGAAGGGGGGAGTTATGTCAGACAGAGGTGATAATCTCTCACAATGAGAGAAATTTTCTATTTATATACAGAAGTGAATTAATAAAATAAAACATTCATAATCAGCATGCCTCCCATGCAGAACTGTAACAAAAATGACATTTTGAAATATTTTAATTGCCTATTCAAGAGTGCTAGTGGATATGCCAAAACTCTAATTGGTTTTAGGATCTTATTCATGTGGCTCCATTTATCAAGTAGGATAGGGCTATTATAAATATAACTAATCGTATTGTAACCATATATTTTAATTTGCCCACACAATAATGCAAAATTTTTCAGTGGTACACCTTACACCCAAGAACACTAGGAACGTTACAAGGCGGGGGGGAGGGGTCCACTTCAGAAAGTGCTAAAATTTCCAAGCTTAAAATTTCTTTAATATAATGTATTTTTTTCATATAGTTATAATATATAATGTATTATTTTCATAGAAAATAACATACAACCACATTTATCATCTGTAACTTTTGTCTGTCTTGTAATTGAGCTTGTGTGCCAATATAAACTGGCAATATAATTGACAGCATTCACAAAAATATTTTAAACTATTTTGCACTGCTCCCATTTTTTCTACCAATACTCCACAGAAAGCAGAGAAAAATGTGACAATACACTTAGGCTGCAATACAGAAATAATTTCCCACTAATGTTGCTAAAGTCGATGAAAAGATAAATATGAGTGCACATACTTTTAAAACTATTATTTCTCCTGTTTTGTTTTACTACTACTTCTCATCCATAAGCAAACTCATTAAAACAGATAAAGTAATATGAAGATATGCCATAACGGTGGGTTAAATTATGCTTGTAGTAATGTGTCTGGGGTAAACCAAATGTTTCTGGATTTTAGGAGATACTCTTGCATAAACCAGGAATGTTGGATTGGATCCTATATTTGATAGGATATGTTTGATTGGACATGTAGGTTCCTCATATTACATTCTACATATTTGAGCAATAGGCATGTGTGCATCCCCTTCACTGCATGTTAAGTGTGAACTGAGGACAATGTATGTGAACTGAGGACAATACATAAGTTGACTTCATCCCTTCTTTGCTGAAGGCTGATGGTGTGAATATTTTATTTATGTATTTTATTTACTACATGTATATTCCAATCTTGGTCCAAGGGGCTACGAGTGGTGTACATGGTTATGTACACCAACCCGCACAACCCTAACCCTCACAACAACTCTGTGAGGTAGGTTAGACTGAGAGATAAGTGACTGGCCCAGTGTCACCCAGCAAGTAAAATGGCTGAATGGGGATTTGAACTTGGGTCTCCCTAGTCCTAATCCAACACTCTAACTACTACACCACACTGGCTCCTAATAGGGCCTATTTTACACAACAGTATGTATAAGCATGCAAGTACAGACTTCAGTTTGCACTAAATATTTTACATGCAGCTGATGGGAGGGAAAGTATATGTTCAGCTTGCTCCTGAACCCTACTGTGTCTAGCACAGAAATTATACACTAGTGTGAGATAGTTCTGAAAATCTATTTCATTGGTCATCATGCCAGTTAGGGTTAGGGTTATTTCTGGCCTCTGGTGCCACACTACACTACCATAATGTTGGAATTGCTTCATTGAACTTGTATGATAGTGAGCATTTATGGAAAATATGGACCAAACTCAGAGCTAGGGTTAAAGGGTCAATGATGCACAGAATGTGGGACTGCCATTTATGTGGTATGATCAATCAATGTATTTCAGGACTAGGTACATAGATTTATCTCTAAGTGGTAAAATACAGATTACAGGTGACTATCATTATTGGCAAGGGTTCCATTCTCACCTATAACCCTGAGTATGGAAACTGCAAATAAAGGAACCTTAGCCTTATGGGAATCTAGAAGTTAGGTTCCTAACACACACACAAAAAGCCAAAAAATAATAATAATAAGGTAATGGGGAGAAATAATAATAGAAATGAACCGTAGCTTGCTCTCCAGGGCTCCAGAAATGCCCTGCCCCCCACTCGGTCAAAGGTTTGGCTAATAGTCACCACAATAAATAAATAAATAAATAAATAATAAACAAACAGAAAGAACGTCAAAATGGCTGTATTGTAATATGGTGGCCAGAAGTGACATCGGAAGCTATTTCCACATAATTTCTGGCCACTCTGCAACCGTGAATAGGCGAATTTTAGCCTGGTTTTGTACCATGAATAAAAAACTGGATCTCTAAGACCCATCCAGAGATATGTGAAACCATGAGTGCCAGGACCACAGGCAATAAGGGTCACCTACACTTCATCCAGATTGCTTCGTGGACCCTTATAATTGCTTGGGGCCTGCTTGCTTGGATTGTAAGCTTTGTTCAGATCAACAGAGAAGCTGAAATACAGTCAGTATTGCTACAGAGATGCTACTAAGAAAAGATGACCTGTTGCCAGAAGTCCCTACTGTGGCAAAGAGGCCCCCTCTTATTTTGGTGAACTGTTCTGATTAAGGCCACAACTGAGTTCATATAATTAGAGATGTGCAATTTGATTCAACCTTGATTTGATTTGGGTCAATGGGTGGGGGGAGGCAATTTGGTGATTTGACTTCAAATTAAAACATCCTCAAAATAACGGGCCCAATTCAGGGTAGAAGAGAATCACCCCTCATTTGACCCAAATAGATTCAGGTTATTTGAGTACCATTTTGAGGCCTGTTTTTCTGAGAGAGCTGGAAAACTGGTCCTGAAAATGGTGCTATTTTCCGGGGAGAGCTGGTCTGCCAATTGGCATCAGTGGGTAGACCAGCCCTCCGCTCCAGACTTAGCACATCAGCCCAACTTGGAACTGACAAGTCCAGAGCTGAGGGCTGGTCTACCTGCCGACCCCAATTGGCAGACCAACTCTCCCCAGAAAAATGGTGCCATTTTCGGACCACTTTTCCTGCTCTCCCCAGAAAAGGGGGCCTCAAAATGGCACTGGAATCATCCAAATCATTCTGAGTGATTAGAGAGTGATTTGTCAAGACAGCTGGCCAAGCTGACTGTTTTCGAAGAACCAATTCAATGATTCTGCAATTAGATTTGAGCTCAAATCAAATAGCAGAATTAGATTCGAGCATACCTCTATATATAATCCTTGAAGTTTGCATGTTAATTTAGTGATACCAAATAAAAATTAATTAAAACTATGAAAGTGTACAATTTCCAACTATCCAATGAAATTTTTGAGTGACTGCAGTGCTCTCTTTGCATCCACTGAAATTTCATGCCGAGTAGTTATGTAGGACAGTTGAGATTCTCATTTTGGAATGAAATGGATTTTATAATTAATTAGCGTTAGTCTGGGATTCAGGTCATGATGCTACATTAGCTAGTAACTCATTAAAGGAGTAAATAGCCCTTGTGTATTCTGTTTACTGGATATCTCAGAACAGAGGAGCAGAGTTTGTCTATTTGGTCCATCTGTTGATTCTGCCTATTGATTCTTCTAGAGCAAACACATTTTCATCCTTCAGGTTTGGTCAGCTTGTGCTTTCGATTGGATTTTCATCTCAAAGAGTCTTAGATGGTCTGCTCCCAGCATGAAGTTTCCCATGGGCAAATAAAGAGTAGATGGAATGTATAGTATTGATGTAGTACATGTCAATAGTATTGAACAAGAGTACTGCTTCAATAGTATTGAAAAAGATGTAGTTAGCAAAACAAATTGGAGCTAGATCCTATATCCTCCAGGAAACACAGCAAACTGTTGGACCAAGCGAGGCTGTAAAATACGGGCATGGACAGACAGGAGACAAAACTGTGGACTGGAACTGGAATTCAGAGAGTTCTGCTGTAGCAGATCTTACAGGAAGCATAGGCATGACAAATGGAAGTGAAGAGAGGCTCAGGAATAAGCAAGAAAGCTGTAGGTAGCTCTGGACAAAAGTTTTCAATGAACTGCAAGCAGTGTAAAAAAAGAGGTCACTACTTCTAGTGTACACATGCCATTTTCACTTCTGATAAACAAAATTTGCAAGTTTTTCCCCAAAAAACCTGAAAAACCAGAGGCAAAGATGGCGGAAGTGTATACCATGGAAGCGCACCATGCATATTCTTTGACACATCGCTGTTTCAAGTAGAAGATCTGAACCATTCTTAACCTTGAAATTGATATATTGTACGTCAAGCCATTCACAAGTTGTACTTGCATGCATCTTCCAATATATCTGACTTTGTATAAGGATCTTAACACATATCTATTAACAAGAAACATGGTCTTTGGGAAACAGTAACAAGATATGGTGCTACTTTCTGCTTTATTGAAATTCAGTGGGAGGAAAAAAAAACTGAATCTGTTCTTTTCTTCATAGTCCCAATCCTTCATATAGAAGCCCCAACCTGGTCTCTTTCCTGGTTCCAGTGGACTGGGGACAAACAACTGGAAGTCTTTAGCCCAAATCCAGCTCTGCAGAGTTGTTGACTCGTCCCCAGTTACCAGCCCAATCTAGAGGCAATGAGGGATTTAGAGTATAGCAGTTCTGGCAATGTAAATTGGCAGCTGGACATGGGAGAGGGAGAATAGGTTTTTTGCCATACCAAACTCTACTTGAGAGATTCAGGCAAATTGTGTTGTTTCAGGGTTGTTTTTTTAACCAGAAAATACAAACTTTATAGACTTCCATGCTGCCCATAGTTTTGTCAGAGAGTGTGATGTTCTGTATAACTGGAAATCCTGTGAGTTTTTTACTCGCATACATTGGTCCAGTAATGAGCCAAATTCTCTTATAGTGAGTTGTTAGTAATTATGATAATTTAAAATGTGATTGTTGTTGCTGAAAATGTGTAGATAGATGTATTTCTGTTATTCTGGAGAAAGATTTGTTTTCCTCATTTGTTCCAGAGGGCAGATTTAAAATACTCTCTTGAGTTTTTTTAAATCAACTTCTGTATGGTTAATTGAAGACTCCTATAGAACATGGCTATTTTTAAAAAGGGGGTTCTGGGTCTGCTGATTCAGTATGGCTTATCACTTTGCATCTTGTATTGATGCCACATTGACCTCTGAGATGTGGCTGTTGACTGTTCAAAGTAAAAAACCCTACTTCCCCCCCACCTGCCCCCAGCAAGGCTTTCCATGTTTCCAGTTGCATGCTAAGCTCTGGAACAGGAAATCATGTGTAGACATTCTTTTAGAATTTTGAAACACTTTCTGTTTATGTTCACACCAACATATTCGAGCATTGGGTAGTGCTGATACACTACCCAGCATTGGGTAGTGCTGATACAAACCAACAGACTATTCCATGAAACACCAGCAAGACATTAATCACCATGTAAAAACAACCACCACCAAAATCCCAATATGCTTTTGTCTTGTAGGTTATGTCAAGACATTGCAGTCTTGATTTGTAGGAAATTAAGTTAGCCATCAAACTAAATTGTGCTCATAACACTCTCCACATTAGTGAAAATATTCTGTGGTGTGGGAAGTAGAAGAAATGCAGCAATAATTGTGGGAAGTGGTAGCTAGGCATGTAATAAGATCTTATCTCATTTAAGACCCCTGCTCTCTGAAAATAATTGAATAATTAAGCACAGATGGAAAAGGATACTGAAAGGTTCTCTTGTGAAATGAATGAGAGCTACACAAGAGTACTACCATGCTCACAGTAGTATTCCTGCATAGCTCTATTCATTTCAGGGGGGATTATACCAATACATTTTAATTATCTTATTTGTTCAAATCATACAGCATTCATAGTAAATAAATTCACACTGTGAGTGTGAGTGTGTGTGTGTGTGTGTGTGTGTGTAAATAAATAATCAACATACTCATATTAAAGTTCTGTTATGCTTAATGTAGGTATAAATTTAAACACTCAGCTGTGAATTAGAATTGAAGCAGATCTCAAAGGGAAAAAGCAACCTAACATTTTCCATATGCACTGTCATGTTCCATCCCTCTTCTAATATTCATGTGTCATTAACATTAAGTATTGGATGAATCTAGACCTGGTCTGAAAAAAAATATGATGGAAAACTTACCAGTTTCCTCAATATATTAATCATATTTAGTGCTTAATGAACCTGAGCCATCATGTTCTGAAAATCCAATCTAATTTGTGAAACTAATATAGTAGAGCTTACTATTTGCATTATTATCATCATAATGCAATATTTCTAACATGGGAATTCCTAATTTTAACTAAAGGTCTAGTTGTAACGATCATTAAAAATATATATATAATTGGATCATTCACTCACCTGGATGGGGATCCATCTCTGATAAATATGTATCCAAATGTTTTTAAGCTTGATTTCCCTTCTACTTCTCTTTTAACAAATGGGAATATGAAATTGGGCCTATGACTACAAATATCTCATATTACTGTAACACATGCATGGTAGGGAGGGGTGCACATACCCTTACCATATGCATTGGCTCTTCAGCCAGGTGACTGTATGAAATGGCTAGTAGTCTTTGGAAATGCCATCCTGTGTCAAATAATTGATTATAAAGACTGGGAATGGAAGACCTCAGTTGACACACAGATTGTTGAATGCAGTGAAAATTTTAATGCACGCACCTTTGCACTGCCAAACTGCCTTAAGTAGTTGTAATCAAGCTGTAATGGAACGAGTTAAATTGAATAGTTTCTTGAATAATATGTTTAATATGTTTTTAAGGTATCATTTTTCCTAAACCATTTTGGAGTTTCTTTCTCCCCCTCCTTTCTTATCTTTGGCTACAGCTGGCAACCTGTTTACTCTGCAGTAGCCGCATTAAAGAGATGTCTGTGCACATGTTTGCACAAGTATGCTGAATGAGCAATGGAGCAGGATAATTTTGCACGACTCTTTTCTCATCTGCTACTGCCCATCAAGGCTGTGACATCTAAATGTCAGGCACTTTAATTCCTTAAGCACACACTTTTGATCCTCTAGTTTCTAGGGTTAGATGTTTCATACAAATGCATACAGAAATGCATGGGCATATTTCACATTCAGATGCTCCGTGGAAAATACTGGCGGCAAGGTGCAAAAGCAGGTGTGCCCTACATAACATTTGGTGTATTCACTAACTCTATTTTGGATGTTTAAAAAGCACCTACATGGTTCCAGCTCCAAAGTGGGATGGAAGCCCAGGCCCAGGATGCCAATCACAAAAGTGCCTGTCATCCTGGTTACGGTATTTCCCTATGCAGATAAATGCCACTGTCACCGTGAATGGTGAGGTTGAGGGGTGAATGATATGCTGATGTGCGACGTGTCCCAATGGGCAGGACTTCCAATGTGTGTAGGTGCTTTTTTTAAAAATGTCTTGCTCAGGCTACTTTTGTGACTGTGTTTACAGGACTTAAGCGTGATATCAGTTCTGGCTTTCGTTACTTGAGCCTGTTTTTCCTGACTTATGACTCTTCTGCATAATTTGTTGTTTCTTACTCATGGTTACTGAATAATAAAGGGAACAGCTAAGATTATTTATCATATTGTATACTTGGCCATAGCAGAAGAGAAAGTAACAGATTGATATGTTGATCATTAGAGCTGATACTGACTAATAATTTGACCAATTAAAATAAATATGATCTCCATATTGGTAATAATGGGAGGTGGATTAGGAAACGATAAGAGGCTCTCTTGACCATACAATACAGGCAGATCATTTATTGGTTGGGAAAACAACCTGGTATATGCTTCTGCAGTCAAGAAATAGACACAGCTTATTAATAACTATATTTTTTATTGAATAACCTTTTAAAGTAGCAGAGTTGATTAGAATTTGATGAACAAACCTCATTTTCTTAATTTTTACTCTACCTTATACATATGTTGAAGGCAACTGCCTGTAGTTAATTTTAACCTGCAATTAATCATATCAATCAATCAGTGCTATTATCATAAGTAATTAGACATCTAGGTTCCACTAAAAATAACATAGTTATGTGTCACTTTGAAAGACAAACACTGAATGAAATATAGCCATACCGAAAACAAATTAAACAAGATATTAAAATTCACTGGGGGGTGGAGGGGTGGGAAAGAGAGAATGACTTAGATGAAACATGCCCTTTGAGTCCAATCAGGCTCCCCGGTAATCCTTTAAGCTGTGAAATGGCTACTTCCTTGGCCACCAAAATGATATTTTGGAGAGCAGAATCAAGTTTGGCTTGGTTATGTTGCTGCTGGAAGAATCTTTCTGTTGACCCAGTAATATATTCCCTGGCTACATGAGTGCAGCCCACATGTACACATCTCTGCCCCTTTCAGTTTGGAGGGTAAGCGGTTGGGGGACAGCAGGAAGCAAGGAGTCAAAAACACCTCACTGCTTTTGGCAAGGATAAGGTTGATTTACTATACATAAAACACTAGTGCTTTCTCCTCTTCTCCCTGTTTAGGCTTTTTGGAGGTCTGTGTATGGACATCTGACTTGAGCAATAGAATGAATCCCCCCACCTTTTTTTAATACTGAATGTTCTCTATTTAAGAAATTTGCACTGGGTTGAAATAACAGCTTCTGGATAATTCATTGACATGTTTTATATAACTAAGGGGAAAAGATTGTATGAATATTATGGGCCAATTCCAAAGCCTGGATACATCTTGATGTACCCCATAGATATAGATGAGACCAGCAAAAATACAGGTTACTGTTGGGGCAAGTGTAGAAGAGAAAGTGATTTGCAGGACAGATATTGGTCACAATTCACTTCCAAGTTCTCCTAGTGAGCTGTGTTCCTCAACAATTCCATTTCCTCTCAATGGGTCTTCTGTGGCCTGATGAAAAATGTCTGATGATTCATGCCCTTTGTGATTTAATTGGGATCTGCTAAAAGTGAGAAGGTGGAGAGGTAACTTCTTGTTCTGAACTAATCCAGAAACACATTGTTTCTGGCAACCACATAAGCCTGTATGCAAAGAGCTTAATTTTCTAGATTTTGCCCATGTCCATTAAGATGTGTCCACATTTCTAGATGAAGGTGCACCTTATTCCATTTCTGTTCCTTTATTAATTTGTTTTCATTGTTGGCTTTTCAGTAAAGTCTTATGTACTCCAGAATAAATTAGCTTCCAACCTTCAGACCTATTTTAATAATAATTAAAATTAGATACTTGCATATCTGTTTTAGTTTCTGTACAGACCACCACACATCTCTAGAGTTTGTCTAATTATCCTTACTTACATACAATGCATACTTGAAAACAATCAGTCTGGTTCAAAGAAAATGTCTAGCCAGCCTAGCCACAACACAATTAAAAATGACACATACATTCTGTTCACCTGGCATGCTATTCTGCCCAGGATACTTGGTTTTCTTAGGTTATTTTTTAGTAATCCATTATACATTTTTTCAAAGAGAGTAAAAAATCAACGAAGCAGTTTCACAAACAAAACAACAATAACACAGTAAAATATGAGCATTGCAGGGTGTATTTTATTGGACACAAAAATCAGGAACATAAAAATTAAACTCAGAAAGAAAGAACATCCTTTCACTGTATAAAATGTCTCCTGATACCATGATAGATATTTAGATGTATGATATTAGATGATACCAAAAGTCGATAAAACAATCTGGTGTGGAAGTCCCCCCAAAAGTTTGAAGTTCTTGCATTAATTTGTCTATCAGTTTAATGTCCCCACAGGCACACATACCATTGGTCCATGAAGGGTAATACTGGATCTTTCCAATCATACGCTATTTCCTTTCTAGTCAGCTCTAAGTTGCAGTCCAAGAAATCATCGTAATGAATCTCCTCTTCATTTGACTGTATCCCCAGTAAGGCTACTTGCATATATGATTGTAAGTTCTGTCTAGTCTTTGCAAAGACTACCACCTCGACTGTTTGAACTTTTTCACATGCAGAATAATGTCCATTCCAACATCTGAGAGACGAATTCAGAGCAAACTCCAAACTGCCCCATAATCATGATGTTCTAATACTACTTTAAAGTAATATTAGGACCACATGATTAGGGGTACTCCAGACATTCCACCCATGACAAGAATATGGAGGATGGAACAGGGCACCATTGGTGGAAAGACATGCACACCCTTGCTTCTAATAGGGATGTGCACAAAGGGTTTTGTGCACATCCGGAGTGGTGGAGAGCAGACACTTTAACAGGAGGGAGGCAGGTCTTACCTGTCCTTCCATTGCTTCTCCACCACCCCAGAATGGCACTGTCCATATTAAGCAGCCATGTGGTCTGTTCTTAAAAGCCACGCTGGGGCTGCTCCTTGCAGGAAGTTCCATATTCCCAGCAGCCTCTGGCAGCGTTGGCCCAGAAATTGCATCTGAGCATGTGTGGATGCAATCCTAAGTGGTCAGCAACATTATGCTCATTTTAGTGAGTGAGGAGGTGTACATTCATATCTGCATTGCCAGACTGATAGGAATGTGTGTCCCAATACAAACTCAGCACTGTAGTTGGCAGTCACATTTTGGTACACATCTGGATGTGCACCCTCATTCATTTTGTTCAAGCAGTTCATGATCCAGCAAAGGAATCTGCAAATGAGAACCTGTTTCTGCATGTGCCTCTCTCATGCCCAGCTAGGGTCATTGTGCATTCAAAGGTACAGTGATGTGCACACTTACTCCTAAATAAGTCCCATAGAGCAAACTGGGACATCCCAAGTGAACACATATGAGATTGGACTGTATGTCTGCATTAGTTTTTAGTTGTGTGTTTTTTAAAATTCATCTTGAAGTTTTTCCCCCACTCAGCTATTCTTCTTCATGTTATGTTCACACAAAGAATAGCTGGAGCATTGGAAAGGGATGGAACTAACTTTCTCCATAATTATCATAACTAACCTTCTCTGGTAGAAATCCATAGTTTGACTTCATTGTTGGCTTTCAGGAGAGCCCTTAAAACCTATCTGTTTGGCCTGGCCTTCCAGGGTTTTTAAATGTTTTAATTGTTAATGGGTTTGTGCTGTTTTTACATTGTTCTGTAATGATTGTTTTTAAAAAGGATTGATTTGTGGGTTTTATTTTTATTGTTGTGCACTGCCCAGAGCCATTTGGATTGGGGGGTGGTGTATAAATGTAATAAATAAATAAATAATACAGTATAACCTTCTCCATAATACAGTAATACAGTCCAACAGTATTCCCAACAAATGAGTTCCTAGATCAGACAAAGCAAGCTGCCGTTAACTAGATTTATGTTCTGAGTAGGTTTGCCAAGATTTCATTGCCCAAATAAGGGGCACAAGTTGGGGGTGGGTGGGAGGAGGTGTATGCAAGGGTGTGTGGATATTGTAAGCCTCTCTGGTTTCTGTTGTCAATGTGCATGTGGTGGGGAGAAGAGAGTCATCAAGTTCTTAATAATTTAATTAATTAATTAATTAATTAATTAATTAAAATAATTTAATTAATATTATTTAATAAATAATATTAAAGAAAGGTAAGAGTCAAAACTGCATCACCCAGAAACCAAACAGATCTCTACCTTTTGCCCACCCAAACTATTCCCCAGAGCAAGAATAGCCCACCTGGGACTGTCTAGCTGCTATATGACTATAATTCCCTTAATCTTGAGCTGCAACAGCTGGGAATGATGGGAGCAAGAGTCGAACAATGGCCAGAGAGCCCCAGGTTGACTTGCAGGAACTCTTTTTGCCTCTAGCAGTAACTGCACCCAGAGGAAGCTCCATGTGAGTTAGCTGAGGAACTCCCATGCCGCTGGACATACTAAAGCAACAAGACCTCCCACCTCCTTGGAAGCTTGCCAGTCAGCATCTGCTTTTTGGCAGAGAAGAACGGGGGAAAGAAAGAGCTTTAAAAGTAATCCCCCGCTTCCTCCTCCGTTCCCCATTCAATTTGCAGGGAGAAAAGCTCTGTCCCACTGTATAAACAGTCTGAGAAGCTACTGGCTGGTGGTGCTGCTGTTAGGAGACAGGAGGAACCACATGCAGGCTTCCATGCAAGCCCCGCCCATGGCCTACCTGCCAAACAACTGATTGTGAGCCTGAGAGTGAGCAGAGAAGAGTCATGGGAGAGTGGAGCTCACACTGGTTTCTGTTGTCACCCACCAGTGGCCCAAATACGGGGGAAAGAGCATCCCAGATCGGCCAAGCACTTCCCCCCAAAATTACAGGACATCCAGCTGAATCTGGAACTGTTGGCAACCCTAGTTACTATAGTTACTATATAGGCAGAGTGAAGGTGTCTCATTCTAGAAATGACTGCAGGAATAAAAAGTGTTTTACTAAAACGATCCAGAAGGCCAGAGAACACAGGCTGTGCCATATGTTGCATTGCTTATATGCCAACATATCTGAGCATCCTTATAAAAAGTGCCATTATACAGTTATGTGTCAGATATTTGCTCAGTTAATTAATGCTTTAAAATGAATTGTTATTTCTTAAACCTCAAATTGTATATTTACCTGAAAATCCTCTCCAGCAATATACATGACCCAGATTACAAGCTGTCTTTTCCAGCCCTTCCCCAAGACTCTTGACATTTCAGTGGAATTCATTACATTAACCCTCATTGCCTCTATCTGTAGTTTCTCCAGTTTCACGGGGTAAATTTTTCCCTGTTTACTAAAGTTAGTTCATGATTAACTGTGTATTTATTTAATGCTATCCAAAGAACCCAGGGTAGTTTACAACTTATATTAACATTATCTTGTGGGGGTGGGTGGAACAAATTGGGATCAAATTCTTCCAGGTTCTGGTTTGTTCCCTAGGTGTGATTTGATGTAAAACACAATTCACAAGTTTGAGTGAAACAGAGAACTGTGGTTAACTTCAAAACTGAAATAAAAACTTTTCCTCTCATGCTGTTGTGAATAAAAGAGAGGGAAGAGCGATCCTGTGGCTGTCTAAGATTCTTACATATATAAGAAAAGAAACATGGTTTGTCATTCCATCTGATGACTACCATATATTTCTGCCTTCCTAGTTGGTGCACCTTACACCAATTAATGTATATCCTTAAGAGAGAACCACGACCTTTTAAATGAGGGGTGACATGTAGAAGTCTGCAGGTGACACATAAATCCATAACAGTGCTGTATTGTTAGACCTGCTGAACTCACCTCTCTCATGCAGCTGTTCAAGGCCTCTGAGCACCCTTCAGGGCCAAGTGTTGGAAACTCTAGAGGAAACTCTGCACAGCCTCTCCTTCTCGTCCCCAGGCAAGAAATGTTCTCTTCACCTCTCAGTGTCTTTTTGACAAATATTCTGTGTTTTACAGATATAGTAGAATCAGAACAAAAACTCGCTGCTCAAGAAAGGAAAGGGTGAAATTGAGGAAATAGAGAGAATTTAGCTCTCTTTAGCTGCCAGGGCTTTTTTTAAAAGAAACAGGAATTGACACTACATCAGGCTCTCTAAGGCCTCAGATGCATTCTTTTAATTAAAATTGAGAATTGACATCTTAATGCAATTTGTTCTCATATATATAATCTGAAAACTATAAGACTGAAGGAAACAGCATGAGTCATTCAAAATACAGATGTTAGGGATGGGCCTGAGAAGTGAATACGAATCTGGTTTCATCTTAGAAACAGATTAAATATAGTTTGCTTCACTAATTACAGGGATACAGGCAAAATTAATCTCCAGTTTGTAATTCTGCAAATGCCCCAATCTTGATTTTCTGTGTGTGGTAATTCTTAATTAGAAAGCTTGTGACTGGAGGTCAGGGTCTGGAGGGAATTAAATATGGAGTCAAGGGTGTGTGCTGAGAGAAAACTACCAGAGTGTCTTCCAAATCGGGACTATAGTTCAAATGTGGGCACACCCATGTGAACCCTACTGAACATATCTTTCTGATTATGATGATAATTTTAATAAAATGTTTTATTGAGTGCTAAAACTGTTTCACATACATTATATCTTTGTATCGTTACAGTAACCCTGTGAGGTATATTGCAGATGGAGGTTTTAGGCTGAGAGATGGTAGCCTGCTAAGGCTATGTAATTAGTTCATGGCAAAGGTGGAATTTGAACTGTGAATGTCATGATTCACCACACTAGCAGCACTCTTCAAGAAATCATGGATGTCTCAACTGTGGGCAACAAGACAAATGCACCATTTGTGAGCAGATTGTAATCATAGATTGTGGACTGTAAGCAGAGTGTAAGCTGCACTGGTTCAAAAAGCTGCCCATGTTTGGGTGGCTGCCCATTAAATGTGATTAACTGGCACTTGTGTGCTTATATGGGAAGAAACTTTCTGGTGGTACTTGCACAGACCTATGTTTTTAAACTTCATCCCCTCAGCCTTAGGACAGGGCAAGTGACACTTCACCTTTCCTGTGCCACCTCTTCCAAGCTGCCACTTAACCAGCATTGTTTGGAAAATCCTCTCTAGCTCATACTACCAAACCAAAAGTTATCCACTCTGCCATCTACTCCATGAGGAGATCAAGACAGAAGTCCTATTCAGACATTATGCTGAACACTCATACAAGGAGTATACACAGGTATAGTTGTTCATATATTCTGTTGAGCACAGGTGCAGCAATACTCTTCCTATCTGTATCATGCATTTGAGGGCCCTGTACCAGATTCATTTTTTAAATCAACACCAGTACAGTCATTCGCACAAAAACATGTATGAGTGTACAGACATAAGTACACTTGCACAACATAACGTCTGAACAGGGCTACAGATTTATATAGAAGTAAGGGAGGGGTTTTCTCAATGAAAAGTTACTCCTTTTCAAATCCCATTTCTTGCACACATTTTACAGTTGCATCAATCCTATTCGCCTTTGAATCCAATCACCTTCCACTCTGTTCCTGCTAGATCTATGGTCCTGTCACTGATGGCCTTTCTCTGGAGCCCTGCAAATTGTGAATGCCCAGTACTAGCCCCAAGTCTCATGAGGCCTGTGGTCTAAAATGGAGCCTGAAAGACACGGAAGAGCAGCTTTTCCAAGTGGCATAGGAGTTAAGTGGAGCCAAGCAATACCATACTGTGCCACTTCAAGAGGTGCCTTCCAGATCAGTAGGGAAAAGCTATTCTGCCTCCCAGGCAAGGTATTTTCCACAGTTACAGACAATGATAAAAGCAAAGAAAGAACAGATTGTGGACAGGTACAGCAGTGTCCTAGTACAATTTCTTATTTGATCTGTAGTGGCTGTTTGGTTAAGCAGATTGTAAAGGTCACAGACACTATTAATGGAGTATCTCTTCACCTGTTCAAGTAGTGAATGGACCTATTTTTGCACATAAAAACAGATGGGGAAACAGTGAAATCACAGCTACATTTGGCTAGAAATAGCAGGGTTATGTCTGGCATTTGAACTCCAAAACGTGCAATTTATTTTTCAGGTAGATGGAAGATTCCAAACTAAACTAGGAACATAGGACCTTGCCTTCTACTAAGTCAGACCATTGGTCCATCTAGCTCAGTATTGTCTACACAGACTGGCAGCAGCTTCTTCAAGGCAGGCAGGAGTCTCTCTTGATGCCAGGGAGGGAACTTGGAACTTTCTGCATGCAAGTATGCAGATGCTCTTCCTAGAGCGGGAACAACTTACCATGCTCACACGTACTCTCCCATTTTATTTTATTTTTTATTTTATTTATTTTTACATTTCTATACCGCTTTTCATTAAAAAATAACCCCAAGGCGGTTTACAAAAATTAAAACATACAATAAAAAAGCAATTAAAAACATCAAGCTAAAAACATATAAAAACAGCCATAAAAACAATACAACAGATAAAAACACACTGAAGCAGCAGTAAAAACGATTATGTAAAAGCCTGGGTAAAAAGCCAAGTCTTTACAAGCTTTCGAAAAGCTGTGATGGAGTTCGAGGAACGAACGGCCACTGAGAGAGCATTCCAGAGTCTAGGAGCAGCAACAGAGAAGGCCCTGTTCTGAGTGCACGACAGCAGGGCCTCCATCATTGTCGGCACCCGGAGCAGGGCCCCCTCAAATACCCACTGTCGTCAAGCGGGCAGCAACCCTTGGGAGCAGGCGGTCCCTCAAATACCCCGGGCCCAAACCGTTTAGGGCTTTAAAGATCAAAACCAGCACCTTAATCCAGCCGTGACGTGACTAAGGCGTGGGTAACCGTGGCCAGATCTGCCTTCTCGAGAAAGGGACGCAGCTGGTGCACTAGCCGAAGCCGTGCAAAGGCACCCCTGGCCACCGCCTCCACCTGAGCTTCCAAAAGCAGAGCCGGGTCCAGTAGTACCCCCAAGCTGCGTACTTGCTCCTTCAAGGGGAGTGCAACCCCATCCAGAACTGGTAAAATCTCCCGATTGGCTCTCCTACTGACCAACAGTACCTCCGTCTTATCCGGATTCAATTTCAGTTTGTTAGCCCACATCCAACCCATCACGGCTTCCAGCCCCCGATTCAGGACATCCACCGCCTCTCTAGGATCAGATGACAAGGAGAGATAGAGCTGAGTGTCATCCGCATATTGCTGACAACTCAGTCCAAGTCCCCGGATGACCTCTCCCCGCGGCTTCATGTAAATGTTAAACAGCATGGGGGACAAGACCGATCCCTGCGGGACCCCACAGGCCAACGGCCATGGGGCCGAGCAGTAGTCCCCCAGCACCACCTTCTGGACCCTCCCCCCAAGAAAGGACCAGAACCACTGCAACGCAGTGCCTCCGATTCCCATACTCGAGAGGCGGCCCAGAAGGATACCATGGTCGATGGTATCGAATGCCGCCGAGAGGTCCAGCAGAACCAACAGGGACGCACTCCCCCTGTCTAGTTCCCGGCGTAGGTCATCCACTAGAGCGACCAAGGTAGTCTCAGTCCCATGCCCAGGGCAGAAGCCAGATTGAAAAGGGTCCAGATAATCCGCATCAAGGGATAAAGGGTCCAGATAATCTGTATCATCCAAGACCCTCTGCAGCTGGGACGCCACCACATTTTCCATCACCTTGCCCAGAAAGGGAAAGTTAGACACAGGTCTATAGTTGTCCAGGTTGGAGGGATCAAGGGAGGGCTTTTTTAATAGTGGTCTTACCACCGCCTGCTTGAGGCACGATGGCATCCTGCCCTCCCTTAATGAAGCATTAACAATCACCTCCAGCCATCTGCCTGTCCCCTCCCTGGCAGCTTTTATTAGCCATGAAGGGCAAGTGTCAAGAGCGCACGAAGTCGCCCGCACACTGCCCAGGATCTTGTCCATATCCCCAGGCCGCACCAACTGAAAAGAATCCAACACAATGGGACCAGATGGTACCAGAGGCACATCTGCCGGAACTGCCAAAACACTGGAGTCCAGGTCAGCATGGATGCAAGTGACTTTATCTGCAAACCGACAGGCAAACCAATCACAAAGAGCTGTAGATGACTCCTCCCCCATTGCCTGGGGGTATGTGTGGAGCAAGGTTTTTACCACACGAAACAGCTCTGTTTGTCTGCACTGAGCAGATGCAATGGAGCCGGAGAAAAAGCATTTCTTCGCCGCCCCCACCGCCACGGCATAGTCCCTAAAATGGGCTCTAGCCCGTGTTCGGTCAGATTTGTGACGACTCTTCCTCCAGCGTCGTTCTAGCTGTCGTCCGAGTTGCTTCATTGCCCTAAGCTCTGAGGAAAACCAAGTAGCAAATCGGGCTCCACCAAGCCGGAGAGGGCATTTAGGAGCAACCGTGTCAACAGCCGGGGCCATCTCTCCATTCCAGAGGTCAACCAGGGCCTCGACAGGGTCACCAGCTCTGGACACTGGAGACTCCCCAAGGGCCGTCTGGAATCTAAGCGGATCCATAAGCCTCCGGGGGCGGACCATCCTAATTGGCCCAGCACCCCTGCAGAGGGGAGACGGAGCAGTCAAACTAAACCCCACCAGTTGATGATCTGTCCATGACAAAGGAGTGATCTTAAATTCCCCCACCTCCAGATCATTTATTTCCCGGTCTGCAAAAACCAGATCTAGAGAGTTTCCCGCCACGTGGGTAGGGCCTGATACCAATTGAGACAGGCCCATGGTTGCCATGGAGGCCATGAAATCCTGAGCCGCACCCACTAGGGGGGCCTAAGCGTGGACATTGAAATCCCCCAAAACAATAAGCCTGGGGCAAAACAAAGCCACCTCCAAGACCACCCCCGCCAGCTCAGGTAGGGAGACTGAAGTGCAGCGGGGTGGTCAGTACACCAGCAGAATCCCCAACCTATCTCGGAGGCCCACCCTCAAGGACAAACACTCGAAATTCTGAGATTGCCAGACCGGGCACCTGGAAACGGGGAGAGTCTCTCGAAAGATGACTGCAACGCCTCCTCCCCGACCCTCAAGGCGGGGCTGTTGCACGATCTGGAAACCTGGAGGGCAGAGCTGAGAGAGACCAACCCTGCCCAGCGCATCCAACCATGTCTCCATCACACATACCAGGTCAGCGCGCTCATCCACAATCAAATCGTGGATGAGAGAGGTTTTTGTATTAACTGACCTGGCATTCAGCAGCAGCACCCTAATCCTTGAGGGAGTGTTCTCAGAGATCCCTGGGGTCAGAGGGTTGGGAGAAGGGCCGGAAAAAGGAACTGGCCTCAATTGCCTGGACCGATTCCCCCTTTAATGGCCTGCCCAACTCCCACTGCCATACCTCCCTCTGCCCGCTACCCGTGATATTGCTGCCCCCACTCCATACCCAGTTTTTCGCTCTCCCAGACACATCTCCCCAGACTAACCCACCACGGCTTCTTGGCTTAATAAAAACCAGAACCAGACTTGTGTAATCTTCTGCTGGCTTCTTGATTGTGGGAAGACAGATCTTCAGGGCAGAAGGAAAGAGATCTTCTGGGCCCCAGGCAGCTTGCCCCACAGCAGAGAGCCACAAGGACGAGAGCCCTTGGGCCAGCCAGCCCTATATAGCAGCAGAAGCCCCAGCACAGCAACAGCCCAAGGAGATGATGTTACACACCTGAGGAAAGGAGGGGCAGAAGCAGAGACAGCAAAGCAGTCAATGCCTCACCCAAGCTGTTCCCTCTGTCTTCTTCCATTCAAATGCCACCCAGAGCAGACCCTGCTTAACAAAGGGGACAATTCATGCTTGCATATTAATGCAAATTAATATGTGTAGACATATGATTGATGAATGCTGTCAGTCAATCAAGACCAGCTATGAAATTGCATTTAGTAATCTGTACATTAGGATCATTAGCTGCAATGGTCATGATCCAATTGACTTGATATGCACAGAAGAAGCTTTTCATAAGGACAAAAAATTTGCAGATGTTGTGTTATAGCGGTTGTGTGATAAGAGCTTCACTGATCTGGATACATGGTTTTCAAGACTGAACCTAACAGCTTTATACATATTTTGAAATTGATACATTCAGCAGAATAGAAGTCATAAAGCTAATTCAGTATCATAGTTGGATCTAAATTTGCCATTCCACATACAGAAAGTGTCTTCTGTTCAGTGAAGTATTGTTTTTTACCATGTACTTCAGTGTAGGTAGAAAAAAGTGAAATAAATCCAGGTTTTTCCCCCACTTGTGATAAAGTTAGGGCTTGCATAAGCTCTTGCACAAGTGATGCATGAGAGCTACTGTAGAACCTGTGATTATATTGCTGCACAAGAACTTGAGAATCCATTTGCAGACTCATACTGGTGTTTGTTTTCCTTCTTCCTTCTTTTCATGGTTCTTGCTTCAGAGCTAATTAATTGTATTTTTATTTTAATAGTACCCACAACTTTGCTGTATTTAAATGTCCGTTCATTCTCCTTCTCTCTCTCCTGAAGAGCTTTGGTTGGGCTACCCATTTACAACATCCTTAAAACCTTACCATGGAAAGTGTCAGAGAAACGTGAACAAAATCCCAGCTCTACTTTCCTCCCTACTAAAAGCTGGAAAATAATTCAATTGATATGCTCTGGCCACAATACTCTGGCCTGTTAATCTCCAATGGCACCTCGTGGAATTAAAATTAGTGATGGCAGCTGACCTGACCTATATTGCAACTGCAGTGTTGTAAACAGCAGGCAGTCATTACCTAGGTAGTTTCAAGACATGGTAACCACTGCAGTATTTGTTTTGCTGAATCTGTTTCCCAAGGCCATTCTGGATAATAGCTTTTAAGTGTATGAAATATCCTTATTTCAGGTGATCAGGTTGTCTTGCTTCAATGAAAGATTTACTAGGAATTAAAACAGGTAATCATAATTTAAAAGCACACCGAAGTAGTTATTATTTTCACACCATCAGGACTGCTCAACTTAGCCCCCCCCAGCTGTTTTTGGACTACAATTCCCATAATCCCCAGCCACAGTGGCCAGTAGGCAGGGATTATGGGAGTCGTAGGCCAACATCTGCAGGAGTGTTGTAGTTGAGCAGGCCTGTTGTAGAATTATGATACAACAAGAGAGGAAAGAGTTAGTGGCACATTAATGTAATTGTATCATCTGATCTGAAACTATAACTTGGGAAGCCATGTTTCGGATAATACTGCTCCTAAAATATTATTGGTTATCTTGAAGAGCTTACACAGTTCTTCAGCAATATACCTGCAGTGGTGTGCAGGACCAAACTTTTTGTTTCCCTCAAGATGTTCCAGATTTTTTCTTCCTAGGTAGTATTGAGTACCAACTGTAGACACATGCCATACCGGTAGGTTCCATGGCTGTCAAACCACGAAACTAATTACTAGCAAGGGCCATATTTTGAATTGAACTCAAATGAAGGCCCAGGAGCATTGGCTCTTCCCACTGATTCACTTACGCATGTGAGCTGAGACAGTGGCAAAAAGCTTCTTTAACCTTATCTTCACCACACTGAAGAGCAGTAGGAGTTCTGGCACAGTTTCCCTCTTCTGCACCTTGGTTGCCTACTCCAATTTGCCTTCATCTGACTCACATATGGGATTGAAGAGCTGGGGTAGATAAAAGGAGTTTGGCAGAATTGATACTGTTGACACCTGAGGCAAAAGGGGTAATAGAGCTCTTTTCTTGCATCTCAGCTCAGAATAAAGTGTCCAAGACCCTTAATATTATTTGGGATGAGATGTGGTGGGAGGCAGTGAACCCTGCAAGTTGGACAAAATAGCCCAGTCACCAGTTGCCTAACTTGACTGTAGTTCTTTGGAATTGTTTTGGGGGGAGCCTTTTAAGTTTTAGCTACAGTTGTGAATTGCCCTGATCACAGTTGCAACATGGATTTATATCCAGGGCTGCTCTCCATATGTACTTCCCATTGGCTGGATAAGAAATTGTGCCAAGCCTCAGTCCAGACATGCAGTAAAAAGCCTCATTATCCTTTGGAGATTGTTTAAAGATGATAATTTATGATATAAGATTCGAGATGATAAGATCTCGAATTACATCACAGGCACTTGATGCAGTTTTACATGTTCCTTTGTGGTATAATCACTTAAGAACCTCAACAGCAGTGTTCTTGTGGTCGGTTTTAGATTAAATTAGGTAACTGAGAAGGCTGTAGGGAGTTAGCTCTGCAGCATGGATGTGAAACTGATTCACAGCCTTTCACACTCTTCTGCTTTCAAAAATGAAATAAGTCAGCAGCCACACCAAATAAGCATACATAAAGAAAACCTGCTAATATAAAAGGACACTATTCTTAGAAAGTAATGAGCATAAAATCGCGAGCCAGTGTGGGTATGTACCTCTTTTTTCAAACTATCTTCAGGGGAACTTTAGGGTTCCTTAGAAGCTTGTCTGTGGTTCATCCATGGAAGTGTCAGTAATGGCAAACAAGCATCCCTGAAAGGCAGCTTGTCCCCATTACTGGTATTTCTCTGCAATGTGCAGCTATAAAGGAATACTGAATGTGTTGTAGGCTATGTTCTTCATTCAAAGGAAATTACAGACCTGACTGGTGGGTCCTAGAATGTAGGCAAAAATGGTATGCAATATGTAGGGGTTTTACTGGAGAGCTTATTGATTTGACTAGGGGTGGTGGGGGAATTTCATACTGCCACCAATGAGGAAACTGACAGCTGGAAGGCTACCTATACAATTTGGCAAACTACAGGATCTACATAATGGCCGTATTCAGACCTAATGGCTAACTGCAGTTAAATTTTGCTGGGCTTGTAACTCATATGCCTGAATGTGCAAAACCATGGTTATGGACTGAAAGTGACCTCCGGTTTCCCTCGCAAAACTCCAGTTTGAACCTTCAATTATCTCTAAGATTTGCTGCCAAGATCTGAGGTTTTGCCGCAAGGCAAAAAAGCCTCTCAAGAAATCAGACCCACCCCTCTTGTCAGCTATGCGGCTGTGAAGTTGCCAGGTAACAGGGACACCACCATGTCCCATTGTAGGCTTGTCATCCTCTCAAGGGGCATTCATTCATTCGATTTCTATACTGCCCTTCCAAAAAGGGCTCCGGGCGGTTTACACAGAGAATTAACAAATAAATAAGATGGATCCCTGTCCCCAAAGGGCTCACAATCTAAAAAGAAACATAAGATAGACACCAGCAACAGTCACTGGAAGTACTGTGCTGGGGGTGGATAGGGACAGTTACTCTCCCCCTGCTAAATAAAGAGAATCACCACGTTAAAAGGTGCCTCTTTGCCAAGTTAGCAGGGGTTAGCATTCCCTATTCCACTCTGTCCCTTGCTCCCCCCACCTGGCAAGTGGTAGGGCAAGAACACGGGATGACTGGGCAGAAACTAAGTGCTTTGCTCCCCAAGAATGGAGCAGCAGTCCTGTATGTTCACAAACACTCCAAGTAGCAACAAAAGCAGGACACCCCATCACAGTGCTGGGAGGGGAGCAAATGGCTTGTGGGCAGGGGGCCCTCAGCCCTGGTATAAAAGGCAGACCCAAGCAGGGAACCTGGAGTAGCACATTTTTCCACATATAGGTTGGGGAAGGGGTGGAAGCCCCTTCCCCAGGTAGGGATATTTGCTCCCTAGTCTTATGGCCCTCTGTCCTAAGCAAGCTGGAAACTGGGGCTCTCCTCTCCCAGGAATCCCTGTGCTGGGAGATCAGCATTCAGTGTCACACTGGACCTGGCCCGGGAGCTTTGAATGGGTTTAAAGGTCTGTGCTCAACCCCTGTACCTACACTGTCCACACAAGCAGGTTTGTCCTGGCAATGGGCCCCCTCATGGCAGGCATGGCCAGCATGCAAAGGATATCCCCTCTGGTCAGGGATCAAATATTTGGGGGGCACCACTCCTGGGTTTGAGGTGCGGCCACGGGCAGGTATTCAGGAGCAGCCAAGGGAAAGGTTGGGGGAGAGGGGTGCAGCCTCTTCCCCTTTTGTGGGGTTCATGCCCCACAGGCTTACTCATGACCAAAGTTGGGTGCCAGGGTCAGCACTAGGTAAACTGAAATTCTTTTTCAATGATGCGGTCACCTGACCCAGGGCTCCCTGGCCATGAGAGGCAAAGGGCATGGGGACACCCCCAAACAACTCATGAGAAGGACCATTCCAGGGGGGGGATGCCCAGACAAATCTGAAATGATGCCAGACAGGAAAACATCCCCCTTTCTCCAACAACACCTCCCTCATGAGAGTGTCAGGCCATGGGGACTCTGAATAGAGCCAGGTTACCATGTGCAGGAGAGCCACAGGGAGGGCTACCCTGGAGACTGTTCTCCTAGTCTTGGGGATTGCAGACAAGCTCCTGCAAAACCATGCCCCCTCCCAGCATGTGTACATATGCACCCTTGCCAGTGGCCTGGAATGTCCACCCTCCTGTCCTGGGGTGACAGCAGTATGGGGGCTCCCGCAATTCGCCATGCATGCAGGTCTGCATACAATGTGGTGTTGGGACAGGATCCAGGATCATGAAGGAAGGTGGGGAGGTTTAGGTGGATCTGTTCTTTTTTTTTTTTTTTTAACGAAGAAATGGTGGGGAAGTGTTACAAAGAAATGGTGTGGCCCAGCCACTTCCCCTTGTGGGGTGGGGGTTTACACTTGGGTTTACTCGTGAGCAGAGCCAGCAGGATCAGAATCGCTCCAGTTTTTGAATGGATTATTCCTATAGTAAGTAAAACTTTATTTCGGTCGTAGACCAGCAATACAACAATATAAAACAAATAAGAAAATAATAATAATAATATAAAATCAGACTACATTTATATGCATTTGGCATATTATATAACAATATTTGGCCACAATATGAATAACATCCGAATTAGGATTAGTGAGCAAATAGTTTAAATAAAAATCATCTCCACAACCCGGAAAATTAATCAAAAGTGGGGCAATTAGTTGGCGTCTTATGTCTCTGTAATAATCACAATTTCAGAAGAACATGAGCAGTTGTTTCAATGTTACCAGATCCACAAGGGCATAATCTTGATGCATATGGTATACCCTGGAATCTCCCATGGAGCACAGATTATTCCTATATGATGAAAATGGCTACAATAGCTCACATAGACAACACCCGCTCATTAGAATGTCAGACCATGGATGCTCTTTTGTTGTGTGTTGCAAAGCAGTGCACAAGGATATCCCAGATAATTTCATGATCCTGGGGATGGTGGCCAAGCTGCTATGGAAACAAGCCCCCTGCCTGGCCATCCACACCTGTGCACAGGTGCACCCTCACAGTGGACCACGCTACCCCGGCGTTGGGGGAGAATAGGGAAGTGCCCTCTCCCACAATTCCCCCTGCCCGCTTATCTGCATATGGCACACAGAGTGGACCCAGGATTTTAAAATCTATGTAAATGTACAGTCCTGTTGGCCCATTCCATGGCCATGCACGTGGCCAGGCACATGGGGTGTGAGGATCTTCTCCGGTGGTGTGTGCAAGGCTTCAGAGGGATTGGGGGGAAGTAGGTAGTGGGAATTTTTTTTAACAGATAAAGTTGGGGGCCCTATTATAGCGGGGACCCCTTGAGTTCATTAGTGGCTATCTGGGTGGCTGAGGTTATGAACTTGCAGTCCATGGGTGGAGATCACCTGTTGTTGGAAAAAGCACAGCCATATCCCCAGTAAACTGGCCCTCTTGTGAGATTTTGAGCCCACAGGGCAACAAGCTGCTTGCAGTGGGTTTGTGGGGGATCTGCATGGACTGTTCTGCCGGGGTTTCTGCTTGTGACATCTTCTCTGGTCATGTTGGGACAGACCCCCCAGTAGTCTTTGCGCTCTTCTCCCACCATGAAAGTGGAATTCTTTGGGCAGCCCCCAGCCCTCAAACCACCCTTGAATTTGTCTTTGCATATTGCTCCCAGGGTGCAGGATGACTTGAGGGCGGAGGGGGGGGACGTGCAGTGGCTTGCAGAAAAGGCACTGGCATTACAGGGCATTTAAAGGGATTGGAATGTTCTTTCCCTGTCATGGGCAGAGCACTCAGAAAATGCATGCACACACACACACATGGAGATTGTGGCCAATCGTGGCTAAGCTGCTGACATGGTGACTCTCTGCCCACAGTCTGGCCGTAGAGCTGGCTGAGATTGGTCTCGGAGCCAGAGCAACAGAGAGGGTCTGCTCTCTCCTACAATGGACTTTGGCTGGCTACAGTTTGGAGAATGTCTGTGGTGCAAATTGGAGTTAGGAATTGGAAACCTGGGCACAGTTAACTGTGATTAGCCATTATGTCTGTACCGGGCCAATATATACCATCTAGAAAACAAAGAACAATAAAGAGCTAGAGTGGTGCCTTTGAACAGGCCTGCACAATGTGTGAGGAGTAAAGTTGTTAATAGGTTTTGACCTGATAGATGCTTGGGAAAGAGGAGAGGCACAATGCAGGAACAAAAGGGGAGAGGGCATTGAGGTGCACAAAGACAGTGTTGAGAAGGCATGGAAGACAGTCCTTGAAGTAATTGAATTAGAGTCTCCCTTAGTGGAGAGTTACAAAATTGAAATGTGTTGGGCAACGCATTATCTTCTTGCCACCGTCGTCTCTCCTCCCCTTTTGTTTTTGCCAGATGCTTGGCAGTCACCCATTTTTTGCCCTCACCCATTTTTTGCCCCCAGTTCTATGCAGGCAGCAAAATAAGAGGTGAATGTTTCAGTGCCTCGTGATTTTCTTCAGCTGCGAATCAGTGGGTCACAAGTTAAGCAGGCCTGCTAGCAAGACTTAGAGTAAACTGAAACTGGCAGAAAATGCATCTGCTAAGTAAGTGGGCATGCTGTATTAGTGCCACAATGTACAAAAGAATCCAGCATTCTAGTCATTGTAACATTCTTGCAAGTGTTTCTCTTAAAGTAGTGTGTTTCTTAGACTTAAAATATCAAGCTCAAGTGAAATCTCCTAGACATTTCCCCCCTGAACTGTAGTGGTGTTTAGTAATGGGCTTTTTGTTTCAATAGACTATTAGTTTCAATGCTTTCCAGTTATTTTGAAATCTAGGGGCAATTCACCTCCCCTTACCTCACATATCTGGGTTCATTATAAGTAGTCATCTCTTCCACATATAAAGTGATAATCTGCCCCCTGCCAGTTTTCCATTATATTGGCTTTAGATTACAGTATGCACAGTGGTAAAACGTTTGGAATTCTAGAGTTAACTGGAATTCTCAAGTTAATCTGTTAATGGGTTAAACAGGGAAGGAACAGAAGTATAAAATGTGGAGAGAGAGAAAGAAGGTGGCTGCTGGTGGGGAGAGGGAGAATAAATGGTCTTCTGTTGAAACTTAGGAAATTTTGAGATTTTAGTAATTGACATTCCAGTTGGCTCTACTAGTAACTCATTTAACTGCATGTAATCAAGCAGAACAGAGGGGTAATTTCATACTCTTGAAGGGATGTCCCAAGACATGCTGAAAGATCCAAATAGTGCCTCCATGTAAATAACAGCTTAAATATAGTCCTTAGCTGTATGATCTACCACAACTTTTAAGATCGACCTGGGAAGATTTTAACTACTCCATGTGCCAAAGGAAGTTTGAAGGGATGTGGAGAGAGCTTTTATCAATGGCTACCTTGTAACTTGGAATTGTCTTTCTCTGGAGATGCTCTAAAACTGGTCCCTTTGATCTTCCAGAAGCAATATAAGACATTTTTATTCAAACTGGCTTTTGGGAGTATAAGATAGGGTAATGTACATGTTGTTACCCACCTCAATCTTTTTGAATGGGGCAGGATATATTGCTACCACTTCCCACCCCCCAGTGCTCAAAATTTGCCTACGTGGGGACCAACATCATGCTAGGTCCTATCTTGTATTTCTGGATGAAGTGATAAATTGCTATTAATTGTGCCTTTAATCTAAAAGGAACAGGAGCATATTCAACAGGCATGGAGGTGGTGGTAGTAGTTTTTCGTACTAAGTCATACAGCACAAATTGGATCCTTCAAAGCTTACCTATATTAGCTCAACCAGACAAGTACTTAATGGCATTTAATTACAGAAGGTCCACAGGCCGTGACAAAGAACCATTAACATCACACACATTAAGGTGCTTCCCTGTAGTAAGAGTCTAGCTTTAAGATTTGCTATTAGCATCATTATGCTATGGTGAAAATTGCCAGTTTTAAGAACTAAGGCAGAACAAAGGCAAGGCTGAAGTAGGGGGGATTCTAAACGTCTCAGCAATATAGGCTGTCATGTTGCCTAGAGGGAAAGACTACTGCTGTGTGCCAAGACTTGCAAGGCAATAAAAAAACTTGCAGACACACCTAGAAAAAGAAACTCATGGTCTGGAGGCAGTGAGGCCAGACAGGATAGAGGAGAGGACAAAGCAGGTCACTGACTCAACTGAATATTTTATGATTAATTCTTTTTACTCAAACTTGCCAGGAAGAGCAAAAGTCACACAGCGGATGTTGTGAAATGCATGCAATAGTTTAAGATAGATTTTCAGATTTATCTTCATATCGATGGATTACAAGCGTGCTTTGAACTAGTTTTATTTCCAAAAAAGAAAAGAAAGAACCTTTTGCTGCCTAAGGTTTTCAATTGCTGCAAGCAGTTTAGGAGGAAAATATGGATAATATAGGCATTAATAGTAGTTTCTCATTTACACAAGTAATCCTGTCTCAAAACATAGTGTTAGTGTTTGAGTTTCAGTTAGACAAGAAGAGGAGTCCATTTAATGAGGTCTAGAGAAATTAAAGTAACCTCTGGAGTCCACCTTGTAAAAGTACCAGCCAAATATAAGAAAATATATGAGGATACCAAGAGAAAAATGGTAAATGAATGCCTTTCTCTTCACCCTGACTTCTGATATAATGGAATTAGGGGAACTTGAGAATCAATTAAATTTGTCATAGAATCACCATATTGAGAGCGAACTAAAGGCATCTAGATCAGGTTCCTGACCGAAGGAAGGGGCCATTTGACGACCAGCTATTGGTGATCTATTAGCAATAGTATAATGACACTACAGAAGATGCCCATCAAGCAATCAAATCCAGATGGCCCAACCAAGCGTAAGGTGAATATTCATAGTCATACTCTTTAATATGAGCTAGAAGAACCCTTGGAAGCAGATGAGCTTCATGAATGCACACAAGAAGAGCTCATAAAAGCCAAGCTAACTCCAAATCAAACTGATTGCCCATTTCTGCTTCCAAATCAAACTGATTGCCCATTTCTGCTTCCTACCAGTTGGAGAGAAGGAGCTTTCAATGATGTGGATCACAAAATATCACTAGAATTCCAGACAGTCCTGTGCAAAGCTTGTAATGCCCTACGGTCCTGCTTCCTATGTACAAAGTCTGGTAGTGTTTGTAATTTAATCATTAAAGTGTTAAGGCCTGTGAAATTATTGTGCATTCAGCATTACATCCATGAGTATTTTTTTTAAAATGCCTATTTCAGCAGTTGTCCCTCTGGAGTTCTGTGTTATGCTTCTAGTTGCTCTAATGCTCTGCCTCTTAGATTCAAAGTGGATTTGCCTATATTGAAACAGTAATTTTAAAGTCTCACCCAGGCACAGAGGCTTCTGCATTTATCCTCTGTGGAGGGGATAAACACTTGAATTTGTTAGCACAATACAGCATTTTTGTTTGCAAGGGGGGTGAAAATAAGCTCTGAAGAAATTGTACACAACAAGCAGCATTTCTAGCTAGTATGAAATAAAATTATACTCTGTAATACAGAGTTGGGTGGATCCACCCCCCCGTATTAGTTTCAACTCTCTCTACCTTCTCGCTTCCTCTCCTCCATTAATCTTAGGGTTTGTTTGTTTGACTTTGCCAGCAGTGGAGTTTGGCCTGTAACCTGAACATCTGTGTTGCCAAAACGTAAGCACTAGAATATTCCTTTAGGTTCCTTTCTCTGCCTGGGGAGTCAGCTTTTCTGGAAAGGGAGTAGTGTTAACTTGCCTTGACACCAAAAACGGTTGCCATGCAGTGAGAATTTAACTTACGTTGCAATAGCAGTAAACCTTACCATCAAGAGCACTGGGGATGATGCATCCAAAGCATATTGTTCAATAATGTTTTAGAAAACCAAAGCCCTGCATTAATATATTATATTGTTTCTCTCCCTCACGTGTTATCACCTCCAGTGTTTATTGATTCATGACACTTTAGCTGTTGGTAGTCAGCATTTCCTACATCCTTGGGTGGAGTATTCTTGCAAGTATTGTGAAATACAAATGTACCTCAAAGTCAAAAAGGTGTTGCAAGATGGCGGCTGCACTGGTTTCCTCTACCAGCAGGAGACCTGAAAAATGTTTGAGTTTGGCAGACATAAGGCCTTCTCATATATCACAGAGAACACACATCTTTACGGCAAGCCAGAGGTGAATATAGGAAAAGCCTCTCTTCCAGGTTCTGGATTTAGCAATGTTTGGTTTCCCACCTCAGTAATGTTGTTGGTCTTGTTGAAACTATTTTTGAATTCCTCAGATGCTTTGTCTGAGTAGGATCCTCCACGTTTGCTTCAACATTTCTCATTATATGAAATCTGATGGATACATGTGCAGATTCTGGCCTTCCCTCATTCCCCCCCACCCCAGTCTTGCCAAAACTGTCTTAGCTTACCTCAAAATTCATCTGTTACTTCAGCCAAGGAGGAGTGTCCAAATCTGAGTCTCCTGAATCTGCTTTTAAGGTAAAATTTTGTAGCTTGCTTCAATACCAAGACTCGTGTGAAACTCGTGTGAATACCAAGACTCGTGGAGCCAGCGTGGTGTAGTGGCTAGAGTGCTAGATTAGAACCCGGGAGACCTGAGTTCAAATCCCCATTCAGCCATAAAACTAGCTGGGTGACTCTGGGCCTGTCACTTCTCTCTCAGCCTAACCTACTTCACAGGGTTGTTGTGAGGAGAAACCTAAGTATGTAGCACACCGCTCTGGGCTCCTTGGAGGAAGAGCAGGATATAAAATGTAAAATAAACAAACAAATAATTTAAAAAAGATGTGTGCCTACATTATGTTATTTCCTTGTCACTAAACATGACGCCACAGGTGGATTTACCAAACTAAAGTGTGTGGGTTTTGATTTGTACAGCACATGTGAAATGTTATGTATATGTGCTAATATATTTAGTTCCATCAAAAAAGCAGGTATTTCCCACTGCATAACCCAGAAAATGATTATTCAAAATGCTTAGGATGCCCTCAGGTGCTAGTGAAGGATTTTGGAATATTAGAGTGAGAGGTTCTTTATGAGTTAGATTTCATGCTCTATCTATCTATCTATCTATCTATCTATCCATCTATCTATCTATCACTCTTTTATACCACTTGATATGTAAATCTCTAGGTGGTGTAGCTCAACTTTTTCCAGGTTGACATGGAAAATATATATTTATGGCCTCTGGATTGTGGTTTCAAAAACCATGTGGTCCTCTGAGAATAGAAAAGTTGGCTTTCTATGGCTTGTGATGTGCAAATTGCAGATACCAAGTGACTGAGTCAGCAATATAATTCTAAGCTAGCGCTCTCTCTCTCTCTCTCTCTCTCTCTCTCTCTCTCTCTCTCTCTCTATATATATATATATATATATACACACACACACAACACACACACACACACACATATTTATAGATATAGGCGGGGGAGAAAATGGTGTGGGGTGGGGAAAAATAAAATGGCGGTTGTGGTGGGCAGTCAGGCGGGGAAAGAAATCAGCAGCGGCAGGCAGGGGAAACTAGAGGCACACATGATCTGAGCCTGGCCCAGCTAGTTCAGAATATTGTGGAAGTTTCATTGTCACTTCCAGGGACGACTGGCATCGGGGTGGGCCAATTGAGATATAAGTACAATGGCCCATACTGCTGATGTGGGTGGTTCATGGCCACCCAGCTGGCTGACCCTTTGTGGTGGCAATGGTAGTGTGGGTCTGCCAACAGCTACCGTATACTGAGTCAGACCATTGGTCTGTCTAGCTCATTATTGTCTACACAGATTGGCAGCGGCTTCTCCAAGGTTGCAGGCAGGAATTTCTCTCAGCCCTGTCTTGGAGAGGCCAGGGAAGGAACTTTGAACCTAGATGCTCTTCCCAGAGTGGCTCCATCCCCTGAGGGGAATATCTTACAGTGCTCACATGTGCAAATAGGAATGTCCCCCAGAGGCCTCTGACCTCTAGGCAACACTCTTGTTGGCTGGTGGGAAGATGAAATGCCACATGGTTCAAGATGTAGGGGACTAGCAGAAAGCCCATTGGCCAGTGGAAATGGGGAGGGGTCACCACCAGATCTGATGAAGGCTTTCGAAGCAATTCCTTCTCTTCATACTGACCCTCCAAAAGTGGGAGCTGCCACACGGGTTGCAGATCCTCCAGAACTGACGTGGAGTCTCTAGGAATTGGTGTGATTCAGGAGATGTAAAAAACTTGATATTGTGAAAAACACTGAAAAACTACTGGAGAGGGAAATAATCTGCAAGGATATTTTCAATCAGAAATTGCAACCCTACCTGCAGCTGTTGCTTTATGTATCCAGCCGTGTCCCAGAATCTGGTCCCCCAAGCACAGAGGTGCACTTAGCCACAGACCATGGGGATTTGGTCCGCAGCCTCCTGTCTCCAAGGGGGCCTCCAAATGTTCTGAGGGGGCCTCCCCAGAGCCCCGCACCTGCCTCACGCCTGCCCACACCATGCAAATTAGATATTTTTCTTTCACTTTGGGGTGGGGATGGTAGCAGAAACGGGGGCAACCAGCGGGGTGCAGGCACTTGAGGGGAGACTGAGGTAGGGGAGGCGGTGCCAAGAGCTCCTTCTCTGAGCCTGCCTGCTTCCTAAATGACAGGACAGCCCATTTTCGGCTCATTTAGGGGCGCTCTGAGCACACAGAGAGACTTGCTCCCGACCCCCCTCAAGCCCTCAATGGAGTGGGGCTCCAAAGCCCTTCAGGTCCCGGCTCCAAAATCCCTTAGGTGCGCTCCTGCCCAGGCAAATGAATTATGCTCGGCAGAGTGACTCACTTGATCAGCTTCAAATGTTGATGGAGAAAAGCACTTGAAAGGTAGCAGGGTGAGGAGCCAGTGTGGAAGGACTATTACTAAGGAATATATTAGGAAGGGATTGTCAAGGGGGAAGAATCTGAGAGAGAGTAGAAAGGCACTGGTATAATGTGAAATGAAAAGATTGTTGGGCCTGATCACAGGAAGAGGTTTAGTAAATCTTTGATCTCCCAGCTCAGCCACAGACTTGGAACAAATGAAATCTCTTGGTCTTAGTTGCCCATCTGTGAAATGGGAGTTGTACATCCGTTTGTACATTAAATGATTCATCTGCTCTTTTAGTAATGATTGTAAAGGAGATAGGAAGATTGCAAGACCTGGAAATAGTTCTTTGTGGCCTCCCATAGTGTTCTGACTTTCCATTCAATTGGATTAGACTCCTGATATTATTGGAATATAAAGGAGGAAATAGAAGAAGGGGGATATATAGTGCCAATTGCTAATGGCGAAGAAGGCATTTGTGAAAAACAGGGAGCATTTTACAGCTACTGTCCACTCTCCTTTTTATATGAAAATAAAATACATATATTTCATAATTCATGTCATTGGGCTTGGAGTAATTTATTAGGATGAATCAAAGACCTCATCTGATGTCACCATGACTCTGATCTAGAGAATGCTAGTGATATCTAACTTAGATATTTGATTCCTAGGGGGCTTCTCTTGGCACTGCCCCCAGGAAGAAGGGGAAAATGTATTTAAAATATACTCCCTGAAGCAACCAGGAAGTGCATTTTAACCCATTATTTTAGTTCTTCTTGAGGGCAGTGCCAGGAGGAGCCCCCTAGGAATCAGATTGGCTGGAGCAGCTTGAGTAGCAGCTTTTCCAGCCAGTAAGACCAAAACAAAAAGTTAGAGGCAGGGGAGCTGGAAGAAGCTCCCTGCTCTGGAGGTTTCCCTGGCTGATGGTAAGTCTGATCCTTTATTAGCTTGTTTGTTTTTGTGGGGGGGGGGCACTGCCCCTCCTGCCCTTACTGACACACTACCACTGTATCTAAATTCAGCTGATTTCAACAGCAGGAGATTCTCTTCATTCATTCATTCATTCATTCATTTGTAAACTGTGATCTAGGGAACACGTACAACTTAAGTGAACTGTGACAATGAATTTATCAACTTATTAAAAGTGCTCGTAAGACTCTGGGTGCAGGGGCATAGCTAAGGGAGAAGGGGGCCGTGTTTGACCCTCTCCCCAGTGGCTCCTCAGAGTGAGGGAGATAATGAAGAAATAGGGAGAGGTGGAGCTGGGTGGCCCTCAGGAATGGGGGGGGGCAGGTTCTTTGAACCCATCTGCTCAATTATAGCTACACCCCTGTCTGGGTGGGCTTCATTTTCTGAATGTAGTTAATTTTGCATGTGACTCTGCATTGGGAGTTAGAAAATGATTAGACAATATCCAGAACTGTGCCAGAATTTGCTCTCCCACTAAGATTCCATTTGTGCCACTCTTCTCAGCTTGTACAAATAGATCTCCTTGTGTGCAAGGGTAAAGTGTGCCCCAGGTCATAATTCAGGAAAAAATTGTGTACTTCAGAAATTTGGAAAGTGTATTTTGGTTAGGCCGATTTTTATTTCTTCATCTTCTTCTGTCATGGTACTATGTTAATTACGTGCAGCATAGTTGAATTCCTTGCTCCTTGCAGAACTGATTTAGAAATGTGCCAAATCTCTTGAATCTCATAAATCTGGTTAGAGGGTTGGCAGAAAATTTTATCGCAGCCAGTGTAATCAAAGTGTCTCTTAGAAGGGACTGGCCTTTTTTTTTTTTGGATGAACTAATAGGCACTGGGATGTAAGAAGAGGGAGGGTTGGATGCTAGAATACAACAGTCGGCAGAGGACTTCAGGGAGGCAGCAAAAGGTATAATCACTAAGGTAGCTCTTGGATTCATTTGGGAAGGAAAGAAAAGTCTGTTTGAGGTTGAACCTCAGGTGTTGGAACAGGCTTTTATTAAAATTTCATGTATGGTTTTGAAACCTTTCAATAGTTTTCTCTCTCTCTAGATATTTAGGCGTTTTTCAAGGTGTATATTTTTAGAGCTATTTTATAGAGCTGTAACTGTATTTCTCATCCACCTCAAACTGCTGTCAGTTTTTCTTTGCTGGGTGGGAGAAGTGTGCTGTTGTTGAGCCATAAGTTTCACAGATATATTGAGGCTGGAGATTTTTCTATATTTGCAGGGGTGATGAAACAGGACCCAGAAGGGAGCTTCTTCTATGGCTGATTTTAAGCTGGTCTTGTGGAAGGAGGAATTAAAAAAAATAAGTATCAAATAGCTTTCAGCTTCTGTGCCTACAGTCTGTGCTTTGGGCAGTATCATTCATGCAGATCCTGCTGTCCCACAGTTTGCCATATGGAGCAATCAGCATAGGAATCACTACAGTTTCCATGTTGCCTGTGGGTGTCAAGAACGTAAGGCCTCATTCATGTACACATTGATCAGCAGTGTGCTGGACTGACTGACACTTGATTTCTGTATCCTTGATGATTGGCAGGTGAATGTGTGAATGAACTTCATTAAAAATAATTACATTTCTGTAGAAAGGAGCATTTGTATGTTTTTATATTTGTGACCTGTAATAACATAAGAATGTGGGATATATATTTAACACACATAAATATAAGAAGAGCCCTGCTGGATCAGACCAAAGTTGCATCTGTTCCACCATCCTGTTAATACAGTGGCCAGCTAGCTGTTTTGAGGAAGCATGCAAGCAGAACATGGAGACAACAGCCCTTCCCCTTCTGTGCTCCTTGGCAACTGATCTTTACAAGTATACTGCCTCACATGGAGGATCAATTACCACAACTAATATGATAGATGTATTCCCTGTGAATTTGCTGAATTGTCTTTTAAACTCATCCAAGCCTATAGCTATTGCCATATCTTGGGAGTGCAGATTCCAAACTTTATATATTTTGTCTGTTTGGATCCTGTAGATTAATTTCAGTAGGTGATCATTAGTAGTAGTATGAGAGAGGAAGAAAAATCACTTTCTCCCCATTTCTTCAGCATCATGCATATTTTTAAAAATACAGGAGAACCTGATTATATGCGAATTCTATATCTGCGGTTTCACCTGTTCGCGGGTGTCTGATTGACATCTGGTTTCATTATCCACAGATAGGGATGAGCCCGGACCGTTCCGGAAGCCATCCAAAAGGCCTCCGGACCGGTCCGGACATGGGCGGTTCGGGGTTCGAGTGATTCGGGGGGGTCCTTTAAGAGCGGGGGGAGGGCTTACTTACAGAGACGTGAAGCGCGTGCGCAATGTGCGCGTGCACTACAGGCTTATTGAAGCCTTTTGGAGCATAGCCAACAGCAGCAGCAGCAGCATGTAAGAAGGGGCGGCAGGGAGGTATCCTGCTGCCCCAATTATTAAAAGAACTATGGGCGCCAGAGGGGGAAAGCAGCGGGAGGGGTAAGTAAGCCCTCCCCACGCTCTTAAAGGAACCCCCCACCCCAGTGCCGGACTGCAGTTCCGCAGTTCCGTGCACACCCCTATCCACGGATACTAAAGGGTTAAAACCAACATATCCATGGTTCCTAGATGGCCGGAAGTGACCACAGAGGTAATTTCCAGCCACCATTTTGTAGCTCAGTTAAGCAAAAACTATTAAATGATTTATTTATTTTTACACCATTTGGGGGGCATTTCTGGATGCCAGGATACCTGCGGAGCATGGTAGGGCTCTTTATTCAACCATTTTTCTGTTTTAAGTCTGGGAACCTAATCCCCACATTCCCATAGACTCAATGACTCATTATCTGTGGTTTCTTTATCCGTGGTAATACGTGGGAACAGAACCCCCGCTGATAATGAGGACTACCTGTACATATTTATGTCATTCCTTAGTTTCCCTTTTTAGCTTTAAAGACCCAAACATTTTAGCCTTTTCTCATATGGAAGCTGCTCCGGTCCCCTGATCATTTGGGTTGCCCTTTGTTTTCACTTTTTCCAGCCACAGATGTTGTTCTTGAAAAGATGAGGAGAGCTGGACTTGGCGTAGCAGGCATGAATTGCCCCCTTTGCTGAGCAGAGTCTGCCCTGGTTGCATTTGAATGGGACTAGATGTGAGCACTGCAAGAAATTCCCCTTAGGAGATGGGGCTGCTCCGGGAAGAGCACCTGCCTTCTTGCATGCAGAGAGTCCCAAGTTCCCTCCCTGGCATCTCCAAGAGAGGGCTGAGACTCCTGCCTTTAACCTTGGAGAAGCCACTGCCAGTCTGTGCAGACAGATGGATGGACCAGTGGTTTGACTCAGTATATGGCAGCTTCCTGTGTTCCTGTGATGCAACAAGAACCATATACAGTCTGCTTTGCAACCAGAACCATGTACCGTGCCTACATATGCAGTTTTGGCTAACTGCAAAAGAAGATATGAGGAAATTTGAAAGTTCTGTGTTATATCTGTGACAGATCATTCACACATGTTAATCATCACTTGATGTTTTGAATATCAAATTAGCCCAATATAGATTTCTACTTTTATTGAATTCTGTAAATGGAATCTCAAAATCCAGAGTGAAATTCAACAGAGATGGGTTCTGTTGTAAGCATCCTATTAGAGATCTCTCATCACGGTTTTCATCAATCCTACATATTTAAACATATGTTGGAGCTGTCTGTATTTCTTTAAGATATTCGTTTGGGTGCTTAAAAAAACTAGTTTTAGTCTGTCTCTCTCCTTGGGGATTTTTATCAGAATTTTCCCTCCTTCATTTCTAAATTTTTCTTTGTCATTCAAGAGTTTCTTCTTCTCTCAGGCTGTGTCACTGCTGCAGTGTCTGACCTTATTAACTGATCATACATTACTCCCTGCAGTAACTTTCAGTAAACAAAGTGATACACTTTTTTAAAAAAGTGCCCTTACATTCTGCAGGATAAAATTCCTGACTGGCTCTCATTCACAGAATCATCTGTAATCAAAAGGCCAGTTAATTTGTTAACAATTTTTAAAATTTATTTGGGTAATACTGTACCCAGGTATGGTGCCTATAGGACCTTGCCAACCTGTGTTGATTAACTCCTTAACCAAACACCTTGGCCCTCCATGGATACAGCATTTGCCCTGAAGTGGAGAGATCTTTCCCATGACTGAGAAAGCTGGGGGCCAAGTATTCTGAATTATGAGGGTTTCCCACTTGCTGGCACACTCCTGCGAGTGCTCCAGAAGTCTATGTAACATTGAGATTTTCCCACAGTAATTAAAATGGCATTTTCCTTACCTGAGTCATACATTCTTAGCTCTAACCATATTTTTGCTGCAGTTAACATATTTTTCTCCTTCTCTTTCTCTTAAATATTTAAATGAACAACTTTTGTCATGAACCTTAATTTATATCCTGTAACTTTATGTATCAAATTAGTGCACTTTATCCATCAAGCCTTGGAGTTAGTTGGGATGATACAGCCACTGACCTATCCTAAACACCTGGAGGAGCTTGGGTGCCTCTGTCATCTCCCCGCTAGGGGGATTTCCCACTGCCACCTATTTACTCAGTTAATCATTTACTATTAAACTGAACACCACCCAGGCTTCTCTTCCTCCTAGGATGAGCCAGCAAATCTGAACCTGCCCTTACTGCTTTTCATTTCTACCACATAGGTAAGAAAATTGGCCTTACAACTCCAGCAGATACTATAGTGTTAGCTCCAGGTTTTCCTGTCCTTGGGTCCCCAATGGGACTTGCTTCTTGCTGCTGTCATTGCTGCCATACTGGCCATCATGAATTATTTTAGCATTAATATCAGTATTGTAATGTGTAAGGGAATGCTGATGCTTTGATTGCTTTCAAGACAGTGTCTTAAAGATTTAACTAAATTCCATAAGTGATTCCTCAACTGAATTGTAAAACTATTCTATATATTTTTTCTATAATACTAGTTCTTAGGTTTCCTTTTTTGTTGTTCAGGTTATGCATTATGATGATGAGCTCATTTCTGCAATATGGTGTGTGATATTGTATACCTTCATTATTAAATCATCATTTGCAAGAATGTGCCTGAAAAGCAGGCAATGTGCATCACATCCTGACCGCTTTGTGACCTCTCCAACTTCAAGACACTTCTGAGGTCCCTTTGTACCACACACTACTTCTGACTGAACCCAGTCTTGAGGGGAGCTCTCCTAAATACTCCTCATTGTGGGTCTGCCCAGGGGATGATGGGCATGTGCTATCTATCTCAGGGGTACTACACAAAGGTCCTATCCAACAGGGGGTATTAGTACCCACCATAAGAGTACTTGATGAGCTCCTAGGGGGTACTTGGAGCCCTCCTGGCTCCCCATCTTGCAGCTGTGCTATTTGTCCCCCCAAGTAAGGATTACTTGCTTAAAGCCAACACATCATCATCTATGTGTCTGCTGCAGAAGGGGAGGGAGGAGGAGGAAGGCCCTCCTTCCTTGTTGGCTGGCTGTATGCTGACACTCATATGCTGACTTACAGGCTTCAGAAAATGGCACTGAGCACTTTGGTTGAAATTGATGGGACAAGTAAACTTATGAGTACTTTAGTGTGGATGTGAGACATTGGCTGGAGTAGTCTATTTCCGTAACTGTAACATTTAAGTGTATGTGTTCACACACATACACATGTTTGCATGCGTAAGCACATGCCCACGCGCGCGCGCACACACACACACACACACACACAAGCCCACTATGGGGTAACTGCTCTAAAGGTTTGTGACAGAAGGGATAGTCTTATTCTTCTTGACTAAGCAATGCTAGTTTGCTAAAAATAAGCCTTGTTTCCATTTAACCTGTTCCCTCACAGGCTATGTTTCCATAGAATTTTGAGGCATGCTCAGCCTGCTGTGTGGCTATCACTAAACAGGTAGATTTAGGCTCAGGTGATCTGCTCTGGCCACATGCCAATGTCATGTTCCAATGTGGTCATGTGACCTCTATTCCTGTATATAGCATGCGGCTTGCGATGTGAGGGCTCTAAAAGGCCCACTGATGAGACAGGCAGAAAGTCATCAGTGCTGATTTCTGTGAATTAGCATTCATCATCTCACTGGGCATGTACTGTTATACCAGGTATGATCATATGGCTCTGTTTTCTTAATGTCAAACCTTTCTGTAGGGGTGGGTGTGCATAAGACATTCAGTCACTCTTTGAGGGTGATAGTGGTGAGTCTTTAAAAGCATGTCTAAAGTTTTCAGCCTAATCTGTGTATTGACTTGTATATATGATACTTTGTAATACTGTGGTGTTGCTTGGCTTGCAATTTGTCATGTTCTTCTTTATTATTATATTGATTTATGATGTTACTTTTGTGCTGATGGCCCATGGCTAATGCAAGAAAGAAATCCAAACCAATATGAAAATCTAACAGTAGATAAGCTGTTCGTCTTGCCATGCTGTGATTAACCTCAATGAACCAAATGGGGTCAATTGGGAGATTATCCTATCTTGAGTTTGGGTGACCTCTTTCCTTCATGATTTAAAACTTAACAGTTCTCCAAAGTTAGGACTGATTCAAGTTTCAAAGCCAGGTCCAGTTAAACATTAGCTTCAGTACAGATTTTCCCAAGAGAGCGGCTGAGAATTGTGGGTCAACCATAAGAAACACATCTCAACTTGATACTGGGCCAGTCCAGATGATACTTTATCCCTGGCCCCAACATATTTGATGAGAATGTTCATGTTCCATGAGTGCACATATCCTTTCTCACTTTCAGCATGCCAGGGCACTCTTATCTAATTGGGGTTGGGGAATGTAGTTTGTTCAAACCACTCTCACATACAAAATACTAGCTTAAATTTGTATTTGTAGCACATGTAGAGGAGTCATTCAGATGACAACCCCCCCCCCCATGCGCAATTAGGAAAAAAGTGTGCTGGAATGGGGAAGGGTGTGTTCATGTCCCTATCATGTGGGGGCATTGGATAAAGTATCATTGAAACTGACCCTATGAAAACTTGGGCCACATTCTCTGTGGGTTCTTATGAGAAATATGGATCCTGATAAAAGTAACCTCTGCTGATGGATTGTGAGTGTAGTATTGGAAAGTATGTATGATAGAGATTACAATAATGTTCGCAAGCTTTTTGTTGTATGGATGACATGATAAAATGACACAGAAGCATAGACAAAAGAAACCTCTATTGATGGATGCAGTTCAACTATTATAAATGAGTTTCTCAAAGAATAATGCAAATCTAAATCAGGTTATTGGAACAGCTTTCAGTCAGAATTGAGATCAGACTCAGAGTCATTCCAGCAATATAATGGGCTGTGTGAGGGGTGTAACTTTACTGCCCATGATGTCATCATAGTTCAATTATTTGGATATTGCGCTGCTTACATGAGGAGACTCACTTGCTTGAGCAGGTTTTTTTTTTTTTTTTTTTTAAGACCATGTTTTAGTCACTGACAGAACTGACAAAAATGATATTTTCAGACAGAGCTGTGTTTGGACTAGCTGAGGACTGGAGCCTTTAATTTCTTGACTACGGCCCATTTTAATGTTGTGTAGGATTTTCAATTAAGACTTCAATCATAATTCACAACTGTTTTGCTTAGATATTTTTGTAATAGTCCTGTATTGCATATACAGTTCTCAACATTTTAGAAAGCAGTTGGTAATATTACTATGTTTAATAGTGCCTAGGGAGGTCTGCTTGCCCTCTCTTTGCTGGTCTTCTGCCATCTAGTGAAGATCTTTCTTTGTAGATTGGTATTTGATCTGCTATGATTTTTCTTTTCTTTTCATGCTTCTGTCAACTGGTTTTACATTTTGATTTTGTTTGCTTTCTCTGTTCTCTAGTTTCATAAGGTTTTTTAATTGGATAGTTGCATTTTGTGGTTTTAATAGCATAAGCTGCCTTGAACATGTCAAATGGAAATATGTGTGTTTTAGGGATGAAAGTGAGAGACTTAGTCTGACAGACCTGAGTTCAATTCCTTATTCAGTCATGAATTGCCCTCCTGAATCTCACAAGAATCTGCCCCTCAGCCTAAAATAGCTCATAGAATTGTTAAGATGGGATAACCCCATGTATCCTTCTCTTCCTGAGTTCCTTGATAGAAAGGCACCTACATACAAGAGACAGATTTGATGGTTTGTCTGTATCTTTATATATTATTTGGTTTTGCCACATAAATATTTGCATCATTTATCAAGTAATTTTTGTGAACCTCCTTTTAGGTGATTGTACGCATCCAATAGGACAGTTGCATGCCAGTCCTCAGTTGCATGCCATTTCTATTTCAAAGCATAATGCCAGTTAATGAGTGAGTGTGTGTGTGTGTGTGTATTGGGGATCCTTGAAATGTCAGCACCCAAAACAAAACTCAGGTATGCCTTGCCCTTGGGTTTTACCTAGATATGTGATACAAAAATTATTTTCTCTCTTCTGAGATATATGCCTTTTCTCATTCATGGGCTTTCCAAAAGATTAAGACTGGATAATGCTGAGGAATGGCTTTTACAATAAAGTTACATTGGTTGGGTGTTGGTTGCATTAATCATTGCCTAGTGAGTATGTGCCACTGTGGTTAATTGCGTGTGCAAATGTATGCAGACCTTGGGCCTCAACATTATGAAAATGAGACCCAAAATAACTAATTTGCAAGAACTATAAGAAGTATGTAATCGAACTGACATACTGTCTGTTAAAACATAACTCCACACTGCTGATGAATCCATGAGCAATTTATGAAAGGACAGCAGGCTTCACCAATCTCTGCTTCTTTAAACAAAAACAAATTCTGTATAAGGGATGTGCAGAACGTTTCCAAGTTGAAATGTTCTGAGAGAAGGTTCTGAAATGTATAGGGATTGGGTGGCAGAGAGAGCCCTTATAATGTGCCTCTCTTAAGAAGATACATCAGGATGGAAGGAAGGTTTGATGTTGTGGCTTTCTCGGCTGAGAAAGCCAGTTTCCAGAACTGAGTAAAAGATATTGTGCTATTGCTCCTATAACTATCTGATTTTGCTGTATCTCAGATTGGCCAAGGCAGGACTTGGGTGCCTTCCTTCCTTCCTTGAGTTGTGGTATGGTTTGTTTTGTTTGTGAGATAGTGTTGTGGTGAGAAATGGACAGTGGCAGTGCGCTCTCTCTCTCTCTCCTTCTCCTTCTCTTTCTCCAATATTTTTTGGTGATTTCTGTGATGTGCTCCATATCTGGCCTTGAGACTACTTGTGTTTCACTCACTGCTCTGGTTTGCTCTGCAATCTGCACTGTGAGATGTACTTAGTCAAAATGTGGCTGAAGTTACTTTATTTATTTATCATCTTTTTATACCGCCTGATATGTACATCTCTAGGCGGTGTACAAAGTTTAAAACAATATAAAATATTTGATTAAATCCACAAAACACAATAAAAACAATCACACAAAACAGTTATTAAAACAAAATATTAAAATAATTCTGTGCGCCCCCTAACTTGTGGGGCTGTGGCTGCTGCCCTTCAGGTGAGTCTATGCGGGACCAGGGCCAGAATGAGTCAGCAGTTCCTGAGGGCCATCTGCCCAGACTAGCCATCTTTCTGGGCTTATAAAAGGGCTGCTGCCCTGCGCCTCAGTTACCAGAAGCCTTGCAGAGGATTAGAGAATGCCTTGGTCGGCCTGATGGATGATCTCCAATTGGGAATTGATTGAGGAAGTGTAACTCTGTTGGTCCTATTGGACTTCTCAACAGCTTTCGATACTGTCAACCATAGTATCCTCCTGAAGCATCTGAGGGATTTGGGAGTGGGAGGCACTGCTTTGCAGTGGTTCCACACTTACCTCTTGGGCAGATTCCAGATGGTGTCCCTCGGGGACTGTTCTTCAAAATCTGAACTTGGGCATGGTGTCTCTCAGGGCTCCGTATTGTCTCCGATGTTCGAAATTTTCTTCCATTTACAGTTTTGTTGGCTTCATGTTGTGCTGTAGTCAACAGAGATATTAACCTCTGTAGTCAAGCTTAATATCCTTGTATGTAAAAATGCCCTCTTTTAAAACTTTTCTAGTGGTAAGGTGTTTGGGCTGTGTATCAGCTTTCCAAATTATATGGAGGTAGTTTAAATATTTTTGGGTACGTCATGTCCCCTACTTCAAGGGAGGGAAATAGAAATCATGCCCTCTCAGACTTCTCAATAATAAAGAGTGCTCAGAAGATAGATGTACAAAATGTTAGCTTTCTAACAGGTGTAGCATTATTTTGAGGGAGCAGTGTAGAAATATTCAATTTGCAGACTCTTCTGTTAATCAGAAGCCCTGTTCAGGCATTGTTTTAACCGTATATGGTTACAGCATGTCCATTTACAACACCATCAGGGTAGTGCTGGTAAGGTTCTCCTCTGCACACCAGCATGCTCCTTAACCTGCCTCTTGATCTGCAGAGCATTTGACTGCAGAGACAAAAATTTTTACCCAGGGAGAAATCCTCCCTGTGATTAACAAACAAACAAACCACTGAGTATGTGGCATTCTTGATCATAGGGAGACTCTCTCCTCAGGTAAAGCAAGTTCAGAATCCAAGGAGAGGGAAGAAGGCAGGAGGTGGGGGCTAAGGAGCATGTTGACTTAGGGGTATAGCTGGCACACTCCTCTTCGCATTGTAACCATGTTCCACATACACAGATACATAATGCCTGAAAAGGGGTAGGGTTTATGGGATTATGTTTGTGCCAAGCGTCAGTCTTTTTGAGTGCTCTGAAAGTTGAGTACATTTTGAATGTCCTGTTTTGTGGGAGAAAAACACAAATTTCTTGTGTTCAGGTTTTCCTTGTAATTAGGAGTACACGTTTATCCAATTTTAGGTCTCTGGGTTGGCTGGCCATTTTTCTCAAGTGAGTGGATATATACAAGCTTGATATAAACCACCTATCAAGCATGTGTCCAGTGCTTCACCTGTGCCCTGTCCATTATTTATTTATTATTTATTTATTTATTCCGTTTCTATGCCGCCCTTCCAAAAATGGCCCTTCCAAAAATGGTGGTTTACACAGAGAAATAATAAATAAATAAGATGGATTCCTGTCCCCAAAGGGCTCACAATCTAAAAAATAACATAAGATAAACACCAGCAACAGTCACTGGAGATACTGTGCTGGGGGTGGGTAGGGCCAGTTACTCTCCCCCCACTAAATATAGAGAATCGCCGTGTTAAAAGGTGTCTCTTTGCCAAGTTAGCAGGGGTTACCATTACATTAATTTAGGAGCATATCTAAATTCTCTCCTCTCACGTGAATTCCCTTTTCACTTATAAGAGGAGAAGAACAGAAGTGTGCTACAATTTTGCTAAAAATGAAATAACGGTTTACGAGGACATGGCCTCAGTAAATTTTTGTCCTTTCTGCATTTGGCTTCATACATCAATCTCTCTCATAGGCCTGGCTGCTTGGGGGATCTGAGCAGGCAATATTCCATCAGCTACCACCATCAGCTACCACTGACAGGTTTAAAATCCCATATGTCATTGAACAGTCAGAGCTAGGCAGGAATGTATTCTTGTTTGTTTCCCTGCAGAGTGATAGGAATCCCACCTTGCAATGGGATGAAGTATTTGTTGTTCTGGCAGATCACCAAAAAAAGTGTGTCATAAAATTCCAGCAATATGACTTGTATTAAATCTAAACTAGCTAAGTTTTCAGGCTGCTATATATGTAATAGGTTGCAATGTTCTGCATGCTTAGCTGGGACTGGGAGTAGGTTCTGCTGAATATGGTAGTAATTACTTGAGTAAGCCTGCATAGGATCACACTGTTAATTACATTTTCTTTCATATCTCATGCCCATTTGAACCATGTTTCTATGGAAACATGGCTTTCCAGGGCAAACTGTATTGACCATTGAGAATTCTGCCAACTCCCTACAAGGCTACATAATCTGTGCAGTCCCACACCAGCCATGTTCAGAAGCTAAACCATGATTAAATTTTAAACATGGTTTGGTGTTACGAGTCCGGGGCTTTTGTACGCTCGGTTTGTGTACAAAGAAGGGGAGAATTTGCTGCTTCTGTTCCTGGTATAAAACAAAAAGGAATTTCTCATGTCACACAAATATGGCAAATCTCAATTTGTTTTAACGATTGTTTGTGAACAAGACATGCTATCAAACTGGCATACAATTATATATATTTCATTGGTTTTAGTCATGTACTAAGGTACTGAGTGGACAATCCCTGTGAGTGCATCTCTGTTCAAGGATTTCTATTCTAGTCTTTCTTCAGTGTGTTGTTTTAATTTTGTTTGATTTTTTTTAAAAAAATTAAATTAAAAATAACATTTTTATGAGAAAAGAAATGCATAACATAAAAATGTTTGAACACAAGATTAGTAACAAGCATATTAGAAAGATACAAAGTCAGTCTATAACTTTAATAGGACTTCATTTAAATCTCAGTCATATAAAAAACTACATTGTAGTTTTGTCTCATAATAATTATAGCTCACCAAAAGGAAATATATATTTCAGGAAAACATTTAACAGCTCATTTTTAAACAAATGAAATGAATGGATATCCATCATTCACAAAAGAGTCTAAGTCAGCCACAGTAAAGCATTTGGTGACTATTTCTTGTACTACCTAGCAGCAAGGGTCAGTTGGGAGGAATTTTAAAACATTGGTGGCTTGCTCACTATGAGAAGCAGAATGACCATGCCTGTGGTGTATTATGATACAGAAAATTAGAGGGACATTATTATTATTATTATTATTATTAAGCTGTGCCTTTAAAAATGTATATTAAGGAGCCTTGGTATGCTCACTAGTCAGCAAGAGACCTGGAGAGATCTCTGAGATCATTTCTAGTGGAAGAATAGTAGCAAGTCCTAACCTCCAGGCCTGGATTATCTGTGCTGTTCTGAAATAGCTTACTGTTCAGGTGAAGGCTGTTTGTTTTTCTCTCAACTGGTTGTTTCTGGTTGGCTCCTTCAAATTTTCCAAGTTCTGAACAGCCCATAAATATATACAGTAGAAAAAGATGACTAACAAGAGAGTTAGAAGGAACCACATTTTAATCTAACATTTCAATTTACATCTTCATCAGCAACAGCTAAATCTAAATGAAATGTAACTTGGCTTCTTCGAATTCTGTTGTCAGTCATCTTTTTGTACTGTGTGTCTGTGTGTGTGTACTGCAATATATATCCATCAGTTTGCAAAATAACAACATTATTGTCTATTTGAGTTTAGCTTCAGGTTTTCCCTCTTGGCAATGGACTTCTTACGTTACATATTGTTCGATTTCCTAAGGCATCCCAAGGTGGTTTTCGAAACTTAAAATCTAACAAAAATTAATAAAAGTCACATTCAAAACCTTAAAATCAGTTAATCAGTAAAAACCATAAAACTCCAAAAAACAACCACCATAAAAAAGATAGACAGAAGCAGGAAAACTGAGAAACCTGGCAGAAACCTGATTTGCTTGAGGTAGCCTCCAGATTTTCTTGTATGGCTGTCTGTGGCCTGATATTGACCTGCAATGCTTTCATAATGATTTTAATTATTTTCATGAGTCTGCCTTGAATGGAATTGAGTGGCAAGATCAAAGCTGTTTAAACAAATCGATAAAGAAATATTGGTTAGCAGTCTGGAAGATTCCAAACCTGCTTCAGCCCATATCTCATCTTGTGCACACACACACCCACCCTTGCTAATATTATACAAATGATGTGGGGTGGTGGGGGGGAGGAGAATCTATAATTTGTTTCTGGAATAAATCATGTAAATTGAGCAATTTGCATAAGCACAAAAACTGCACATCTTACAATTCATTCAAAATGAGTACATGTTACTTCAATGTAGCTAAACAGGAATGGAGGTGAATGTTTCCAGGAGGTGCTCAAGTACTTTGAGAGATAGGTTTAAAGTCTTCTGCATTCATAATACACACCCTGGGGTGTCTCCCTGAGGTGTCCTGGAACATCCAAAGAGGAAGAACAGATTACATTTCTTCACACTTCAGCAGCTTAAAAAAAAACACCATCCCAAAACCTCAGGCATTTCCAGGCATCATAAAAAAGAAAGCAAAAAGATGCAGTTGCAACCTTAAAAAAAAATGCAGGTCACCTTGACAAGATGCTCTAATATCCTTAAAGGCTTTTCTAAAAGAGGAAGGAAAGGGATATTAAAAGAGAAAAGTCTGGAAAGTAACATTCTGAGGATGCCAGCATAAAATAGCTTATCCAGCTAAAAACAGATCATAATTATGGAACAGATGCCATTTTAAGTTGATGGTTTGAGTTTAGAAAACTTCAGTTCAACAGTGCAAATATTGGTTCATGTGGAAGGATATATATTCACCATTATGGTACTTTATAGAACACTGTAACCCAAAAGTATAGGCCCCTTTTCCAAGTAGCTTACTAGGGATATGCATGAAATGGGTTTTGTGTTTTTCCCCAAGCTCGAAACGAAATGCAGATGGCTGAAATGTTTCGTCAAAACAGCAGTTGATCACAATGAAACAAACTCAAAATATTTTGAGTGTTTTGGCCAAAGGGAACAATGGGGAAACTTGAAACACCCCATTGTTCCCCATGGGTAGCTCCTAGGGGTACTAAAGTGGGTTGGGTGGTAGGGCATGATGGGTGCCACCTACCACCCAACCTACAAAAGAAATGTTATAGCAGCAATAGCACTGCATATTAGTGCTGACAAAAGAAAACCATAAAATCCTTTCTTTCTCCTCTCCGTTCTATTCAAGTGAGGCATAAGGGCTCTTTCTGCTTCCCAGTCCCTTTGAATACATTTTGAAATTATCTCCTTTTGTGTTTTCCCTCCCTCCACCCTTCCCCCTCCCCCAAGCCATAGGGGGCACAGTTGCCCATGATAACACTTGATTTGTATGATAACAAGCCAACAAAGAAGCAAGGACATTGCAACCAATCAGCAAGGAGAAAACAGGCCTCCAAAATGGCACAGAGGCTTGAAAGCCAGCCCAGGCTGTCAACTGGAAGACCAGTGAGAGGGTGGAAGGAGGTCTTGCCACTGCCTCTGCCATCCCATCATGCAGCACAGCAACTTAAGGATATGATGAATATTTACGAAGAATATTTATCTACCACTTTTCAACAAAAAGTTTTCAAAGTGGTTTACATAGATATAAACAGATAAATGAAATTGTTCTCTGTCCCCAAAGGGCTCACAATCTAAAGAATAAAAATAAAACAGACACCAGCAACTACCACTGGAAGGATGTGGCCAGTTGCTCTCCCACTGCTAAATAAAGATAACCACCACTTTAAAAGGTGCCTCTTTGCTCAGCTAGCAGGGTATATGATCAATTAGCAGTTAATGCTTAATTAACTTCATTTTTAAAGGTGAAAAGCAGATGCTTCCTTTCCCTTCGCCCTCTGTTGTTGCGGCTGCTGCTGCCATCCCACCACACGGCTTGATATTTAAGGTGAAAAATAGAAAGCTCCTTCCCCCCCCCCCCCGCCACCACCATTCTGCCACACAGCAGCTTGATTTTAAAAGGTAAAAAAAATACAGTTTAAAGCGTTTAAATACAGTTTAAAAGGTTTGAATATACAGTTTAAAAGGTTAAAAAAAAACACCCGCCCCATCCCAGATATAGCCCTTTACTTGTAAAGGGGAATCCTTGCCGGATTTTTCTTTACAGTATAGCTGTCAAGCCAGCTTGCAAGGCAGGGGCTTTGCTCAACTCTCCTTCTGACTCCCGCTCCGCACTTTTCGGTTTGAGGGCGAGGCTGATAAGGCTCAAGTGTGAGCCAGCTGGATTCCGAGCTGGCTCACATATCCCTACAACAGTAACAGTCTTTAAGGATATATTAATGCCCTTATGTATACTTCAGACAAACTTGAATGCACACCTTCATACACATATACATTCACGCATAATGGAAATGCAGAGCATATCTTATTTATTTATTTTATTATATTTGTACACTGCCCCGAACTTTCATTTCTGGACAGCTTATATCAACATAAAACAAGTTGAAATAGGAATTAAGATCTTAAAATAATTTAAAACCACAAATCTAGTTAAAACTGTGGGTGAATAAAAGTCTTTAGAGACTTTTAAAAAGTTGCCAGAGATGGGGAGGCTCTTATATCAGCAGGGAGTGCATTCCAGAGTCTTGGGGCAGCACCAGAGAAGGCCCATCTTTGTGTAGTTACACGATGAGCTGGTGGCAAATGCAGATGAAGCTCTCTGGATGATCTCAAGAGGTGATGAGCCTCATAGTGAAGAATACATTATCTTAAATACCCTGGTCCTAAGCTGTTTATGGCTTTATAGGTTATAACCAGCTACTTGTAATCTGCATGGAAATGTTTGGTAGTCAATGGCATTCTTCTAATATAGGAGTGATATGGCCTCTTTGAGATGACCCAGACCAACCAGGCTGCTAGGGATATGCATGAACTGGCAGACAGCCAGTTTGGCGGTGGGGGGGGTTACCTTTAAGGAGCAGTGAGAGTGTTCTTGCACACACCCACACACCCCATGTTTTCCCCATCTTTACTGTGCCGGAAATTGCTGGTGCAGGGTGGCAGTGTACCCTCTTATAGCCCTAGTCAGCGTCAGACTGAAAGTGGATGGTATGTATGTGTGACCAGAGGTCCATAAAATGACCTCCAAATTGGTTCGTGCACATCCCTACTGGCTTCTGCATTCTGTACATGCAGTTTTTGGGATATGTACAAAGGCAGACTCACATAGACTGTGTTGCAGTAGTCAAGTCTGGAGGTTACCAGTATATATACCACTGTTCTAAGGTTGTTTATCTCAAGAAACAGATGTAGCTGGTGTATTGGCCAAAGCTGAAAGAGAGCCACTGCCTCAACCTGAGACACCAGGGAGAGGTTTGGATCCAGAAACACTCCCAGACTGTGTCTACCTGTTCCTTCTGAGGAAGTGTGATCCCATCCAGAACTGACAGATCAAAATTATATCCTGAGTTCCGACCCTACACAATAAGTACCTCGTGTATTATTTGGATTCAGTCTTAGTTTGTTATCCCTCATCCAGCCCATCACTGCCTCCAGGCAGCATTTAAAGAGTTGTGCCTTCTCCTGATGATGTTGATCTGAACAAATGGATTTGGGTTTCAGTATACTGATAACACCCTGCACCAAATCTCCTTATGATCTCTACCAGCGGTTTCATGTGGATGTTCAAGAGCATTGGAGACAGTATGGAGTCCTGAGAGATACCATATAAAAGTTCACATTTTGAAGAACAAAAGTATCCAAGCAACACCATCTGGAATCTGCCCAAGAGGTAGGAGTGGAACCACTGCAAAGTAGTGGTTCCCACTACCAATGCTCTTAGACAGTCCAAAAGGATACTATGATGATGATCAAGTGAGAATAGATGAAATGTGCTGCTCTGCTGAAAAATGCTATTGGCGCTCTCTCTCTTTTTAGAACTTATCATAACAACATGAGGTGTGCTGCTACATTTGACTCAAAGTCTATCTAATGTGCAATACTGTTATCAGCAGAAGCCACTCCGTGCCTCTAGAAGTTCACAAGAAAGGTGTGGAGGGAGAGAGCTTTTCTCCATATGCTGCTTTTTAATATGGAGGCTCATTCAGCTATCATGACTAACATAGTTGTTAAGGACCCTTCTCAGGAATGTGTCGCATCCTTTTTTATATAGTTGCCTGTGCTAGTGCTCATTACCATACAGTGAAGTTGTGAAATATATTTCAAAAAATATTTTTGTATTTTATGCCATTTTGGGAAACAATTTATATTTTAAACATGTTCTTTCTTTATATCACAGTCTGTTAATTCTACTGTTGATACTTGCTGTCCATAGTATATGGCTTCTAGCCATTAGCAAGAGTTACTTTGCTAATAATAAATTAATAAATTAATAAATTAGCATCACAGAGGGTTTTTTTAAATTTAAAGTATGGCAAAATGTAGCTAATAATTTGCCCATAATTAAGAAAAATGGGATGTGTGAAATGGTTATCTTGCACTGAATCATTCCAAGGATTAACACTCTTGCAAGCTTAGGTTTTTCTTCAGGCATGAATGCATTAGGGATGTGAACGGAACTGGCTGGCCTGGTTTGGTCGATTCTGAACTGGACTCAAACCCAACCGGACCAATTCAGTCCGGCACCCCGTCGAACCCCCCCCCATTTGGATCGGTTTGGGTGTGTGTGTTCGCAAACGTTTGACAGTATAAAAAATAAATTTTAAATTTTTTTACCTTACTCCCTTGCGGGGAGTTGCTGGAGGCGGCAGGGGTGTGTGTGTCCACGGAGGTACCCCCTCCCCCCACTGGCTTTACATATGCCCTCCTCCAGCCAGTTCAGCTGCTTTTCAACCTTATCCCAGCGGCCGGGCCAAGCAGAGGCCAATTGCGCAGGTGCACAGACTCCAAAATGGCCACTGGGTTGCCAGGAGAAGGCCAAAAAGCGGCCGAAGGACATAAGTAAAGCCGGCGGGGGAGGGAGAACATACATGGACCCCAACCTCCCGCCGCCTCCAGCAACTCCCTGGAAGGGAGTAAGGTTAAAAAAATATATATCTTTTTTTACAATGTAAAATGTTTGCGAACACCTCGAACATTCGGGGGGTGTTCGGTCCGAACAGGGGTGGTTCAGTTCAACCCCAGACCAGCGAACCAAACCAGTTTGAAGTCTAACCAGTTCGCACATCCCTAGAGTGCATCTCAGCTTTGACTATTGGGCCTAAACTACTTACGTTTAATAGTCTTCGGTATGTTTGATCTTTCTCATAAACTAGTTGGGTTTAGTGGACTTCAGTATGTTTGGTCTTTCCCCAGACACAACTCATACCTCTGATTTCAGCAGTCTAAAATGAAAGGCAGAGAGAAATACAACATTTGAGTTGTCTCTATGTCTCTGTGGAAACCCTTTCAAGTTTCACAGAGAACCTGTGACAGAGGGTTGGAGGCTTACCTCTCTCGAGCCTTGTCTTTTCTCTGTTACCAAGCTTGAGCTGTGGAGCACAGAAATGACATCATATATGGGTTGGAATCAACCTGATGGCAGTGAAAACTGATGTTAACTCAGTGGAGATTGGGGGTGGACACCTATCCCTGTGTGGGATGTTGCATTTGTGGTTTTTAAAAGGATTTAAGGGGGCCTGGAGGAAGAACAGAGAAGTGTAAACTTTATCCAAGCATTAATTTGAACTCTGGTTTCTCTTTCTATCCACTACATTACACAGGCTCTCAAAAAACAATCCTTCATTTAATGTTTTCTATGGAAAATATGGCCTTAGACATACAATATCTTTAATATTTCATACATAATTTCAGTCAGTGTACCTCACAGAATAGCAACGAAATCATGAAAGAGCCAGGCTATCTAGATTTTTTGGGGGGGGAAACAATTTTTGGTAGGGAAAATCAAATTAATTCTAAGAACACTTTTTCTATTGTTTGGAAGCAAGAATTTGAAGATACAAAAAAAACCAGTAATCTGTTGTTTCCTGAAATCTGCTTTCCTATAATTTTCCACCTTGACCAACTCAGTTTGTTCAAAGAGTCAGCAATAGTTAAAAGCAGTAGATTAGATTACAGAAAGGAAACTGAACATGCTGTCCTCTCACAACTATACTTTTCAGTGTAGTTTTTGTTTTGTTTTTGTGCTTACTACAGCATTTCTATAAAACTAAATGAAACAGTTTGATTGTTCTTTCAGGGTATTTTTATGCGTATCCATCCAAACAATTTTGCAACCTGATATAATAAGCATTATGGACATTGCTTACAGAGAGATCCTCAAGTGTATTTCTCTGGTCTTTTCTGTGGAATTGGCTGGTCTTGGTCCAATCTGGGTCAGCGAAGAACAAGATTGTTTTTCTCGTAGGCTGGATTCTTGTTGACCATGGGGAAGATTCTCTTCAGCCTTTGTCTCTGGAAGCGTGTGATCATAACCCTGGAACATTCTGTAAAAAGTGGGTGGGTGGGGGTGGGGGAAGGGTTAAATGACTTACAATCCACCGAGCCATATGGCTAAGTGTACTAGTAAGGTATAGTAAGGATAAATTTGGCTTGGTGGGTTTTAAATCAACCAAATTGGGGCTGCCAAAAAGATTTTCTGGGTCTAATACAGAAGTGGTTTTCAATTCCCATGATGTGGGCCTGATAATGTTTACCACTCTGAACTCTTGGAGAAAGAAGGGAATACAAGTGTTTCAAGTTGCAAAGAGGACGAAAGGGGAAAGGAGTTGGCTTATATGCATGACCACACAGAAACGCATGAATAGCTCAGACCCTCAAAAGCTGCCTCTCTTCTGTCTCCTGACTCCATAACTGTAGCCCCTATAACCCTATCCCTTAAAAACCTCACATAGTCACAAGGTTTACTTGGTGGATCAAGGTCCTTACAAGCTGTACTCCTCCCAAGTTCCCTATGTCCCCCTTATATATTGTTGCCTGCCAGGTTCCTAATAACCCCACATGTTTTGCAGTCCTTGGTAGACAGCAAGATGATATGATGGTTCAGCCCCATGGGTCATAAATTGGGGAGGCAGGATACTGGGGATGTGTGAGCCGGCTCAAGCTAGAACTGGCTTAGTTTGAGGGCTCAACCTCAAACTGGGCCTGGTTCAGCTCAAGGTTGAACATGCACTCACAGAGGGCTAAAATGTCCTGTAGGAGACTGGGGGGAGGCCAGTGGGGAAGGGGAAGCTGCCAGAGGACCACCACCCCAGGGTTGCTGAACCTGGCAGCAGCAGTGAGTCCAAACTTCTTTTAAACAAAAAAAAATAATCAAAAAAACCCAACCTAATTCTGACATGTCTGGCACCCCTGAACCGGGCCTGAACTGGTTTGTATTAGAACCTAACTGGGCCTCAAGTTTGGGGGTGTCAAAACCATATATGGGTCACCTATTGTATTCAAGGCTGATTGTGAGGACAATTGGGGTGTGCAGGTGCGTCCAAGAGTATCCTGTTCTGGAAAGGGCTTCCCAATAATTCTATCAAAAGTTCCAATGGGCACCTCTTCAAAGTTACCCCACTGACTCATCCCTATTGTGAGGAAGTCTGCTGTTAAGCTGTCTTTATCTGCTTTCCCTTCCTGGCCTAATTCCTTCATTTGCAACAGGTGTTATATCTCTTGGGAGAGGGTGAGGGGAGTATTAGAGTTCATCCTAAATCCAAAACAACCTCGGATGCCAGATAACTCTCAGTAGTTAGTTCTGGAGTCTGCTTAGCTGGGCCTCCTCATAGGGAGAGGGGGTGTGAAGCTAATCCCCTTTGCAATTTGTGTTACTTGCAGCCCAAATCTAGGGGTGACCAGTCCACTGCCAACTAAGTGACATAACTGGGGGCTTACATTGTGGTACAGCTCCTGAGCATAACCAAAGTGCAATCTCCAAGCCTGGAGATGCAGTTGCAACAAGGGAGGCTTCTGGTAACAGTGGCTGGTGTGTTGTACAACGTGTTGGCCAGTATTACTCTTTATGGGGTACCTGTTCATGCAGGGATTTCAAGTGAGCTGGGTATGTTGGTAATTTATGGGGTATCTTGCCACTTCCATATACTCACCATGTTGCTGCTGGTGTCAGTGCTGTTGCTGAGGAAAGGAGAGGCTCTAGTTCAGCCTCTCCTCTTTTCCCTTAACTTCCTCTTCTGCTCCCTCTGCTTCTTGAAATTCAGTACGAAAGGAGGAGTGGCTATTTGTCTGTCTGCTGGTTGTCAACAGCTGTTCACTGCCACCACCATGTTGCATGGCCAAGTAAGAGGGTGGGTAATAGGCAGCAAGGGCACAGTATTTAGTATTCAAGTGCCAGGATATTTTTGGCCACACTGAGAAGAGAGGAGGGGAAAGTGCCACAGCTAAACCATGATTTCAACTATTGTTTGATCCAAATTACAAAGTGCAGATAAATAGCCCTAATCCTAACCCTAACCCTAACCTAAATCAGCTATCTGTAACTATCCATTTTACATACTTTATATGAACAAAGTGTCAGTCAGTGCTTTTTGTTGAAGGTTTCTGAGCGTGTGTGGGTGCAAGCACATTCTTCCTTGTTTTCTAACTCACTCTTAGTGCTCTGGGAGTACTCTATACACAAATACTCATTTGAAAAATCCCTTACATAAGCTACAGATGTGGACCATGTGTTTTAGAACTGGTGTTGGTGGAACTCTAGACGTGTGGGCCAAGAATAGGGTAGGGAATTTTATTCTTTAGTAGAGGGCTAGAGGAGGTCTCTGTTATATTATCTCAGCTTCTAGCATATGCTGTTTTTAGGGCGACCCATCCTTGTTAAAGCATTGTTTTCTATTGCTTCTTAAAATGTACTATAGATGTGTAAATTATTTCACACACATGGAATTCAAACATCTGGTGCAAGTAATGAAGTAGTTTTTTCTTTATGAAAAAGAATCAAAGGGCATTCTTCAAACACATTAATGTAGTAATTTGCTGACATTTTTTAAGTTCTATTATTCATTAGAGCATCATCAATGTATATGGTACTTTAAAGGGTGGGGGGAAAGAAAAAAATAAGTATAGGTCCCTGTCCTGAGTAGTTTACCATTAAATCTTCAGGGAGGTGCTGTTGACCCCAAGTAAACTTGGATGTAAGAACTAGAAGTGCTTTGTACACAGCATAGTACAAGACTGTTCTTTCCTATGTTACTAGCTGTTTATTAGATATGTGATGTCAATAAAGGACCACGTCATGTGGAACAAAAACAGTTGCTGAAGTGAACTTACATACTATACATATTGCCACTGCCACTTGGGGGGCATTTAATCTGTGCTTTGTCACTGCCACAAAGACTAGAGCCAGTGAGGCTTAGGGACCCAGGGGAAGCAGATTCTGCCCCTAAACTGCATCCCAAATTTGCCAAGCGATGTTGAGATTTTTTTAAAAAAGACATTAACAAGTCTTCAGATGTAAAGGCATGAGCTGAGATTATGAAATTGCTTGTGTGAACTAGTCATACGATGATAGCTGATTGACCACCAGCAAAAGCAGAGTTGTGAGATGTTTCAAGGTGACTTTTTTTGTAATTCAGGTACTAGCAATTGGAGATGCAAACAATGGTTTCAAGCAACGTTAGAAAATCACCCATTATGATTCAGTCAAGGTGCTGTTGAAATAGCATTGTAGTAGAAGCATAGCATGGATCCTCTCATCCACCGCACAACCTCTGGTGTGAACCAGATACTCTGCTTGAAAATGGCCAGTCATGCAATGTTAGATTTGTATGAGAATCCATAACCAGACACAGCGGTCTTGAATTAGGCCTTTACCTTGGACAAATAGCCCAATACACAGTAATAACAAGCTGTATATTCCAGAACAATCACATTGGCTAGAATGAGATGGCTCTGGTGCCGAGAAATTGAGAAACAATTTGAGAAAATTCTTCAATGTTCATAGGAGAAAACTTGCTTCTCTTCAAATTTCAGTTTATCCGTGGAGGAACCCTGCAATTCTTGTTCAAATCATCCTTCAGAGGAATTACATAAGAACATAAGAACAGCCCTGCTGGATCAGGCCCAAGGCCCATCTAGTCCAGCATCTTGTTTTGCACAGTGGCCCACCAGATGCCGCTGGAAGCCACAGACAGGAGTTGAGGGCGTGCCCTCTCACCTGCCATTACTCCCCTGCAACTGGTACTCAGAGGCATCTTGCCTTTGAGGCTGGAGAAATTTTTAGTTCCATTCCTACTCTGGAGTTAATGCGTGTAGATTGTGGATGTTAAGCTTTCACTAAAACATGTTGGCTGGAATTCAGTGAGCTATAGGCATACTGGAGTGGTGGTTGGCCTTTTTTTTTTTTTTAAGCTCACAGATCTTAAGATCTTAAGAGCTACCATGGATGATGGAAATGACCACATTTCCACCGTTTCAAAACAAGGTTGCAATACAGCATGGGTGCCACGATTGAAAAAATACAAAGCAAGAAGCCCCTCTAATTCCATCCAAATAAATAGGAATTATTCCATATCATCATCACAATCCAGGAGAACATGCAGCTAAATCAAGGCGGAAAGTGTAACTGATTTATAATTTTTTTGCTGTTGTACAAAATCTGTGCTTGTAAAACTTTCTATTCTTAATTGAAATCATTCTTATATAACTAATGAAAGAGTTACAAATATACACTAGGGACCTCTTGGTAAAATAATTGCGCTGTTAACATTTACTTAGATTTCTTTGTAAAGAAATATTTCCAAAGCTACATTCTTTTAACTCTCTCTTAAAATGAATAGACACTAAATAGGTATGCTTATAAAACTTTGGTCAAAGTGACCTGGAAAGAATTGTGTTTTATTCAGTACATTTTATGCCTGCTGTTAATCATTTTTTCTTTCTTTCCAGAGTTATAAAAGATTTCATACTAGGAATAAGTTCATCACAAACAGTGTCTTACTTGTTTGGCTTGATTTTTTTTTTTTTTAAATGCTATGGCTATTTGTGGTTTAGGCTGCAATCCAGAGAGGCCCTTTAGTTGACCAAATTTGGGTTGAATGCACATTCCAAGATTGTTCTTACCCTTCCCTCCAACGTGCACCCTTGTCTATTTGAGGCAACTCCTGACATCCATTTGCAGGTGGCTTATGAGTGAGCGTGATCCTGATGTCACAAAGATGGGACTTGGATGTGGAACTTACTGGGTGACCATCTGGACCAGGACTTCACCTTCTACACCAGGGCTCCAGCTTTCTAGTGCTTAAGTAAGAATGAAGAAATAAATATTAACAAAACAGATGAAAATAGCACTAGATTAATAGAGATGAACTATATTGAACAATATTGTTGGGCAAAGCTGGTCTTATAAATGTAAAGCACACAACTAAAATGAAAAGGAGGATTGCAGTCCTATGCAAACCTGCTTGGATGAGGCTAAAGAATAAGTTTACTTTCTTGTATGAGTATACACCATTTAATTCAGTGGGGCTTACTTCTGAGTAAAGATGCATAGGATTCAGCTGTAAATATATTAGTAAAGAGAAAGCAGAATATAAGTAATGTGCCATTGGTCCATAAAGTGGATTTATGTCTTGGGGAACATAGGAAGCTGCCTTATACACAGTCATCTTATAGGTCCATCTAGCTCAGTATTGACTAGCAGCAGCATCACCAAGGTTTCCGGCCAGAGCCTTCTCAGCTGTACCAGAAGCTATGGCTCCATCCCCATGACATACAACCAAAGCTACCCCCGCTTTATCCAGTCTCTACACCTAAATCTGTTCGTGGCCTCATTCTTCCCAGAAGATAAGTAGATTTGTCCTCAGTCTTATCAAGGAAAAATATTTGACTTCAAAACAATGGCAACTTCAAAACAATGGCAACTGTGTCTTGGGATAATGAGAAATAGAGGGTTTGGGTGCCTCCGAAGATGGAGGTCCAAATGATCATTTAGTTAGGAACTATGGGCAAGGCTAAGACAGAATCTGACAGCTCATGGGCAGAGGTTGGCCAGATTTGGAGCTAATTGGTTCTACAGACACCATCACTGGTTACTTTACAGAACAGTAATTTACTGGATGGACCCGTGAAACATGGACTAGTTTGCTCTGTGAAAGTGATGTATCCATATGCAGAACCATGAGCAAATTTCCTCTACTAAGAAGCCTTGTGCCACTCATAAATGAGATGTTCACTTCAGTCTGTCTGTGTTCTACATAGATGCACATGAAGAGTTGCAGATATGTACAAAGGCAAAAGGTATAAACTTGTACAAAGATAGAAATTATAACCATTCTGATTTTCATAGATTCCAAGGATGTACTGATTATATTCTGGGGCAGCAAAAGAACATGAAAAGACTAACAAATTTATTATGGCACATGGTTGTTGTACCTGACTTGGCACACAGCCCTAACTTGTATGCAGAGCCAAAATATCTGCAAGATTAGAACAATGAGAAATGATTCAGACATTTCTGCTGTGAATATAGCCATGCTGTGATTTGATGCTACATTCACTGACACTCTCTCTCCATTCCCTCTCCCGCTCTCCTTATGTTGCATGCATTCTTCCCTCTTTTCTTGATTTGTGGCAAAACATAGTGTGCCATTTCATTTGATCTAACAATCTATGTTTTGTGTTTGTCTCACAAATTAGAATTGGAAACCATATTCTGTCTATCTGTGATATTTATATACTACCTGGTATATACATCCATAGGTGGTATTGATTGATTGATTAAGTGCTGTCAAGTCAGTGTCGACTCTTAGCGGCCTCATAGCAATAGCAATAGCAATAGCAATAGCACTTACATTTATATACCGCTCTATAGCTGGAAGCTCTCTAAGCGGTTTACAATGATTTAGCATATTGCCCCCAACATTATGGGTACTCATTTTACCGACCTCGGAAGGATGGAAGGCTGAGTCAACCTTGAGCCCCTGGTCAGGATTGAACTTGTAACCTTCTGGTTACAGGGCGGCAGTTTTACCACTGCGCCACCAGGGGCTCGTCATAGGTGGTATACACAATTCAAATTACAATACAAAAATAAAAACACGTAATTAAAACAGTTTAATAGAATAAGTCAGTCAGTCCTTTATTACGGTCATGGACCAGTGCATAGCTAAAACATACATACTTACATGCTTACATATAAGAAAAGAGACTCAGCATAATAAAACGGATTGTAACACAATAGTACCAAGTTAAAATTAGAACAGTTATGGTGAACTCCAAATAGGTCTGACTGAAAACCTTATTAAACAGGGCACCCTCCATTGCAATCATGAAACAAGAATCACAGGGGAAGAAAAGAAAAGAACAGAACATTATTAAAAACCTGAGCGGATGGTGCAAATGATATGACAATACCTTGCCATTTTGATGATTAGGTTGTCATCAGAACTGGACAATAAGTACTTCAAATAGAAGTCATCCAAGTGCCCGGGAAAATGTTGCAACAAAGGGGACACTAATCTTAAGCGGGTGTCCCTATAAAAGTTACAATAAAGTATGGCATGCGCAATTGTCTCCACTTGACCAGACCCGCAAGGGCAAAGTCGAGCAGAAAAAGGGGTACCTTTAAATCTTCCCTCCATGACAGCAGATGGAAGCGCATTAAGATGGGCGAGCGTCAGAGCACGTCTAAATTTGGGGGTGGTAACTAGACTTAGATAGCTAGCTGGTTTAGTTTTGAAGATTTGATCCCCTAGAAAGATATTCTTAGGCAGAGAAGCGACTTCTTCCTGCAGTTCCATGTCCATGATACGTTGTTTAATCTCAATCCTGGCACGATCGTATCCCAATTTTATAATCTCATCCTGAGAGAAACCATAATGAGCCAATTTGTCAGCAATTTGGGTCTGCTACTTAAATCAGAAACAATCAGTCTTAATAAGGGGGGCCAGTCCTACGCAAGAGAAGACAAATTTTAACCAAAATAATATGATAGTCCTCCAATAGCAAGTTTCCAATCTAATCATACCCACCTCTCGTCTAAGCGCAGCATTGGGCACGCATCGGGGGACTAACAATATAGATCTCAGAAATTTAGACTGCAGGGTTTCTAAAGCCATAAAGTTGCTGACAGGTCCTATTTGGGCTCCGTACAGCACTTGGGAGTGGACTTTAGATACAAACAGTTTAACTGCAGCGGGGATGTAAGAAGCCCCCCTCGAGAAATGAAAAGAGGTAATAAGGTTCGTGGTTGACTGTGCCGTCAGCAATGTGGATTTGAGGTGGGCATTGCGTGAACCTGATGACTGAAAAACCACTCCTAGATATTTGAAGGAGTTGACCTGTGCAATCCTGTGGCCATTGATGGACCAACAATATTGCCTAGGTCGTTTGGCAAAGACTAGAACTTTGGTTTTTCCATAGTTAATCTCAATGGACTCTTGGGAGCAAAATTTTGAGAGGAGACCCAAAGCACGTCTCAGACCAATTGGGGTTTGGGACATGATTGCCATATCATCTGCATATAAAAGTATAGATACATGTTTATTTGCTATTTTGGGAGGATGCGTGGAAGGTATAGATACAAAAGAGACCACCGAATTAATATATAGATTAAATAATAAAGGAGCTAAAATGCAGCCCTGCCTCACGCCCCTGTATGTGGGTTTAAACAATTAAAAACAGGTGTGTCCTAAGGATCTTTTAAAAAGCAAAGAGATGGAGAAGCTCTTGTTTTGACAGGGAGTGCGTTCCAAAGCCCTGGGACAGCCACAGAGAAGACCCAGCTCATCTGAGTCGCCACCAGATGAGCTGGCGGCAACTGTAACCAGACCTCCCAGATAATCTAAATAGGCGGCAGGGTTCATGACATAATTGAATCAAAACATGGCTTCCATATTGCATGGCAAGGACAAGCAGAGCTTGCAAGTTCAGAGAATAGAAACTATGGTTGATGTTAAAGCCGGAAAGAAGGGAAGGAATAGGTTAAGATGTGGGTAGTAAGGGAAGAAGGGAGTTTGCAGACACCAGGCTCCCTGATGATCATTGATATAGTGCCAAAACATGGTGTGTGTTTTAAATTAGGTCTGGAACACCATTGACTGTTTTTATTAACCAGCTGGAGGCTGTCCCTACACTGTCACTTTCAAAGCCTTAATGGTTAATCCAGCCATTTGGATGTGGTGGTTAATCCAGCCAGTCAGGTGTGTGTTGGGAAGAAATATTATTTTACAAGAATCAAGCCTCAATTATTCAGCTCCAATAAATAAACACATAACAACTAAGTCTTGGTTATGGTAATGATTAAACCAGAAAAAAAGAAAAGAAAGAATAGCTGGTGAATGAGACTTACGTTCAGTGGATTTTGTTGGAGTTGTTTGTTAATAGCATTTGTGAAAGGCATATGAAATAAGTGAACTGATAATTATTTTGCTTACAGGATTTATGTTCCAGATATTCACAAGTGTTTTGTCATGCACTATCCGGCTATTTTAAGGTTCAACAGCTGATGATCAAATCCAGCCCCTTGAAGCTGGAATATTAGCTCTCCTCCCAGTTGTCAGTGCCACAACAAGTCTCTCTGTGTGTAGAAACGTAGGGTTGCCAGGTTAGATATATCCAAAACCTCCGATTTCTGAGGCCAGGCCTGGTGCTGTCAACCCTTGAAAATGGAGAATAATCTGGTACCAGGGTGGAAACCAGTGAAGATTAGCCTTTGCCACTCATCTGTCTGAGAAAAAAAGAAAAAATTCTGGAGCAATGGAGTCATCTTGGGAACTGACAACCCTAGTAGAAAACATTTTGTGTACATTGCTTAGGCCTGTCCAACACTTCCCTTGGGAATCGTCCAAATTTGCCATCCACATTTCCTCCACAGCATACCTTTCCCATGAAACTAATTTCAGGCTAGGGCTTTAAACTTAAGGCCCATGCATGGTTTCCTGGTGCCACATTCATAGAGATATTTTGCCCCTTGAACTTGAAAAATACATGAGTTACTGTGTGTGGTATAAGAGGATTGATTATTTGTTTTGTTTCTCTGGCAGCAATCCTCAACCACCTACTCTGATCATTAAAGTCATTGGCCTGTTCGGAGTATTTATTTGGCACAAGTACTTCCTGTCATTTGGTGTTATTAATAGAATATATGGAGGAGCTGTTCTGTTCAATACATTCTACAGGCATCACATCCTCCCATTAAAGTTATTTATATTATTGTTTGGCCTCATCCATTGGGCTCCCACACTAGCACTCAGACGCTGGCCTTGGGAATGAGCATTTGAAAAATTTAGAGGAAGGAAATGCCTTTCCTTCCAATAGTGGGTAGGGATCCTTTTGTAATGAGAACTGCCGTAATTAAAGCTTTGCAGATCCCATGTGCAAACGTTCCAAATGTTTGTTTCATTTATGACCTACTATATTCATACAGACTTAAGGCAGGTTAGAATGTCTAACCAAAAATATTTCTAAAATTATTATTGTTGGTTATGAGCTTACTAGGTAACCTTAGGCATAACCACTTACTTGGGTGCAGGTTATCCACCCCTTTTCCAGGGCGATGCTATTATCTACAGAATTGTCCATTGCTGCATCTTGGGCCCCACTTTTTCCTTTAGATGCTCAGCAACCTTCCAGCCTCTCTACACTTTCAGTGATGCCTTATCCTTTGGACTCCCACACTGGCACCCAGCCTCTAGCCTTGGGAATAACATTTGAAAAATGGAAAAAGAGATGAGCTGCTAGGCGTCCGCCAGTGGGAAGAGGAGGATGACAGACCAGTATCTACCACTGATAATTTGAACCTTCCTCTTGGTGGAATGCTTGGATTGCCACCTCTAGTCTTATTCAGACATCAAATTGTACGTGTGTGCATGTCTATGTATGTAATTGTGTGAAGGACCATATATCCATTCATTTTTAAAATGTGTGAACAGAGTTTCTGTATCCATCTAATCTGGTTCCTAGAAAATATCATTGGCTGATATACTGCACAACATTCCATCTGACTTGTAATGGAACATGTGCTCAGTTGTGCAAGCACTCTCTTCTGCAAACCTGGGAAACAGAGCAAATGTAATTGTGGAATCAATAATAGGAGTGTGCCAAACTGTTTCAAATAGAACCAGACTAGCCTAAAAATCAGGCGACTGGTCCCAGTTTGAACTGGACCTGGCCTGGTCTGATATAAACTGGTTTGACCCGATTCGAGGGCTATACCTGTGAAAAATTCAGTGGGGACTCCCCTTTACAAGCAAAGAGGTGGGGGATACTTTAAAAGTGGTCTAAGGGTGGCTGGGGCGGTGGTGGTGAGAAGGCACTGCATGCATGGTGGCCCTGTTCTGGCCTACGAACATGCATGTAGGCCATTTGCATGATCTTAATGCATGCATGGAGGGCAGAACCAGGCCGCCACTGGCCTGCACTGCTGTGCGGAGCGCAGGTGGGATTAGAGGAGCAGTTGCTGGCAATGATTAAATAGGTAAGTTGCCCCCGCCCCAGCCACCCTTAGAGCACTTTTAAAGGATTCCCTCACTCATGGACCAATGGCTCAGTTCAAATTCGAACCAAACCACCTGAACCGGTTCTGTCCACATCCCTAAACAATGGCTGTTGTGGCCATTGATTCTGCAACTACATTTGCACTATCTCCCGCATTTGCATAAGAGTTCTTTTGTGCAATTGTTGCACAAATGTTGTCCTCTGCAAAAATGCAAAATGTTGCATTTTTGCAAAAATGTTGTCCTTCCTAGCCATAAATCTGATTGGATTATCTTTGGCCAGCCTCAGTCCCTTCCCTAAAGTCTTGTGAATGTAGGATTGGAATACCTTCATATATGCTGTGGCTGCAATTTGAAAGATTGTTAGCTTGTAAAAGGTCTGCTGTGCTTGGTATGTTGTGTGTCTGCATTAATGTGGAGGTCAGGGGCGTAGCTAGGGGAGAGGGGGCCCATGTTCACCCCTCTCTCTGGCGGCCCCACAGAGTGAGGGAGATAATGAAGAAACTAGGGAGGGGTGGAGCTGGAGGGCCCTCAGGAGCTGGGGGGAAGCTTTGAACTTTGAACCCTTTCGCTCAATTATAGCTATGCCCCTGGTGGAGGTGCTGATTTATATAGCTGGCACCTTCATATGATTCTAGGTGGGTCACAAGTGCCAATGGCTTCACATGGGGGTTACTTTTTCCTTTGTAGTAGCACCCTGTGGCTTTGATTATATAGCTTGGTTTGTGTAAAGCTGATGTGCCAGCTAGGGGCACAGACATTGTCTTGACAACGTTCTGGAGTTGTCTGTGATGTATGTATGTACCATAGAATATGATGGCATAATCCTGAGGTAGTGGAAACATTCTTTTTCAAATGGCAGTAAGGAGATGCCATTTTTAAATGTTCCCCATGTGAAACATTAGTATATTGGGAGAGAGCCTACCCCTTGCTGTACTAGTGTTCTTCTTGCATATAACTTTTTTTTAATTATAGAGAAGCATTCAAAAATATGATTTTCCCACCAGCAGTAGTCTAATCCTCCCCCTCCCCTTATTTCTACCTCATTCAACCAGGCCAGTGGTTACTCCATGGCTTCATTCAGGATAACCACAGTTAACCATGGCCAGGATTACAATTCCTAACTCCAATTCACATTGCAGATGTTCAACAAACCGTGGCCTGCCAAACTGGAGTCGAAGGAGAGGCAACTCTCTCCCTGCCTCTTGGGCTCCCAGACAGCTGCACGGCCAGATTGTGGGCAAAGCATCACCACATCAGCATAACCACATTGGCAGCTCGGCCATGATTGGATGATTGGCCACCATATCTAGGGGGCGTGCCAAGCACGATCATGCATTTTCAAATTGCTCTGCCTATGCTTTCTAGGGAAAGGGCATTGAAAGCCCTTTAAATGCCCTGCAATGCCAGTGCTGCTTCTGACAGCCATGGCATCACTGCTTCACCCCCAGAATAGACACCCACATAGAGAGCACCACGCCAACTCGTATTCCTGGGCACAAGGGGGAGGGGGTTGAGAGCCGGCGGGGGGAGGGTAGGGTAGAATCCCACTTTCAGTGCAGGAGGGGAGGGGAAAACTTACATTCACTAGAATGTAACTTACATTCATAGAATGTATGCAGATGCAGGAGGGCAAAGGATGCTGGGGTGGAGGTGTCATTCCCACCATGACCAGTGAAAATGTCATGAGGAGAGACTACAGCAGAGCAGTCCAGCCAGACTCATTACAAACCTGCTACAAGCAGCTTGCTGCCCAGTGGGCTCATACTTTCATCAGTGGACCAGTCTGCTGGGGATATGGCTGTTCTTGCGATGGCACTATCTCCACCCACGGACTGCAAGCTCAGGACTTGAGCCACCCACTTAACCACCAAGGAACTCAACTTTCTTTTAAAAAAAGGGGGGGAACCCCATTACTTGCCTCTCCCCAAATCCTCTGAAGCCTTGCATGCACTTGAGAGGGCATCCTAACAGCGAAGATGCCATAGCCTGGTGCCTGCAGGCCATGGAGTGGCCCAACAGGACAATACAGGGGGCTTCTTTCTGTAGCAGCTTGGCTGCCATCTCCAGGACCAGGAAAGCAATCTCTGGGATAACCCTGCCCACCACTTCCCAACATACAGCAATGTAACTCTACTTGGAGCACCCATGGCCTGACACTCTCATGAGTGGGTGTAGTCCATGTGGACTTGGGTAGCCACCTTCATCACAGAAGAAGTATCACTCCAAGAACTGGAGTGATTCTTATTCTGCTGGCCTTGCTCATGAGTAAGCCAGAGTTGTAACCCCCCACTCCCCCAACCTTTCTTTTGTTTTTTTAAAAAAGCACAGATCCCCCTGATTCCTCCCCACCTTCTTCCCCATGCAGACATTTGTGAACCCAAAGGCTACCTAGATGCTTCCTTTGTCCTTGCCCAGGCATGTATGTATTGGGGCGGGGGGGGGGCGGGGCAAAGCCGTAGACACCAGTACGGACATTCAAAACTCCCAGGTCCTGATCCATCCTCATGCCATGTGCAGATCTGCTCGCACAGGGATTGAAAGTAGAGGGGAGCCCCTGTTCTCCTGCTACCCCCAGACAGCGGGATGGCTGTTCTGGGGCGATGGCGAGGGTACACATGGACTGGCGGGCTGGCAGGGGGCATGGTTTTGCAGCAGCTTGTCTGCAGTCCCCAAGATGAGGAAATTGGTCTCCGGAGTAGCACTCACCACAGCTGACATCCAGAAAGCATCCTTGCTATATTCGGAGCACCCATGGTCTGACATTCTCGTGAGGGAGTTGTTAATGGGAGATGGGGATGTTTTGCCATCTGGTATCATTGTAGATTTGTCCAGGCAAATCTCTCCTCTCCCCTCTGATGGTCCTTCTCATGAACTGTCTGGGGGTGTCCCTGTGGCCTTTCACTCCCATGCTTGGCTACTGAGTCCTGGATCTGGTGGCTGGATTCTTGAAAAAGGAACTCACTTGACCCAACACTGACCCTGGTAACCAGCTTTTATCATGAGCAAGCCTTTTGGGACACGGACCCCCCAAAGGGGAAGGGGCTGGGCCCTCCTTGTCCAGCCTTTCTGTGAAAAGAATAGAACTTGGCTGCTCGGGAATCCCTTCTGGGGGGCTGCCTTTCAAACCCTGCCAATAGCAACCTCACCCAAACTATTTGCATGGATGGCATGGACAACAGCCTGCGGCATGGATCCTTTAACCCAGGGATCCTCAGCGTTGGGCCCCCAGATGTTCTTGGACTTCAGCTCCCATAATCCCCAGCCAAAGGCCACTGGGCCTGGGGATTATGGGAGCTGAAGTCCAAGAACATCTGAGGGGCCAACATTGAGGATCCCTGCTTTAACCCATTCAAAATTCCCAGGCCAGGATCAGTGTTGCAGTGTCGGGTAAGGGGAGCTGGCATTTTCAGCAATCTCTGCCTAGCCACATGGGCATGGTGGGAAGATAAAATCGTGCATATGTACTGCTTGGCGAACTGACTGCCAGAGGGAGTGCTCTTAATCCTGCTGTCCACCAGCCACTAAGACCTGGAAAGGTGTTGCTGGGGTACTCTTCACCGGGGCTTGCAGGGATCTAGGCCCACATGCATGCCTCTATCACCTGTCACTCTCATAAGAGAGCAGTTCTTGGGAGGATGTCTAAGATTTCATCATGACACTTGGGTTTATTGCCAGGTTAATATAATCAATATCTAGGTATAACCCAGGATGGTTCTTCTCATGGGGTATGGGCAATATTGGATGTATGCATCACAGGGGAAGGGGCTGGGGTTTGTAAAAAACTTGGCTGCTCCAGCTTCCCTGCTCGGATCTACTTTTTATACTCCCCCCGCCCAGCCATTTGCCTTCCTCCTGGTGCTGTGATGCCCTGCTCATGCTTCCATTTGGAGTGTTTGTGCTTGTGAACATACATGACTGTTGCTCTCTTCTCGGGGAGCAAAGCACTGCGTTCCCATCCTGTGTCCTCACCCTACTGCTTGCTGGGTGGGGGGAACAAGGGAAGGAGTGGGAATCAGGGTTGCCCCCAAGTGGCTGTGCAGCTTGACAGTCTGGCTGGTCTGGGACGGGGTGTGTCGGCATCCCTGTAGCCTGGCAACTCCATAGCTGCATGGCTGACAGAAGGGGTGTGGCCGGGTTTCTGAGAGGCTGCCAGCGAGAAGTGCCAAAAGCATGGAGCAGCCACGTCCTCGTGCAGGTCTGCGCTGCCACATCTATGATTGAGGTTTGGAAATGGGTGCGAAACCACAGTTATAGCTGAATCAGCAGTCGGGTGTAACACTTCAGTCGCAAAACTGCAGCTGTCGACAGCGAAGCTTGGAGAAAACCGAAGGTTCTGATTGCAATTTGGTGAGGCAAAATGGAGCTAGCTTTCGGTCCGATAGTGGAGAGAGGCTGGCGGTGGCCCATGTTCGGCCGCTGCCACGGCCCCCTGGCTCCACCCCCCGCACCGGATGGGGCCAGCTAGCCACACCCTCGCATCTGACATCAGATGCAGGGGCGTGGTCTCCCTCCCAAATGGGGCTGTGCAGCCCCATTTGGGAGGGAGATTGGCCCACGCTGCATTGGCCAGTGCGGGCCAGAGTGACTCTCTCTGCCTTTAAAGGCAGGGAGAGCTTTTCCGGCCACACGGGCTGATATCCCTCCCAAATGGGGCCACACAGCTGCATTTGGGAGGGAGATTGGCCATGCTGCATTGGCAGGGAGAGTCACTCTGGCCGTGCTGCCAATGCAGCGCAGGCCAATTTTGGTCCCAAATGGGGCCACACAGCCCCATTTGGGAGCAAAATAACATCCCTTGCATCAGATGCGGGGGGCGGGTCTGGGGCCATGAAATGCAGCCCCTGGGAGCAGCAGCCCTGGTTCTTTGAACCCATTTGCCCAGTGGTGGCTCCACCCCTGTTTCGGCCCATAACCACAGTTTCGTGCATTCAGGCATACTGCAGTTACAAGCTCAGCCAGCTATAACTGCGGTTATCCTGTACCTCTGAGCTCCCCCCATGTGTTTGCCAGTTTGTTCTTGTGATCCTTAAATAATAGTTCATAAAGCCAATCTTGCCAGTTGTGATACTATGGTGTTCCAAATGTATTCTTTTAATAAATCTAGTGTGTTTTTAATCTTATTAAATGTGGGATGTTCTTTCTTCATAGCTATGAGGTTCAGTGAAGGACACCCTTTAACATAAACTGCATCTGACATCCATAAATGAAGCTGACGCATTGTCATTCTCGCACTAGAAATAAATGTTTACTCTTTTTAATGGACTGATTAAGAACCATGCAGGGAAATAATCATCCACAAAATATTGCCAGTTACTTTATATTGCAAAGAGTATTGGTTGTGTCTTTAGGAAATTGAGGAGCAGACTCAAGTTGGTTGTTAAGATTAAGAAAGAAGGTATCTTTTTATGAATTTTGGAAGGGAATAATAATATCACAAATAAACTTTAGATCGCAGAGCACTTTGGCTGCTGCAGAAGCAAAGTTTTATAGTATATATTTCTTTGCTCCATCATATGAGACAAGTGCTTATTTTTTGTGTTGGATTGCATTGCTAAGAAGATTTATTCAAGAACAAATGATACATTCTGACACAGACTTTGAAAGAAAGAAAGAAAGAAAGAAAGAAAGAAAGAAAGAAAGAAAGAAAGAAAGAAAGAAAGCCAGCCCAGATCTGGAGTGTGTTAAATGCACATTTGAAATAGTCATAATCTTAAACTTTTTAAAGGTATGCTCCATAGGCAACTGTTCCTATGTCTTGACTCGTTGTGTGGCATTCATTACATAGCTATTCCTGGTTAAAGAACAGAATTTATTTCTGGATGTTAAAAAAAGACAGTTATAACAATAGGCTATAGTTTTGCAAATTGGTCAGCACAAGGTTCCAGCTCCCCCATAGCAGCATCTGCTCTGTTTTGTTCAAGTTGTACAGGAGGACTAGCCTTGGCCAGTTGGCAATCTGTTCAGGCAGAAATATTCTACAAAGCAGATTAGCAGATGTAGATCACTGAACACAGGGTCACCCAGAGGAAGTTGTTTAATATAGTGTAAATATTTGGCATACTTTCTATGTAGCCGAGACTGTATCATAACCATTATATTAACCTGATCTGTGTGTACTGCACATCATGCTGAATATGTAGGTAGGAAATAAATTATGACCATTGTTTTGTTTGTTTTTGCTTACAGATGAGATGTGTGTGTGTGTGTGTGCGTGTGCGTGCGCACTTAACCTGTGTCCCAGGAATTCACAATTCTTAGCAGTTTGTCATGTAATATTAAATACACTATAAAATTATGCCTGCAATAGCAACTGCAGTTATGTTCTTAGTTGTCTTCAGATAAATGTGTATACTGTATAGGTGTATTCAAGTACATCTTGTATATATACTGTAGATATATATTGTATTGCTGGTCTCTGACTGAATTAAAGTTTTACTTATTACTTACTTACTGTAGATATAGCTCTGGCTGACAATGAGAATCCTCCTCCTTTCAGTTTGCGGCTGATTATAGATGAGAGCTGGAGCTGCAACTCGCATAACCCAAAATCCTCTCTCGTTTATTATTATTGTTATATCACTTTTCAACGACAACAACAAAACCATTCACAAGACAGTTTACATAGTAGCTTTGCATTCTGTTTTAGAGCAGCAAGCTTCTTTAAATTGTTGACTATTAGATTCCCATGTTTGGACTTTGGTAGTAATCATGGTGACTTTAACTACACGCATACCAATAACTGGAGAACCCCAATAATGCACTGGTGGGTGGGGAGATGCACAGCAGTGTGTCGCCCGGCACCCTGACCCTGGGAGCTGCAGTTGGAGCCACTGCTCATCTGGGTGGGCAATCCGCCCACCCAGGGAAGACCATCAGATCTTCTATGGGGAGGGTGAGTCGAACCCGCTCTCTCCTGCAGATCTCCATGGAGCTCTACTCATTGATCGTGAGAAGAGCTCCTTTGTTTCACTATTTTGTACTCTCAAATTATATATTTTTTAACTACTGATATTCCAGAAATGTTAAAAGTTAACACTTGAAGTTCCCTTTAAAGTTAGGAATCCTAAACAAGAGTATATCTTCAGGATTATTACAGTACATTCTCAGAATTATCTACTGATAGGGTCCCCACAACCCACTATAAAGTGCTTGCTTTGCCTGCAGAAGGTCCACGTTCAAAGCCTGGCATGTCCAGTTGAAAGATAGCAAGGCTAGAAAAGGCTTTAGTCTGATTGCTCAATTTTCTACATTCTTCAACTTAAAGCAGCTCTGTGAAGCAATAAAGCCTATTAAATGGCACTTGAACTCTGCCCCCGGTAGCAAGGAAAATGACTGGACATTTTAGAATCTCTTCTACAAGTCTGGGGAAGCAGTGTTTTGTAGTTCTTGAGAAATACATGAAAGAGAAGCACAATGTTGCAGATAGGCCTATCTGCTACAGCAGAGCCTCGGAGCGGTCCGACTCCACATTGCACAAGCAACTCTCGAGTCACATCAAAACAACAGCACCCAAGTGCCTTGCAGCAGAGCGACAGCAATAGTGCTGCCTGACTTATTCTTCACTCATCTCTACAGAACCATTTTAACTGGAGGTCTGAACTGCTGCAGTCATTCCAACCCTTTGGAGTTCTCCTGGCTAAGTCTGTGTGAATTATTTCAAAGTAAAAATCAATAAACAGAGTAGTCACTATGCATGCTTCACTCATGACTAAGATAAATAAAGCTGCACTTTGACTAGGTTAACATAAAGGAAAAGAAATTGATTTATTATTATATTCTATAGATAGAAAGATACTGAGATTGACTTATCACCCATGGGATATCACTAGCACCATCCCTTGGTGGGGAGTGGGGGACTCGGGGCGAAGGGGCCCACCCCCTGCATCTGACATCAGCAGCGTTTGATGACAAATGCAGCAGGGGGTGTGGCCTTGCTCTGAAACAGGGCCCGCAGGCCCCTTTTCAGAGCAAATGCTGGCCAGCGCTGTGAGCGCAGCACTGGCTAGGACCTGCTCTCCCTGCCTTAAGTCAGGGAAAGCAGCTACCGGCTACACTGTGAATGCAGCTTTGCTGGTATTTCCTCTGAAACGGAGCACACAGCCCTGTTTCACTGCAAAGTCTTGGTCCCCGCAACAAGCGCAGGGGGCGCGGGGCTTGCTTCTCCCCCTCCCCCAGGCAAGCATATATGGTGGTGGAGGGCAGCCACAGCGGCCACCACGCGCACTGCTGTGGAATGAGGGGGAAATGCCTTTTCTGAAAGCTGCTTTGTAATTACTTTGTTCTCATGGAATGGGAAAGTGTCTTTGCGAAAAGAGTGAGACAGAACTCAGGTTTGCACTGGTCAAGAAATGGTTAATAGAGTTTGCAAGTGTGGAATGGAAAATTCCTTGCTGAGTTACTTATCTGCCAAGGACAGACAGGGTGGGGGAAGAGGGTACGGGTGTTGCAAACTTCATTAGCATAGGCATCGAATGATCGGCTTATTCCAAACTGCCCTGCTTCTTAGAATGTGAAAGAATCTTCTCTTAATTTGCTTATCTGTCTGCTGAAGAACCGAAACTTAGGGCAAAGTCCAGCCTCAAGGCAAACACATGTGTAAATGTAATGAATTAATTGGTCCCTCGGGCTGAATGGGGGACGCCCAGCTGTGTAACAATGCCAAGGTATAAAACCCCAAGGCACTGGGTATTTGGCGCGTCTTTCCTGGTAGGCCACGAGGCACAGGAAAGAGCCACCAGCGCTGGTTTTGGTTCAATAAATGGTGACTATTGCTTCCTTCAATCATCCTTGTCTGTCTGGTTTGTGGTAACTGGGGTCTCCCAGGTAACACTGCCGCCAGGAGCTGAGCGAACAGGCAGTCTGCGAGGCTGCCAGCCGCTCGCTGGGACAGCAGGGCCCCTCCAAACACGGGGCCCGCGGCTACCACCCAGGTCGCCCTGCTCTAAGTTCGGGCCTGGATATCACAGTTATTGTATATCCACTCCTCACCCATTCCAAAAGTTATTTGATTACTAGAAAAGCCTCTAAATGTGCCCTTTATACAGCTCTCCCTCAAAATGGGAGATAGAAGCTCAACCCTCAGAGAGTTAAGGTACTTCTACATCTATGATAGCAAATGAGATTTTCAATGAGACACCATGAATCCACTCTAATTTGCTATCATAGAATCCACACTCAGAAAACCTCAGAAACAACAGAACCCTGTACCCCATGGGTTAGAAACCCATGGGGGTGGTTGGCACCCTATGTGCACTACACCACCACTCTCTCTGGGCCACCCCAGCACCCCCCAAGTGCACTTATGGGGCTGCTGAAAGCTCCATTATAACATGAGGAAAAACCTTAAAGACGTGTGAACTTCAACAATTCGCCAAAAATCAGCCATCTGCCCAAATCCTTTGAAAAAATTCAGGTAGCTTCCTTGCCCCAACCCGGCACTACCACCAACCCCACCCTGCTCTAGGACACCCCTTTCCCCCAGACATGAAGCAATACACCCTTCATGGGGGGAAACCTTAAAGACGTGTAAACTTCAGAAATTCACCAAAAATCAGCCCTTTGCCCAATTCCCCTGAAATTTGGAAGGTAGCCTCCACCCATTGGGCACTACCACCCCACCCCACTATTTTGCCCCTGGGACCAGCTTTTTTGCCCCGAATCAATTTGGATTCGGACCCGAATAAATTCGGGTCCAAACCGAATCGGGGGGTGATTTGGGAGGGCCATATTCGGCCACAGAACAGAACGGGGGTGTTTCGGCTCGAGTCCGAGCCAAAACACTGAAAATCCAAATTGCACACCCCTGGTTTTAATGCCTTTTGAAATAACTCAAACCCTATTTTCTGCTCCTGTGATGCATTTTTATTCCATGTGATGTTTTACTGTATCTTAGTTGTTTGAAATTAGGTTTACAAGTGTTGCATGCCACTTTGAGTAGCAAATGAGGATGGGGGTAAAAAACAAGGATGCCACTGGGATGATCAAAGTGTCCACTACTGCCTTTCCATTCAAAAGGTAAGCACTTTGCTTTGGGGGAGGTGGCGACATCTAGGCCCACAGAGGCTCTGCTTGCTTGCTTGCTCCAAGCAGCTAGAAATAGGCCTGTGCTCATCGCAATTCTGCTCTCAAGAATTTGAATGAGTTAATGAGTGAACTTAGTTTATTATGAAAGAATAGAAACAAAGAAAGGGGAGAGTTTGGTATTTCGAGTGCCACTTCTCAAATGCTGATAACATTTCTGCTTGGGACTTTGTGTTCTCTTTACTCTTGCCTGCTATATTGCCAAGACTTGGTTCACATCACATTAAATTAAAAGGATAGGTTTAGATGATCACAGCTTTTGTCTCTGTTGTTTTATAGTGTCATTCAGAAGCTTGGAGACTGCCATGTGGTTGCATGCGAATGAATGCCTTCTGTCCTATCTGTGATCACATGATGTGCTGATTTCATCATATGAACTCCATATACACATGGCTACTATAATTTGTGCAATCATAGTCACTCAAAAACTGCTGTCATAAATGCACAGATTGTGGTGACTAGATGTATTATGCCCACATGGTGTTTTATGCAGTTAGTGATTTTTTTCCATCCTAACTGGATCACAACTCTGCCAGCAGGCACACCTCACCCCCTCCCCACATACACACACCACCTTTCTGATCCACTAGTGAGTGGTTTGGGCATACTTTTTAAATGCTGAAAATGCTTCATGCAATGATTGCTGCATTATTTCAGTTCAGTAAGAAAGTATTTTACAATGAAATGAAATAGTAATTATCTAAAAATAAATACAAGGCATGAAATTATACAGGGCATTGTGTATTCTTGAAATGTGTAACACTGCATATTATCTGATTAAGGCTTCACAGGGCAACATCATTATTGATAGTTATGATGCAAGTCACAGGTAGATGTGAAATGACCTGATTTTTGTTTGGAGGTGAGAGATATAATGCCAAAGGCAGTTGTCACAGGTCAAAGACATCCCTGGTGTAAGCCTTATAAATAACATCAGCTGAGATACACTACAGATTATCCTGGCTTTGTATCTGAAATAGGAAGCCTGAAAACATTTTTGGATCAACCTTGCTTTTCTTTCACATTAAAAAAATAAAAGTTTTTAATTCCTCCAGTCAGAGGTGCACTTAAGTAATTTTTGAGCCTAGACCTAAAGGCCTTTGAAGGCTCCCGCTGCAAGTTAAGCATTGTTTTTTAACATGTAGGTTCTTGAGGGCACAAACCACACCACCCAGGACAAACTAAAGAGGATTTGGGGGAGGGCCCAGGGGTGTGGAGGTCCTGGACCTTGGCCCCGAAGTCCAGGGGTAAGAGCACTTCTGCCTCCAGTATGGAATTGGAAGTGCACATATTCAATATGAATTTTGAATTGGGCCAAAACAATCAACAGAACTGAGTATATCTAGGATAGCTTCATAGAGTCTTAGTTTAGGAGATGAGACCTCAGTAAGAGCTTTATAAATCTTCCTCGATGAGTTGTCTTCAAAGCAAATATGAATCCTGTTCATACTTGCATGTACTGTATTTGGAAGGAAGGAATTGTGGTGGCAAGCCCTGCTCCAACATATGTGCAACCTATAGGTTGTATGAACAGACCCCTCACCTTCCCCACCACACACACACACTGTACATATACTGTATGTGCAGTCAGGAACCTGCAAAAAGCAAGCTTTCCAATCACATGTACAGTTCTATGCTGAAAGGGTCTGTTCATACAACCTAAGCAATTCATAGAGAGTGGAGGCAAGGCTTGCTACCACAGTCCCCTTCCCAACATGCATTTAGTCACCCTGGATTGAAGATCTGAACAGTTCTTAGGCATATAAGCACTCACAGAATGCCATCTTGTATCTATTGATATACTTGAAATGAACAGATTCCTGCAATTCCTTTCCATATGGTTCTGAGCTTCCTATGTCTGTTTCCTCTGCAGTGTTATTCTAGCAGAACTGATTCTGTATGTGTGCTGTTTATAGGTTTTAATGGAGACCAATATCTCCATTAGATTGCATAGAGGAAAGAGATACAGGCTGCAACCCAGAAAGGGTGAAGATCAGCAAGTCACTTATTTTATTATTATTATTTTATTTTATTATATTATTTAATTCAATTTCTATACCACCCTGCCAAAAATGGCTCTGGGCGGTTTATACAGAGAAATGATAAATAAATAAGATGGAACCCTGTCCCCAAAGGACTCACAATCTAAAAGAAACATAAGACTGTCCCCTCTCTCTTCCAGCCCTGAGCTGAGTGCTGGAAAAGGAAGGCAAAAGTCAAACAGTTCTCTTCTGTCCTGCAAAATTTGAGATATGTACAAGAAGGTTTGAGTTCTGCAGGTTTGAGTTCCAATCTGGAAGTAACTTCTGGGAAAACTGAATCTCAAAACCCAGGGCAGTATCCAGCAAAAGCAGTTTTTGTAAGCATTCCTAATGTATGTATTTGTATATATAATGTATATTTGGCGCATGATAGTGTGTTAGTGCATCAGGGAAAACCTGGTGGCCTCTCTCAGTGCTGGGTTGTATAGATTGAAATGTAGCAGAGTTGGGATCTTTATACCGGAAGTTGGTACAACAGGGTTGGCTCTCTCCTGTCACCTGATTTCCTAGGCCAGGAGGACTTTAGGATTGTTGATTGTCCTAGTTTTAATTGATTGCAGTTTCCCTCCTTTGGCCAGCCAATCTGGTGGTGCATGTAGGGAACAGGGAACCTACATGCAGATCTCACAGTACTTAGAGCACGGGTTCATGCACTCCTGGAAGGCAGTGGGGGGTTACCTTTAAGGAGCAGGGAGGGTGCCCACCCCAGCACCACTTTGCTCCTGCCACTGCTGTCTCCAAAAACACTGGCACAGGTCTGCTGTGCACCTCCTTGCAGCCCCAGTCAGTGTCGTACCGGAAGTGGCCGGTGCACATGCATGACGTGGGCACGCTCACCGGTCACTTCTGGTATGATACTGACTGGGGCTGCAAGGAGGTATGCAGCAGCCCGACGCTAGCATTTTTGGAGACAGCACTGGTGGGGGGAAAGCAACGGCAGGGTGGGCGGGGGAGATGGGATGGCCACCCTCCCTGCTCCTTAAAGGTAACCCCCCTGTCTCCGAAGCAGTCTGAACACCGGACCTTCGAACAGATTCGTGCACATCCCTCCTCAAGTTCTCCTATGTTTCAAATGTGAGTGCACTTATTGACATTGTTCGGATTTGAAGTGTTGTTTACATGTGGTGATATATTAACCCACATACGTATCCACTGTAATTCTACCCCCACCCCAAAAATTGAAGCTGACATTTGACACTCGGTGATTACTGAGAAGGAGCAGTAGATTGAGGAGTAGGGCTCTTTGTTGAGGAGGGTGGACTGTAGATGGAGTCAGAAGTATGCCCTTGATTTTTTGAATTGGTTGGCAATTTCAAATGGTGGGCAATAACCCTGTCACCAAGGCAGGAATCCGGGGGGACTGCAGGATCATTCAAAAATGCAACTGATGAGAGAAATCTTGCAGGCATTCATTCCCACTTTGATTAAAGACCCAAAATATTAATTAACTCTCTGTGAAGTGACTTTTTTCATAATTAGGCATCCCAAAGGGCTAATACTGAAAGAGATAGTTATTGTAAATGTTACTCTTTCTTTCATATAATGTGAATATTAACTGTAGATGAATATTCTGTGCTAGTATTATCATGTCTAACAGGGATACACGTGTAACTTCATATGCTGGAGTAAATACTGATTAGTCACTTAAATTTATCTATGCTCTGTGCCTTGAGCAAATCTTATACTGAGGGCCTACTGGGATTTGGAGCATTTTTAGGGATTTTTTTTTCTTTGTTGCATGAAACAAACACTTATTTCATTTTTTTAAAATGCAAGTATTTAACAGTCCTGGTTCCAAACAGATTTTGTATGAAAATTCCTGGCAGCTTTAGGAAAATAATTAATGGTGATATAACATTGTATAAATAGAATGGAAATATTAAGGTTCTGTATTTAATTATATGTTAATGGAGTAATGACTTCGGCAGTGCATCTCTTTCAGTAAAGACATATAAATATGTAACACTTATTTTTGCATATACTGACAAAAGTTAGCAGCTACTTTCCCTTGATTGTTGTTGTGGAGTATGCTGTTTAGGAATGGTTTGATGCAATATTCTGTTTATACCATCGTTGTGTAGATTCGTTATATGATTTTGTCTCTTTAAAAAAGAGAGCTGCTGGTTTCCATCAAGTTTTTGGCTAATCCAAAAATGGCTTTGAGGATATTTATTCCAAAGGGCTTCACCAAGTATTTTGATTACTTTAATTACTAGCACAATGACCATCAAATGTTGATAATGTGTGTAGAGCACTTTGTGCTGATTATTCTTCACTTCTGTATTCTTGTATTTGTTACTGACCTTCTGTTTCCAGGCAAACCTGGGAGTCTTTGCCCATTTATTGAATGTAAGGTGTATTGGTTGCTGATATAAACAAATAGGCCTGAGGTGAGGGTAGAGATAGATGCAATGGAAATGTGGACTTCTGGTTTTTCACTCAGTTTAGATGTAATTCTTCAAGACTCGTTTACTCACCCAGCCATTTTGAATTGTAACTTCAACAAACTTGAGGTGTGTTCTTTACCATAGAACCTGAAGAATATTTAAGCAGCAAGTATATCAAGTAAAGGTTAAGTGTGCCATCAAGTCATTCAACTCCTGGAGCCCACAGAGCCCTGTGGTTGTCTTTGGTAGAATACAGGAGGGGGTTACCATTGCCTCCTCGCACGCAGTGTGAGATGATGCCTTTCAGCATCTTCCTATATCACTGCTGCCCAATATAGGTTTGAACCGGCAACCTTCTGCTTCTTAGTCAAGCATTTTCCCACTGTGCCATTAGGTGGCTAGTAGTAAGTAACTACAGTGACTTCAAATATTGAGTTTGACTTGGTTGTAGGGTTTCTTGTGCAAGCATTCTGGACTAATGAAGCACTTGTGCTTCTAGGGGCTGCGGATGTGCGACAGGAACCCTTGCACAACTCCCTGTGTTCAAGCAAAGTTGTGTAAGAGCCTTTAGACTTGGGAGTGCTCCCCATGCTTTGAAAGAGCTCTGCAAGAGCAGAAGCACATCACTGACCCTCAGCAACGTGTTTCTGCTCTGGAAGAGTTCTTCTGGAATGCAGGGAACACTCAAGTCTAAAGGTTTGTGCACATCTGCACCTGCATAGGGGGACAGGGGGAGTTGCACAAGGTCTCCCATTGCACCACTGCAGCCCCTAGAAGCACAAGTGCTTTATTGGTCAAGATGTTGGCCCCTGTCACTTTCTCAATGTAGTCTACAACATACATGCTCTGTGGATGAATATGTGACATAAGTCTACAAATGGGCATTGACCTTAGACATTCTGAGTAAGTGGGGGGGAAACTCTGTGGAGAAGGCTTTCTGAAGTTAAAACACTATGATGCTCTTTCTCTTCTGTAGTTTAAACCAGGGATTCTCAGCATTGGGTCCTCAGATGTTATTGGACTTCAACTCCCATAATCCCCAGCCACAGTGGCCTTTGGTTGGGGATTATGGGAGTTGAAGTCCAATAACATCTGGGGATCTAACGTTGAGAATCCCTGGTTTAAACTATGGTGGGCAAAAAGCGGACAAAGAACCTCTTCAAGGCTGTAAATCACTCTGCCATCTCACAAGTGCCCTCATCCTCTCAGTCATATTCTGTGGGTTTCTATAAAGTGTTTGGAGAAACATTAAGACAAACATGGTGTTTGCCTTGATTATCCTCCCTAAATATGGTAATATGTAAAACCCAAAATCCAATGTATGTAAAAGCCTAGAATGCTATTCTGTACTATAAAAATGCCCATCATCATGGTGGGTGGTTTTGCATGTGGAAGGTTGGCTTATGCATGGACACCTGACAGGGAGGATGTGCAGTCTGTCTGGAGACACATTGCACAACCCTCATGGAATTCTGATCAGTGACAGCTGGAAGTCAGGTTTGAGCCTTGCAACAGTGTCTCCCAAAGGCTTTCTCATGTTTCCCTAGGACCTTAGATAGGAAAAATATATATGAGGTGCACTCACTTGCATTGTCCTTGCGATTAACCTAGCCACAGTGCAATAAGCCTGCTCCTATATGCGTAACCGTACTCTGGAATAGGTTTTCTTGGTCACAGAATGTGATGAAACATTTGGAACTAGTGCATATTTTTAAAAGATTTTTATTTAGTATGCAGGTTAAGTCTGCCAGGTTCCTTTTGAGAGGTTAGCTAGCTGAGATGATGAATTTGGATATTGTCAGCTTTTCCCTTAAAGTGGTTTTTTGGTGTTTTCTGGTTTTTTGGTAAAAGTTTTTTGCAGCTATTGGAGGCCCATTTTAGATGGGGATTGTGATCCTGGAAGAGCATGGGTTTAATCCTTTGCTCTCATGCCCTTCTTCCTCTTCCTCTTCCTCCTCCTCCCCCCAATTATGTCAGTTTCTCTAGAAGGGCAAGAAACATCCTTAGAGTAAGTTTTTATCAAGAAAATCTTTGTCTCTGACATCCAACTTGTAGGTTTTCACCACTCCCATGCCTGGAAGTCTGATTTAGCATTTAAGCTCTCTTCCCCCATGAAGGGGGAAGGGCTGTGGGCCTGCAACCCCAGTGTGAATCAAGTCCATCCATGATTGCTTACTACAAATATGTACATAAATGGGAGATTCAGTCATGAATCTGTGTTGCATCATTGGCTTTAGCACTGAGCATGTAAGTGTTTAGCAACGTGCATTTCACATGAACATAACATGCATGTGGCTCTTGTGCTGATTAGATTGCTTCAATCAGTATAAGGGTCTGAAAAATCCACATATAATCGCTAGTTTAAAGCGATTGATTTGTTACTAGGTTTGGAGGGAATTATGTGACTCAGTGCCATAGTGGAACAAAAAAGATTTATTTATTTTTAAATTATTTTTTATTATTCTGGAGTGTTTGCTTTTCAGCTGGGAATTTCTGTTTTTCATTGTTTGTTGGTTGTCAGGCACTACTGAATTTTGTGGCCTAAAGCCAGTGATCATCTCTGTATCAGAACCCAGCAGGGGATGATGAATGGTAAAATACTGCAGCAGAGGAGACCAACAACAACAACAATCCCTAACCAACCACGCATCGCATCTTTGTCCCCTCCCCCCACCCTCCACTGGTTCTCTACATATGCAAAAGATGGCAGTGCTTTGATTGTGTAAATGCTGCCTGTTTATAATTGTGTCAATGAACACTTCTTGCTTCACTTTTCTTGTGACCATGCCAGTAGTAAAGATTTCCTGGATATGGCTCTTGCACAAACATTGTTGTCAACATGGTTTTCTTAATATGGCTTGGAAGATTGCTTTGGTTAGTACATTGGTTCTTAAAACATGAGTTAGGCCGCCTTAGGGAAATAGGAATAGCTATGTGGTGAAATAGCTCTTCCTTGCTGGCCACAGTCCCTATTTCTCAATACAAGGCAGGAAACAGTGTATCCTACTGCTTTAAATTGATTTCCAGAGCTGTGTTATCCCTGTAACCCTTTACAAAATTCCCCTCCCTTGCCCACTGCCAAGGACAAGCACACATGCCATGGAAGCAACTTCCCTGTAGTGCAATCTGATGCCACAACGTTGTGTGTATTAAGTAAACAAATGGATTGCGCCTAATTCACCAAGCTTTCCATCACCTCCCCCTGCCCTCTCTCTCTCTCAGAAGAGGCTCTATGGGCATTACTATAAGCCACTACATTTCTTACATGTGTGGGATTACACATTGGGGAAGCAGTCCTTGCATCACTGCTCGTTGTTGTTGTGTGTGTTGTATGTATGTGTGTGTGAGTTGTGTGTGTGCGCGCGTGAGAGAGGGAGAGAGAGAGAGGTGTCCTGGCCACCATATCTCAGTTGTTCAACACTCAGCCCATCTGAGGCCTGATTCAACTTTGACCCTTGTGGTGTGCAAACCGCTTCCATTTGGTCCGGTCCGATACTTTTGTGAATGTTTGCTTGCTTAATTATAAGCCAACTTTCCAAAAGAGGTTGACCAGGTATTAAAAAGTACCAACAAAACAGACTATATATGCCATAACTATAAAATATTAGCATTTGCATTAACACTTCCAAATGTCAGAGTGATTCATATATATATTCCCCTCTAGTTCTTACAAAATCCCCGTCAGTGTTATTTTCCCCATGTTGCAGTAACACTGAGGCTAAGCGGGAGTGTTTCTTAAGGCCACTAAGTTAATGGCAGTGGCAAGAGCAAACCAAGGACTCCCTGATTAATAAATAAGCACCTGGGAAGTAAAGCATTAGTGACTCTGCTGTGGAAGGCAGTCCTTCCACTGCCTTTAATCAAGAGGTGGAAGGCTGACAATGAAGTATAGTGGTATACTTTCTTGGAGAGGCTGTCCCATAAAATTGGTGTCAACACTGAAAAGGCCCTGCTCTCATCCTAGCATCTTTTATTTCAAGACTAGAGACTACAGTGAACCACAGACTTGCTGTAGATCCCACTGCTCCTTCCCACAGCGTCTTCACCAATGAATATAGCACTTCTGCAATAATGCCATCAAATTCCTATTTCTGGGGATTTTCTTCCACTCTATATAGGCTTCTAAATGTCATGGAGCTTGACTTTAAGCAACATAGTATGCATGCACAAATAGAGAAATCTCATAAGTGTGTGTTGTGGTGCATGCTTTGTGTGTGAATTTTATTTATTTGTTTATTTATTTATTTATTACATTTATGAACCACCCCAACCAAAGGCGAAATGAACCATCCCACTTTTAAAGAAAGATGTATGTGCATTTGAGCTGCTTCCACACTCTTCTATACAGTCAACTCTTGAGTGTAGATGTTGACAGTAATAATTTCCCCTGTTTCATCATATCATATTAGATTTCCCCTGTGTCCAGGACTGGCTCAAGAAATTTTGTTCATTTTGGCAAAAGTTTGTTTCGTTTTTATACCATGCATCTTTTGTTTCTGGGGTGGTGTGTGTTTCCTCTTTGGGAGGTTTCCTGGGCCAGCTAATGGGTCAGTTAATGGAGCAAACGGGGGGGAAGTTGAACTGAGACAATTATGGGAGATAAGACTTACTATCCCCTTCCCCAGCTCTGCTGTCCGATTGTACTTGATTGTTTTCCAGAGAAGCCTGGTGCTGCTTAAATTCTGATCTGTCAGGCATCTACCTGTACTGGCTATTGCACTGGGTTGGATTTGACTCTTCGCTTTTATATTCTAAAACACGAAAGCATCCCTTTATTAAATTGGCTTCTACTCCATTGTACATCCAGTGACAGACAGGTTGTACAAGCTGGAAAGCAAAATAAAAGCAATGTGACATTGCAAAGCTCTTTTTGTTTATGGAAATGATGTTTAAAAGTTAACTGTCTGACCTTCAGACCAAAGGCAGAAATCCATAGCAAGTTAAAGTGAAAAACCCAAAGCTATAGTCCTTTGAACTAATGCAATTTCAGGCTTTCGGTGATTATGCAGCAACAATAGGAAGGTCACAGAAGAAAATAAGAGATAACCCAAATAGGTTACAGTGTGGAATCTCTCATAGGTGGTGGTTTTAATATGGTATCGAGAGTAGTGAATTTTTCTGACAATATATTTGTATTAATCTAAAGTATCCTAGTTAATAAACCTAGAGAGTTCAGATTGAAAAGAAATCTCAAGGACAAGGATGAATGCTTCAGAAATGTCAATATCTGAATTTTGTCATTTTCAAATCTCTTTTCCTCCAGGACAGGTGTTCTGCCATATTGTTTAGGTTTTTAATATAGAATTTTGCTAACAAGAACTTATAGTATTCTATACTTATTATTCCACATAAAATTTATGGAAGGGCAATAATCATCACATAGAATTCAAAATAACTGCAGTCCAGTGATGGATGTAAGACTGACTGACATCCTGACAAATGAAGTGCTTGTGTAATGAGCAAAGTTATGCCAGCGCAAGAAGATTGTATATTTGCACTAAAAAACCCCCAGATATTTGTGCAATTGTGCAGAGCTCAGTTTGAAACACACAAGTCCCACAGGTGTGCACTGTTATGCAAGTACAAGATGCTTGTGGTAGCACAATATTAGTCTGGAATGTAAGATCCAGACTTAGCATGAATAGCTAGTGTGACAGAAGCACTTCATTAGGATATCAGCCACTGTCTTTATTAGCCGCCTTGATCTGGGAAGTGCAAAACCTGTTTCTTTTTTCTTTTGGTAGACATTTCTGTATGTGAATGTGTGATTTTCTCAAAGTCAGTTGAAATCATTGGAGCAAGTCATAAGTGTATTGTTATCCACTGTAAATTATCTTTTCTGTGAAAAAGCACAAACAGAATTGCTGTGGTCCATCTCATATATAGCTGGCTTAATTTCTCACCATATAAGAACAGGTATCAAACAATTGTAAATAAGTGTAGGGGGAAAAACAATGAGCAGCTGTATCCTGAAAAAGCAGTATCCTTTTTAATGGAAATATTTAGGGAAATAGGCTATTTCAAGGTTTGTGGTCTTTACAATTCTGAAATAGAATCAATAAATCAACACCTATATGCTTCAATTTGTGCATTATGTCCTCATTTAACGCCATTAACAGCAGTATGAATTAATGCGATTCTGAATCATTGTTATGGCTCACATATGCAATATGTGTACTGTATTGTGAAACAGTTTCCTGCAGAGCGTGTATGTGTATGCAAGGATTCCATTACACATAATTATCTTTAAGTACTATGATTTTTAATTCCGCCTTCCGAAAGGTATGTACTAGTATAGCTCCAGTATTATTTTGATGTGCAGTAATCTACGTTCTTGCCCAACTACTTCTTTTCCAGCAGTATGCACAGTACAGAGCAGTGGGTGTAGGTGGAAAAAATAGCAAGGCACAAATTAAAATGTGGCATGCTCAACTTGGAACCTTCTGAATAAATGCAAGCACGCAGATGCTCTTCCCAGAGTGGCCTCATCCTCCAAGGGGAATATCTTACAGTACATGTAGTCTCCCATTCAAATGCAAACCAGAGTGGACCCTGCTGAGCAAAGGGGACAATTCATGCTTGCTACCACAAGATGAGCTCTCCTCACTTGGGGAGAGAGACAACAATGTATATGGAGTTTTGGTTTGGGGAGCAAAATCTCAGGAATTCATTGCATTCTGATATTGTATATAAAAGTATTAACTACAGTTGTTGCCCTAGAATACTGGTATAGATGTCTTTTTATTTTAGGATAACTGCCTTGGGAATTCCTATGCCATATTTGAGGGATAGAGTGGAAGTAGTTTGTAATCATCAACAGGTGAACTTGTTACCCTTTAAACTCTTGTGTGTGATTGCATTTCGTCATAGCCATAATAGTCTGCAATTGTTTTTTGTGAGGAGTGCTTCCATGAGTAAGCAGTATAGCATGTGTTTGTAGGTTGGTCTGTGGCAAAAATTCCTGTTGCAATGAAAGAGAGTCCGCCGGGTCATGACCCAGTCATGCAGGGGCCCATTGTGCATGGGCGGTGGCCTCCAAAATGGCCACCACAATGGAGGGAAAGGCTGGAAAGGGCCAAAGAATGCCTGAACCGAGTGATTTTTGACACACGGAAGGCTGGAGGTGGAGGGGGTACCTCCGTGGACTCCCCCTGTGGTCTCAGATAAGGCCCCAGGAGGGGATAAGTACTAAAAATAAAATATTTATTTTTTAATTACTTGCAAACTCCCTGATCCACCAGGGGGCGCGGTTGGTCCGGGGTCGGACTGAACAAGGGGTCGTTCAGTTCGACCCTGAACTGTCGAACCAAACAAGTTTGACATCAAACACGTTCGACGTAGAACCTGTTTACACATCCCTAGTGTAGAATATGGTAGTTATTTTGTTAATCCAAAGCAAAACATAGTACACTGTTTTATGCCAGAACTAAGCAGGAACCACTTGTGTGATATTTCTTTATCACTGGTATGTAGTTTCTATTGGTCTTGGGTGGGGTGTGTGGAGGATGAGTTTCTGATTCGGAAGAGGAAGAAAATTATCCTCTGACTGAAGCACTGTGTTCAGTTTTTAAATGCCTGTTTTGGGCTTAACACTAGAGTCTGGTGCTAGAATTTTAATTTTGTAGCACCAGCAGTTGGGTTATGAGGATCTGATATTTACTGGACTCCAAATTTCATGTTAAAATTCAAAAATGCATGCACAAAAGCTGTTCTTGTGGTAGCAAGCATGAATACTCCCTTGGCTAAGCTGGGTCCACCCTGGTTTGCATTTGAATGGGACACTACATGTGAGCATGGTAAGAGATTCCCCTTAGAGGAGGGGACTGCTCAGGAAAGAGTATCTGCCTGCTTGCATGCAGAAAGTTCCAAGTTCCCTCCCTGGCATCTCAAAGATAGGGCTGAGAGAGACTCCTGCCTGCAACCTTAGAGAAGTCTCTGCCAGTCTGTGTAGATAATACTGAGCCAGATGGAGCAACGGTATGACTCACTCTAAGGCAACTTCCTATGTTTCTATTTAGTATTTTCAAAGTTAAAAGTTGTGGGGTTTTTTTTAAAAAAAAACCCTCTATAGATTTCTTAATTTTAGAGCCATCCGTGGACCACTTGCCCAGTTCTGTTGCACTGCCTAATCACCAATGGCTGCTTGGATTTGTGCAGAGGAAGCTGGATGATGCTGATTTTGGTTCTGAAGCATACTCAGGAGGATCACTTAACACAGATGAATTATGCCTTAACTATTAAGAGAACCTTCATATGCATTCTTGCTTTGTAAACTTGTCATTGGCAGACAAGGCAAAACTGAAGTTGGCTCATCTAATTTAGAACATGTCAAAGCAGAAAAAGCTCTATTGGTTTCCATTCATACCTGCGACATTGTCTGCCCTATGCAAAAGGAGAACGATGACACCAACACTTTCTTAACACACAATCTTGGAGACCATTTAATGGGCATCTTCAGTTTCTTATGCCCATCTCTTCCTCCTTATGAATGACTGTCTTGTAAAAGTAATTATTCTACACATGGCTTTGAAAGGATCCTGGACAGAATTTTCACTGCATTTTTCTTCCCTTATGGTATGTGGGTGTGTGTGTGTATGTGTGTGTGATGCTACCATGACACATAATTACACATAAGTACTATTATTTTAACTCAACCTTCCCAAATGTACGTACTATGTGCAGTAAGCAAAATGTTAACCCCAACCACTTCCTTTCGAATGGCATGCACAGTACAGAGCAGTGGGCGTATGTGGAAAAAATAGCAAGGCACTCATTAAAATGTGGAAATCTCAAAGTAGAAGCTTAAATATTTAATACAAATGGAGTGGCAAAAGCAGGAGAAACATCACCAGGTAGCTAACAAGTTCTAGTTAATGTGGGCAAATGAAGAAAAAAAAAGTATGTACTGTATAACTCTCGGAATTAAAATTATAGTACACAGTTCAGAATGTCTTCCTTTGCAGAAAAATGGTATGTTGTTGTTTATCCAATATGGCCTGAAGCAGTGGGTGCTTCAAGAGATGTACAGCAAGTTGATCAAAATTCCTCCATTTGCATTCCTACTTTTCTATGTCTGGATTCAAAGCTGAATAGCCACATGGGGTTTTAATTTTACTTTGAAAGCTGCCTTTTCTAGGAACAGCTGAGCAGAGAAGATGACACAAGCTTGGGTTTTTCTTCACACAGACGACACTTCTTTCCTTATAGATTTCAATAGGCAAGCTTGTAGGTAATTTCCAATGAAGCCTATGGAACTATTCTAATGCAAGTTGGTTCAGGGTGGCCGTTGAGAGGAGTGTAACACTCAAATTTGTATATATTTTTGACCTTTATTAGTTTTTATCTGTACTGACATGACATAAGGAAAATTACTCAAAGCAGTCCCGTTGAAAAGGGACATATTTGGCCAGTGGTTTTGTGGTTCGGGCTGCCGGAGCACACTCCCTCCCCTGTGCCTTCTTCCCTACCCTCTGCTTAGCCCAGAGGTGCATGCCCCAGCAGCGAGGGTGTGCATGTTGAAGATGCTCATCATCATCTTCCTGTCTTTCATACCCGGTAGTGGCATACACACCCCGCTCTCGCTGCTGGGGCACGCCTCACCAGGCACTTCAGGCTGCCACCACTCACAACTGATATCCAGGGATTCTGACCTTGGGAGTAATGACCTTGCTGCTTCTCAGAGCTGCCAGATATCAGTTGTGAGTGGCGGCAGTCTGTGGTGCCTGGGTGCACCCTGGCGACGAGGGGGGTGGGTGGGTGCAAGCCCCAGCAGTGAGCGGGGAGGGCACACCCCACTGGAGGGGCTACTGGGCCAAGAACAGGCAGAAGGTGTGGGGGAGGGTTCATGACCCATAGTGAGCGGTGAGGGAAGGAGGGAGAGACGCATCAGAGGCTGCCAGTGGGGTCTGTATGGGCCACAGGTCGCACAATGAACACAGTGTTAGGCAGTGTCTTAACTTGTCCTTGTAATTTAAATGAGTAATTGGAACTCATCGAGTTGAGTAAGTTGAGTGAGTATGTAAAAATGTTTTATTTCCTTCCTTTCAAGATCCATTAAGAGAAAGCTGGAGTACAGACCAGAGGCGTATCTAGGGAAAATATCGCCTAGGGCAAGTAGTGAAATTGCGCCCCTGTTGAAACAGGAATGATGGGACTTGTAGTAAACAATATCTGGAAATCCCTGTTAAAAGGAACACTGTACCATCTAGACATGGTTGTTGATCAAAACCTGAAAACATGAGCCATCTCTGTAAAAGACTTAGAACAACAGTCAGGAGTTATGTGAGGATTCCTGGTGTCATTTTCTCTGTCTCATCTCATGCTTTTTAAAAAAACATGACTTTGTCCTAGAGGATCACCTGCCCAAATAGCCACTAGCAAAATAGGGGAAGAAGAAGGTGGCGGGGGGAGGGGGGAGAATCTATAAACCAGTGAATGATTCAGCCTTTGTCTTGTGATGATTGTTGGCTCATGATGGGGTATATGTGCATTCACCACACTAGTGCTTACTTTGACACCAGGAGGGAGGAGGATACATTATTTTGCCACACTAGACAGAGGCATTTGCAACAGGAGCAGACAGCCAAGTTCTGCCAGGGCCAAAACCAGCCCCTGCCAGACTAAGAAATCATTGTAATTTGCCCCTTCCTGTCACAAGCAGCGTGCTGTTCTTTTATTATTGACTCTAACTCTCAGATATCCTAGTCATGGATGGAAAATTCAGGGTCAATTTACAAGAGACACATTTTCTACGTGGGAGTTTCTTTTGTGCAGGTGTTGTGCAGAAACCCATGTGTAGTGATCAATACACATGTATCTATTCCACCAGGGGCATAGCAAGGTTGGAATGGGCCCAGAGATGAGATTTTAAAATGGGCCCCCAGCCCCTCAAAGTCCAGGGCCTCCACACACCCCAGGCCCCCAAGGATTTAAGTCTGATATTTCAAAATGAGTATGCTGCCTGGAAATACATTTCACTGAATACACACACACTTCACAATATATAGTAATATACATTGAATACTATATATTTGTGCTACTTTTAATGCCTAGAACACACTAGAAACACTAATTATTAAAATGGCCCCCTCGCTGCAGATTAGCAAAGGAGACTTTCAACCATGCAGGGTGAGCCTATGTTTGTTTTCTCAGAATTCTGAGCAAAGTCAGTAAAGATGTCAGTAAAGATGTGTGTTTGTCAGTAAAGATGTGTGTTTAAAAACACACATCTCTTCTGGAATGGAGGAGCTGCATTCACATGTTGGCCAGATTTACCCTGAAGTCCCTGCGAGTTATTGGAGAGCAAGAAAAATAAAATAAAATAAAATAAAAGCACAACACATGCTTCACAGTTCTCACTCAGACCTTCTGGGTTGCAAAACAACTTGAACATAAGTGCATTTATGAATGAATGAATGAATGAATGTAATATTATTCCAGAAGTTTTTGCAATTTTCTTCCATGAAACAAGCCACTTATAGGGCTTTTTAGATAGTTTTTGTTTTTAAAGCCAGCAAAGTTTCCACTCTGTTTTAAATTAAATATTCAGACTTCTCAGTCTCCCCACCCCCCCCACCCCCATATCAAAGCCCTATGGCAAGCAGATCCCTATATATCAGGGGTAAACCACAAAAAGGAATTCACAGTCTACCTGGCAAAAGCTGTGCTGGATGGTCTGGGCAGAGGGTCTGCTGCTGCAGAGAACTCTGCCTGCCGCCTTCTTCCTGGCTTCCTTGGGGCCTGCCGAGTTCAGGCTTCAGGGAGGCCTACAAGGAGGCCTCTCTGTAAGCCCCACCCACCCGACGATCAGCTGAGAGGTGGGGAGAGAAGAGCTGCTCTGCTGTTTGCAGGCCCCACTGAGGCCGATTCTAGGCCTCGCAGAAGGCAAGCAGGATGGCAAGCGGCTGAGGGACCCTGGGGCTGGTCAGGTGGGCAATGGTGTGGGGGTGGCAGGAACTGGCGTGGCCCCCCTCCCTCAGTGGCACCTAGGGCACGTGCCCTGGCTGCCCCACCCCAGTTCCGCCCATGGCACAGACTGCTTACAAACACTCATGTATTTTGCTGTTGTGACATAACTAAGTGGGCTGTTGTGACATAACTAATATAATGGGCTGTTGATAGGCCTGTTTCCAGACTCCCTGTCCTTTGTAATGTCTATCTCTGTTTATCTGATGTCCTAATGTAATTACAACTTGTGTTTCCTGTTCCCAACTCCACATGGTTGGCTGCCAGTGATGGCGCTGGGCAAATGCAAATTGCAGTTATGTCAGGATGGGGGGGGTGGGGGTAAGTTGAACTAGATATTATAGAGTTGGAGAGGAAGAATTCAACATGAGGCTGCAGCTTTGTTTGCCAGCATGCAACCCAAACCAAACCATGGAACCCAAACCAAAAGGTTGTTTTAGAGGCATGAGGAATATGCATTTTTTTCCCTCCTATGCACCTAATTGGTGATATAACAGAAAGCAATCAGAATCACTCAACTTCTTAATGGCAAGTCTGACAGGTTATTTAAAATGATGAACTATGAGAATTCTCTTTGCTTCAGCAGTATATCCTGTACCTTTTTACTCTCCCCCACCCCCTCTTGAGAAAAAGAAGAGGAGCTTCTTACAGTAGGTTACCTGCTGGTGCTGATCTCACCTTTGTGACTATCTTTATATTAAAATTTTAGCTGTGGCTGCTGCTGCTGCTACTGTAATTTCACAGTTTAATGAGTTCCTTGGTACTGTACTTTTTAATAACGAGCACTGCTGGGTATGTGCAATTTAACAGGAGTGGCTGGCTCTGTGGATCTAGTTACCAAGGGTCAAGCTACAGTTTGCTAAACATATACCTTCTTTCCCACTCGCCACTAGTGTTTAGTTATACTGAATTCTAAAAATATTGCTTTTCAGAACTGTGCTGCAATGCTAACTAGGTTAAAAATGGACTTTTGGGCTCAGACCAAGGTTTCATATAATCAAGCATTCTATTTCTAACAGTGGCCTGTTGGAGAGCCGGATGCTTCTGGGAACATCATGATGCCTTTTCCTTTGTGTTTATCTTCAGTATCTGAGAGAGAGAGATTGAGTGAGAGAGAGAGAGAGAGAGAGAGAGAGAGAGAGAGAGAGAGAGAGAGATCCCCCCCGAATATTTCTGATGAAACATGGAGGTTTCATTTAACTGTTAAGCCTATCAACATATATTTTATTAACCATCACCACAGCATGAGGTAGAGAGTTCCATAGGTTGATTACATAGGTATATAGGAAGCTGCCTTATACTGAGTCAGACCACTGGTCCATCTAGCTCAGTATCGTCTACACCATACTGGCAGCAGCTTCTCCAAGGTTGCAGGCAGGAGTCTCTCTCAGCCCTGGCAAATGACACGGAGGGAATTTGGAACCTTCTGCTCTTCCCAGAGTGGCTCCAACCCCTAGGGGCATATCTTAAAGTGCTCATGCATGTAGTCCCCATTCATATGCAACCAGGGCATACCCTGTTTAGCTAAGGGGACAGTTCATACCTGATACCACAAGACCAGCTTTCCTCCCCTAGACCAAGCAACCCTCCCCCACTTCTTGAGTGTTAGGGCAAAGATGGGTTATGCTCTAAAGTCCAGCATACATGTTACTCTTGCCACAGGAATGCCACTGAAACCAGCCACTCCATGGCAGTTGATTCCCCCCCCCCATTCCAAAACATGTGGAAAAACTTGCCATGTGGATTATGGCCATCAAGCTATGAATCTGTGTGCCACTTTCTTGCTCTACTTTCCCTTTTTTGAAGCAATCCTCCTCCCCTCCCCCGCAAATATGTATGCATTAGTTATTCATACATTTTTATGTATGCAAAGAATATCTAATGCATACATATTTACATCTCATCATGTAAATGGCACTTTCTAGTATAAACATAGGAAGACAGGTCCATGCCCAAGGAGCTTACAGCCTGAATCTGGGCTGGGGAGAGAGCTGAGGAAGGGCCTGGGATTGGACTCCATTTATCATCTGTGTACCCTGCCCTTCAGCTCAGGAAAACATACATGGGTTTTCTATTAAAATGTAGACATTTTAGACATCACAACCCTGGGAGATAGGCTATGCTGAGAGAGAGCAATTGTCCCAAGGCCACCCAATGAGCCATAAGGCTGGGTGGGGATTTGAACTGGCCTCCTCAATCAATGACCAGCATTATAGCCATATTAGCACACTGGCTATCCAACATGCTAGGAATAAATGTGAGGAAACTCATAAGCCCTTTTCAGATGGCAACCCTCCCCTGTTCACTGAATGTGTGAGGAGGAGGAGTGGGAGTGTGCTGGCTAGTGATGCTCCTGATGCCAACATGCCCCTGGCCCCTCCCCCAGTGACGTGCATTGATGAATTGTCTAAAAATGGCAGCGCAGGCTACACATTTAGCACTGCCCTTTTCAGACAGATGTCAATGCTGGTCACTGGAGTGGCTTGGTCAGTGTGCATCAGCATCGGGGCATGTGGCCAGCTGGCACTCTCCCACTCAGCTCTTGTGCGTTCTGTGAACACATGGGGCTTGATATCTGAATAGCACTTACAGCCCAATTCCGTGGAGAAGTCACTCAGTCTCATAAAGGGTCAAACAAGTCTGTGCTTGGTTTATTTATTTGAAATAGCAGCTGGATTGCAGACACAGTGGGGGTGGGGATTTAACCCTACCTCTTGCTGAGATCATGACTTGGATCACTTCTGCACTCATGGTTGCTTTTTGCCAAAGGGGGGGTGGGGAATCTCCTGTTGGCACAAGTGAGATCTTCTTTTTTAACCCTTGGCAAATATCAGCCATGGAACAGGGGAAGCAGGAATGAGGTGGGTTCTAGATCTGGATCATGATGGTGATGGGGTTAAATCATCTTCCCATTGCAGGTCCCAGTCCATTGGGATCGATTCACCTCCTACTTAACATTAAAAACTAAGCACACACTAGCAAACCACACAGTTAAAGTAACATGTACAGAGTAGCTTGAACCTAAGTTCAATGGAACGTATTCCTAGGACTCATTCCTACAACTTCTACCCACCCTCCTTCCCCGCTCTCCCAGAAATTCATTTGGTTCCCCTTGAACATTCTCAGGTATTTGTCCTTAGGAGGAATTCTAAACTTCTCTTCAAACTGCACTTTAATAAAAACTCATTTTGATACCCTTGAATATTCTCAGAGTTTTTCCTGGGAAAGAACCATGAAATTTGGTTCAAATTTTAAAATTTTACTTTGTGGAATTTCCAGTGCTAATGCTACTTTCTCTCAAGTAGGTATGCTTTGTAGTAAAGCTTCAGACCAGGACAGAGACTTGGGTAATAAACAGGGTCTTCACATAAGAGAAAAGAGAGATTTTAAGAATGAGATTTGAAGAATGGAAATGACATCATTGGATATTCTGGGAGTGAGAGCCAGATGTAAAGGACAGCAAACCTGTATGCAGAATTATTTGATAGCAGGAGTGTTCCCATATGGCAATCTTACTTTGATTTACCATGGAAGGACAAGTGTGCATTCACATATCATCCAGTTTGAAGTCAAAGTCCCTGAGAGTTATTGGGGAGCACTCCATACAAGATTCAGGTTTTTCATTGCTCATTGGAGCTTCGATCAATTTATATCCACAGTAAACAAATCCACTCTTTACATCTTTTTTTGTTTGTTTTGCAAATTCAGAATATCCATAACTAGCAGTACTTCACTGTTCTTAATCGCATGGTAAAGCCTGTGTCTGGGAAAGCTCCATGAGACCCTTATGAGACTGATGTTGGGTAAAATTAGAGGAGGGGTAAAATGATGTTGGGTAAAATTAGAGGCAACGTTTAGGTGGATACATTTGTAGAGAATAGGGTTTAAAAATATATAGATTACTCTGAACAAATTGCAAGGCTGTGGATGAAATCATTTAGGCAACTTCCCCATCACAGGATACACCAGCTTTTTGTTTGGGAATGCCCCCTCCCCCCCACTTTTTTTAAAATTTTGCCTCTTGCATCATTCTGGTCTGTAATTATAGTAGAATCTCCACCTAATCCTATGGGAGTGCTTCCACATGCTTGCTGATTTTTTGTCCTGGCAATGAGAGGAGTGTAAAAACAAGTGGCCACATGTTGTAATCAGCCTGACGCTTCCCCCAACCCATGGTTTGTTTTTAGTGTCTTCAGAGTAAATATTAATTAAAATAGAAATGGATAATGCTGGTATGCAGTTCATTGTGTAGGAGGGGTGGGTGGGAAAATCTGGTTCTTGATTCTTTTACAGGCTTCACTGTCTCAGGAGCCCAGTTAGCAAAAATTGTGTCTGACATCAACTCTGCGCAAGACCATGGAAATCAATTTTTCAGAGCTTGCTCCATGCAAAAGCCAGATTAATTTTTAGCTGAATTGATTCTTAAAATGCTACAGTGGGCTTAATGTGACACTTTATATAGATGATCATTGCATCCAAATTTCAAAGTTTTAAGTGACTGATGATATTTTGGTGTGTGAATGTGTGTATGTGTGGGGTGGGGTGTGTTCTGATACCTTCAGATCAGATATCCTTAATATGTCCTGGCTTTTGAGAGTGCATAGACACTACCCTGCTTACTCTCTTCAAGTCTTTACAGTTACTGGATGGTGAAAATAAGAAGAGGCGAAATTCCTCTAAATACTAGTTGCAAGGGAGTAGCAGTAGGAGAGAGAGGGCATACCCTCTGCATTTGCCTGTGGGCTTCCCAGAGAGATCTGGTGGGCCATTGTGAGAATCAGGATGCTGGACTAGATGGGCCTTGGGCCTGGTCCCGCAGGGCTTTGCTTATGCTCTTCTGTAACAAGTAGACCCATACAACTGAACTGCAACTAGTTAACCTTGCTCATTTTTATAAGCATTGGAAAGCACATACTATTTTCACCAGTGTTCAGCATTTGTTCAACACACATTTAAATTATTTTAATGCTTTTTTTGGTCATCATTTTATGTTCAAGTCTTGACCTCATTCTTGACCCCATTTGCCCATGCTGCTACTTAATCCTGTTAGCTGTGACATGATTTCATCAATGGCGTCATAATGCTATGTCTGATGTGATGATGCCCAGGATGTTTATGAACAAAATCACATGAGTTGTCACAGCCAATTGCATTAAACAGTAGTATAGGTAAATAAGGCCAATGACTGAAGTAAGTGGCATTATCTTGGAGGCAAGGGCAGGGAGGACGCTCAGATAAACAAGTCAGAGTCTTCTGCTCAGTAGATTATAATCTGTTTGGTAGATTTGTGAACTGAGGTTAGATTGTGTAATGCAACACACACTTTTGGAGGCAAACACCCATTTCATTCCATATTCTGGAATTTGTGTACAAAAAGGGCACCAGATTCCACAGAACTCTCAGTTCTGCTAATATAATGGTGGAATTTGTTTGCAGCAATATTGATACTTTCTTTTATGGCCTGGTTTAATAGGGTTTTTAAGAGCAGCTTGGTATTAGTGTTGATGTTATGACTGTGTTTTCTTGTTTCCCCCTTCATTTTCATTAAGACTTCTCTTATTTGGAGCAAGTTAAAGAACACACTCTGGTTTTAGCATGTTGAAATTCAGTCACTGCTAATTACTTGGGTTGCCATTTTCCAACCTGACAAGTGAAAAATCAAACCCCAGTCTCTTGAGTGCTGTAGGCTGTACAACAAGCCCTTGCTGAGGAGAATCCAAAGCCTGGCACAGAAAGTATGCATGTTAAAGAAAGTAGTGCTTTTCAGCTTGGCTATAAACAAGTGGAAGCCTGCCTAATAGCTTCACAGTAAATTTAGTTAGTGTTTTGCTTTTTTTTTGGTCAATTTCTCTTATCTTCAGAAGAGAAGGGAGCTTTTCCCAGATATATTAATGTGTTCAAGCATTTCCAGCTTATAATAAATCATAGGAACGGATGTATGGATCTCCCTGTTTTTATTCCATCTAAATTTGCATGGTTTCTTTAGCATTTTATTCTGCTCTATTCTGCTAAAAATGCCTAGATCTTTTCAGTGAAATAATATGTTCTTCAATATGTATTTAAATAACTTTTTAGTATATTCATGTATTTTGTGCCAAAACAGCTGGCAAGATAATACACTGGAAAGTATGCGTTTAAACTTGTATTATTCTGCAAACATGGAATGCATAAAATTCATTGACATATCTGTATCTTACACAATTTGATCCACTGGGCAAAAGGAGGGGTCCAGAGCCATAAATTCTGTCACAAATTTTGGCAAGGGAGGAATGGAGCAACATGCCTATTAATCTTGTTCAAAACACTCTAGGATTGTGAAACTAAGGATTTTGGTGTATTTCAGCAAAGATACTGTGCTTTTTTGATTGTATAGTTGTTTTTAAAACTGATTAGGTTAGTGTGCATTTCCCCACCAAAAATAAATAAATAAAGAGCAATCAAGCATTTGCTGGGGGAAGAAAATATAAGCAGACATCGAGAGCTGAGATGAAACAGGTCACCCCTTTAATAAAGTTTTGTTACATGGCATAAACTGCAGGCTCTTACTATACTTCACTCTTATGCTATTTCCCATGTCAGGCAAAGTGACCATTCAGAGTATCCTCCCATATCCCCCTACTGGTAGCTGGTATTATCATGTCCACATAGATCCTTTTCAAAAAGTTGTGATGACAGTACTACAAAGAAAATAATTAGTGAAATAGCTAGTGTTACCCAGGTAAAAGCTTACAAGACCTACCAAGGCCTTATAGCCAAGGAACACCCCAGGGAAGGTGGAAAACATGCCAACCCAACAGCTAGTTGGGGAAAAATACTTCTTGATTTCCCATAAAGAACAACTATCCAAAGCCCATGGTGCTCCATCTCCAAAATCTGCCTGACAGATGACTAGGCAAGGTGGGAACCATCCCATTTGTACCCCTCATTGCAAATACTTCAGGGACTCTGGGACAAACATTCCATAACTGTTGTATGTCTACTAGCTTGACCATACCCCTGCTCCCTCTGCATCTGTCCATTCTCTAGGACAAGCATTTCTAGGATGCCTTTCACTACAGCTTTGCAACACTTTATAGGAGGGACCAAACTACCTTGTCACACCACACTTGTGCATTCATTCTCTCTCTCTCTCTCTCTCTCTCTCTCACACACACACACACACACACACAATCTATCTATCTATCTATCTATCTATCTATCTATCTATCTATCTATACTTAAATATTTCTAGCCCACTCTTCAATATTATTTTTCCAGGACAGCTTCTCCTACCACATTTAATTGTTATTGAACCAAATGGATCCAAGAAATAAGCTGCATTTTATTTTTCTGTGTAAACCTCTTTGAGAACTTATTGTTGGAAGTCGTATATAAATATGTCAGATTAAAATTTCAGTATCCTATCCGGATAGGTTTCCTGTTTGAGATGTTTCTAGCCCACCATCAGTTTTATGCCCATGGCTTCCCCACCTAATTGGAAGATGCCTACTGTTGGCGTTTTGTTCCATGTTAAGCTTTCTTTCAGTCAAGAATTCACAGTGGAAGAGGGCTGTGCTGGCTGGTTAATGCCTTCCTCACAAAGAAGCCCCCATGTATGCAGCTAATCTGACCACAGAATCCACACTGCCATGCCCAAACAAAAAGACGTGACAAGCACTAGGTCTGGCAATCACCCATACCAACTGTTCGGCCACCTTACTGTCCAGAAGACTGCTTACTGATGCTGCTTCCACTCCACAAGGTAATAAGCCAGGCTACAGCAGACCATGAACTGGAAAAGGGCTGCTGGAAGGCCAAAATATGCTAAAAACATAAGAAAAGCCCTGCTGGATCAGGCCCAAGGCCCATCTAGTCCAGCATCCTGTTTCACACAGTGGCCTGCCAGATGCTTCTGGGAACCGCACAGGTAAGAGCTGAGGGGCATGGCCTCTCTCCTACTGCTACTCCCTTGCAACTGGTATTTAAAGCCATCTTGCCTCTGAGGCTGGAGGTGGCCTATAGCCACCTTTATATTAGCCATTGAAAGACCTGTCCTCCGTGAATTTATCTAAACCCCTCTTAAAGCTATCCATGCTGTTGGCTGTCACTACATCTTGTGGCAGACAGTTCCATAGGTTGATTATACATTATACATTGTGTGTTATCCTAATTGCTCCAGAATCCAGCAAATCTCTTTTTCAAGCAGTGAAGATTTCTTACACTGCCTATCTTTCGATGACTGATACTTGAACAAGGATGAGAACCAGTCCATTATATGCCCTATTCTTGCCTCCCATTTCAAATCATGTGAGACCTCATGGATCAGACCTTTGGTCTCAATGCACTTCAGCTGATAGGGGCACAAACCCTCACAATGCAATGCTGTGGGCCTTGTTTTTTCCGCACCTGAGAACCTTCCATTCTCCTCAGGTTTAGCAACAGGCAAGGGAGTCTTTATGGTGAGAATTATCGTGCACAAGCTATTCATGAAGTTTTTGCAGGTGTATATGTGTGTTGCTCATGAAGGTGGGAAAAAACAGCAATGGGAATAAAAAAGGAAATTAAAAAGTTAATCCTAAACTTCCACCCTTTATTCTTTCAGCAGCCAGGTATCAGTTTACTTGTTCAACAGAGAATATACATGTCACTGGCTATCTGATTGTCCAGGCAGGTGCTACGAGCCACATACTCTGTTGCAGTTACATTTACTTTTTCACTTCAGGGTTTGGTAGGAATTGTATGTGAATCAATTTCCATTGGTGTTTTGAGATGATTGAGTGAGACAAGCATTTGTCTCACTGAGCATTGCATGAGTGGCACTTGTAGTCATGTCTGCCCTTGATAATCACAAAGTGATTATTTAAAACAACAGTTGTCTCCTTCTGTTCTTATGAAGTACAATTGCATCCCGAGAGAGATCCATGGATGCATTTTAAGTGTGAAAATTATGAGGAAACCCCTTCTCCAGCTCAATAAAGTAGATGACCCTCCTAACTCTCTTGGCTTATTTATCCTTAGAGAGAAGGAGGATTTTATAGCATCTAGCCAAATCCTCCTCTTTGTGACAGAAGTCCAGTGCTCCTGAAATTTGTGGTTTGCCTTTTAAAAGCATCAAAACTGGGAGAACCTCTTGGTCATTTCATGGAGACAACCCATGGAAAGTCAATTTTTTTCAAGGTGAGAGGGTGATTTAACACAACCAGTATGTTTTTTCTTCCCCACAGAAAATGCTGTTTTTCTGGCCAGTGACAGCAGCACTTGGAGCTGCTTTGAGTGCTGCTGCTCTTCCTCACAGCTGTTTTTCCCCACAGGATACACCTGGACTGATATTTCCTTGTGACATATCATTCCCCAGTGCATTCTGGGAGAAAAATCAAAAAGAGCAGAAGTACTTGAAGTTCAGTTGCTGTTGCCACCACAACCCTCTTCAGAGGCATGGTATTTTCTTTGTTTGTGTGGAGGGGAGGTGGAAGGAGACAGTTTGATTATAGTAAGCTACCCCACCTCCAAATGATTTGACTAAACTTCATGTCCCACATGAACCTACCAGGATCCATCCCAAATTTCCTCCAGCACCACTGTTTCCTCTAAGGTGTGCACAGATGCATGTGCTCTCACGTTTTCTGATGTCTGCTCAGTTAATTTTAGATCCTGCTCAGGTTGAATTAGGTAGATCTCACTTTAAATGTACATACGCACACAGTGCTTTGATGCTGCTGCCCAGAACAAAATTCATTTTGCACAGAGGTGAAAAAAATTGGAGGGAGCACTGCCCAGCACCCCCAAATATGCTGAAATTACATTATATTTGGTTAATATATTCAGTTAGCACTGTAATTACAATTACTTTATGAAAAGTAGTGCAAGCTAGATAGTTACTTCTGTTGCTAATTAAGAACTTTAGGTTATCTTCTAATAGTAATTCTCATTTATTCAGGAAAATATGTTTAAATTATTTATTATCATACTGAAAACTTCATAGAAATACCACGAGAAATGTCATGTAAATCAATATATTTGTTATAGAGTTCTAATGTTGAATTTACGTCATCTTAGTGTACTTGGATTATCTCAGAATTTAACTAGAGGCACAAAATATGGATATTGTTGGCATTAGCTCTGGCTAAATGCCCTATACTATAGAAACGGAAAGTTAAGGATACTCATGAGGTAGAACAATGGAATTATGATATATTGCTTTGGGAAGCTTATGAGGGAATTGTTTATTTTAAGAGGGACCTCATGACAGGTTCCAGGTAATCTGGAAACCATTCTTGAAATTGTATGCATTGTGATTGATATTTAAGTAGTAAATGTTGTTGGGTGATTTTGTGACTGGAGTCTTTTGAGGAAATACTGTATTGTGCTGAAACATGAAATAATGTGTTAAAGAATTGTTTCTGTGCCATAATGTATGTTTTATAAAAATTGGCATCCTGCTGAAAAATGGTATCTAGACATTGCCATTATCAGTAAGAGGGTATGGTGACTTCTTGTTCCTTTCCTCCAGCTACTGGAGGGTTTTTTGGTAGCATTTCTAAGGAGAAATGGCTACACTCAGAATATTCTAGCCATTCCCAGGAAAATTGAAGTTTCACCAAAGGGGTATGAAGGTCTTCTGGGAGTCTGCTGTTTACAGACTTTCGCCGGACTTAAGGGTCCAGGAAAAAAGTATATTGTTTGGGGGGGAAATTGAGTAAATTAATGGTCTAAAAAAAGTCCCTAGATGCCAGTAACATGCTTTGTTTGGCCTGTTTAATAAAAGCAAAATAATATTTTAATTTTCAAGTTGAGGTAAAGATGGGAAAGTAGTTGAAACTATTTAACTTCTTCAAAGTCCAGTTGTTACAAAAGCATTTATTATTTTTACTAAAATGTAGTTAACTGATAGTTAAAAATACTTTTAAAGTAGTAGTTAGATATAGTTAAACTGCTTTTGAATTAGTGTTGATTAGTGCATAGGAGAAACTTAAGTCCCTTGATATTGTCTTGTAATCATCTGGGGTAGCTGGAAACAATTGGAAATAAGTTCTGTCTCCCCCTGAGAAATAGAGTCTTTCTCATGGGCGTACTGTCTATTAGGCAAGGGAGACAGTTGTCTCCCAGCCTGCTGCCTCAAAGGGCCCCCCAGAGGCAAGTCACGTGATCCATCCCGACTCCCCAGTGCCCGCCCGATTGCAGCCCACTGCCAGGGTTTCTCTCTCTCTCTCTCTCTCTCTCTCTCTCTCTCTCTTTATTTCTCCCTTCATCCTTTCCCCATCTCTCTTTTGCCTCCTAGGCTCCTCCTTCCCCATCAGGGCTCACAGAGGCTCTCCACATACAGCCAGCATGCGTTTGCTGTGCCCACCCCACCCAGTTTATTGAGGCGGCCACTACTCCTGCCTTGCTCACAGACACGTCTGATGCGAGCAACCCCCACATCTGCCTCATGGCAGGGAAACTCCTCCCTCTCCTCCGCTTTTCCTCCTCAGCAGAAACCTCTGCATTCTTCCCTCCCCCTTTACTCCACGGTGTGCCCTGGTTCTGGGGGCGGTCAGCAGCCCCTCTTATGGAGAGTGAGGGCCTTCAAAGATCAGCTGTGCAACACATGCGCAGTGTGCCCCAGCACCATCTCTCTTCCAGGGGCGGTCAGCAGCCCCCTGTTTGCCTGCCTGCCTCGGCAGCATAACCTATAGAAAGCCGTACTTTTGGAGCCTGGGAGGTGGCGACAGCAAACTAAGCATTCAAATCCAGCTGCTGCCGACAGAAAGTGCTGTGGAAGTTAAGGTTGCCTGTCAAATCAGCTCGGTAATGATTGGAAATAAAGGGAGTGCATTTGTTGTGCAAAAATAGGTGCCTTATCAGGGTCGGCTGGGCACAGGAGAAGAAAATCAGGCAGGGTGGCATGGCAAGGGAGAGAGATGGGGTGGGGTAGGAGGAGAGAAGAGAAGAGACTGGAACTTCAAATCACCTCCCTCACCGATCCATATGTGGAGAACAGGTAAAAGGGGATTGAGGAAGGAAACTAATCTTTTTAGGAAGCCTGAGGGGTTTTTTTAAGGTAGTAATTACAAGTGCAGCTTTCCTACAGTCCCCACTGGAAAATGGTTATTGCCCGATCTTCTTGCAACCCCTCTGAGCGCTTTCCAACCCCTCCCCCCAGATGAGGGTGAGGGTGCTAAATACTGAGAAGAGGCAGCAACCCGGTAAAAACAGTTGTTGGTCATGTCATCTTTTGGGGAAACTTGTTTAAAAAGAGGCAGACATGGTTTCCCCTCAGCTCCCAACTTCTCCTGCAATGCTACTGGCTGCTGTAAAGTGGCTGGCTCTTAGCTTGCATTGCTGAGTTTCCTTTTTCAATCCCTTCTGGATGGGAGCCATTTGCAGCCCCCCTGGGATTTTGGGGGGGAGTCTTGTCTGCTATGAGGAGAAGAGGCAGCAACGAGATAAAAGGAGGTGGGGGGGGTCATCTTTGGAAACCACCTTTAAAAAGGTGGGGACTTGGTTCCCTGCCTCAATCAGAATCTCAGCTTCTCTTGCAGTCTTGCTGCAAAGCGACTCCTAACTTACACTGCAGGAGCCTCCTTTTGCAAACCTTTCTCATTCAGCCTCTATGGGATTTGAGTGGGGGGTCAGTGCACTTTGCTGTGGGGGGTGACAAGGGGAATTAAATGCGCTACTTCTCTGTACTCTGGAGTTGGAGTAGAACAGCAGTCTTTTGGGTTATTTTCTGGGGACTGGTTCATTGCCTTTTGAAGCTATTGTCATTTGAGTTGTTTATCTGTATACTTTTTAATTCTGTAAAATGCTTTGAGGAATATCTGACTGAAAATGGCATAGAAAGTCATTAAATAAACCCAGGCATATGTGCCTGTAGCTGTCAGTTTCCCAGCCCACCCGCCCCTGCCCCACTGATTTAGGAATAATAGTTTTTGCCTCTTTATAATTCCCTCTTATTGTGTTTATTTTCACTGGAAATACTCAAAATAACAGCAGGCAAAAATCTTCACTAGGAAAGAGTGAAACATTTCTTCTCTACCTACTAGTCTGTCACTCAAGATTGCAGTCTCCTATGGCTAATTTCATTGGGGGATGGGAGGAAATTGTGGCAAAGTTACAAGCAACAGCAGCATGTCATGTGTAGTTTTGCCCAAACAAGCGACAAGAAATAGAGATAAATGTGAGCAACTCTAGTTATGTAGACTTTGTCTTTCAGTTGTCCTTTCCTTGATGTTTAAGATTACCTTCTGTTTTACATCCTTACATTCTTGCAAATTCAGTTGTTTAAATTTTGGATCCTATAGGGTCAAAGGGGGGAGTGGGTAGAGAAATAAGTGGGATGGGAATATGTTACGTTTTGGGTTCAAATGTTTCTGCTAATGCATATTTTCATAAATATACAAGTTTAACATTATTACATTCTTGTGAGTTCAGTTGCTGTTTGTGCCCTCAAGAACGCACAAGTTTAAAATACTGTCTGTGTCATGGTGTATGTGTGTGTGGGGGGGGGGATTATGTTTAACTTGTGGCGGTGGTGGTGGGCCTCTGGTGAGAGAGGGCCCTTGTATTCCTGGGGCACCCCACCCGCAGGGCGCCCCTGTGCCTTGCCACACTCAGCAGCAGTGAATACTCCCACCCTTAAGCACCCATTCTGCTCAAAACATGGCGCCCTCCCCACATACATTCCACTGCCCTCTCAGTGCCCCCAGTCCAGCCCTACTCTGAAGTCCTTTAGGTCTGGGCTCCAAATTTACCTAGGTGCACCACTGCCTCTGAGGCTGGAGGTGGTCTATAGCCCTCAGACTAGTAGCCATGGATAGACTTGTCCTCCACGAATTTGTCTAAGCCCCTGTTAAAACCATCCAAGCTAGTGACCAGCACCACCAGTGTTCCCTCTAAGGTGTGCACATGTGCGTGTGCTCACAAGCTTTTTAAATGTCTGCTCAGTTAATTTTAGAGCCCGCTCAGGTTGAAGTACCTTCCTTATAAGGCAAGGCTCATGAGGAGACATTTAAAAAATTATGCATGGAGCAGAGAGAGTGCATAGAGAGAAATTTTTCTCCCTCTCTCCCAGCACTAGAACCAGGCGCCATCCCATGAAACTGAAGGTCAGGAAATTTAGGACCGACAAAGGGAAGTACGTTTTCACACAGCACATAATTAATATATGGAATTTTCTGCCACGGGATGTGGTGATCTGTGTTCTCTCTAATTTTTTTCATCTGTGTGCAGAATGAGTTTTGTTCTGGGTGGTGGTATCAAGGAAGAGATGCTGGGAACAGGGAACTTCCTGTTCCCAGCTAGCTACAAGAAGATCTTTACCGGCAGCAGCTGAGATGGGATGGCTGACTCTGCGTGATGGCACCAGGCCATGGGGACAGGAGGGGGGGTAGCAGCAGAGCACAGGAGAGGCAGGTAAGACCTTCCCCTCCCCCTTTGATAGTATTTCCCCTGATATCAAACTTCTGGCAATTAACTATATTCATATTTATAATGATATAGTTATAAATATAACTATATAAATATTCACCGTATTCATAATGGGGATGTGAGAGCACTATATATTGTGGTGTGTGTGTGTGTGTGTGTGTGTGTGTGTGTGTGTGTATGTGTATCAGCGAGAGGCCTATTTTAAAATCTTGTCTCTGGACCCACTCCAACTTTGGTACTCCTCTGGTCTTTCTGGCTTTCTCCTCATGCCCAATAAGTAATACAAAGTGTGGTTTCTATTATTGATGTGAATACCACATTAACTACTAACCAGTGGAGTGGTGATAGCATCTTGGGGCAGAGTCTAGAGGCCTAACCTAAAGCTATTCTGGAGTCCAAACTATATTTCTAGGCATCTCTATAATGTGCCCTTGGATTATTTTTGGAGGAGACTGGATGAGCATCCGCCAAGTCCAAAGTATTACTGTCTTACATGTCTATGTAAGTACAGTTGAGTTTTTCAATACTTGTGATAATCAAAGTGTACATACTGTGTTTACTAAGTTCGCTTTTACATAAAGCTCGCTTTTATGTAAAGCTTTTGTACTTTGTGTTTTGCTGGTTGAATGACCGTAACAATAAGGATTTGAGACATACTGTGTTCAATGGCAACTCCCGCCCCCCTTTTAGTACTTAATTACAAAAGAATAAATTCTTAGGTACAAATATTTGATTAAAACAATGATTAAAATGTGGAATGTCTTTAGTTTGTAAGAAGACTGTAGCATTCATATAAACTCAGTTGTCTTCAATAGGAATAGGGAATTGTAAAAAGCAACAATTTTAGTTATTGTTCCCATAATAACATTCATGATGTTGTTATTATTGCTTTTGTTCCTAGTATAGAACTTTTACTGGAAAATCGCATGGCAAGTGGACCACTAGACAACCATCAATGGCATAGCTATATAGGGGTTTAAAAACTGAATATTCCTCTTCTGCAGATTTTATTACTACACGTAATAGATGCAAGTTGTAGCATTACTACCAGCACTGGACATTGTTTTTGTTACAAACAAAATCCTATATATAATAAATAAAGTCCCTTAACAATTAGAAGGAAAGGCAGAGTACACATTTTTAAATAAAATGAGAATGATAATTTAGTAGCGATATGCCATGTTAGTCAATTATATAGATCAGAAAAAGAACAAGATAACACCTTTTAGACTAATACTTTAATGCATAAGGTTTCATGGGTTATATCCCTCAGAAGTTACCTGTTATGTCTACTACCATTTATTGATATTGTAGATATCTTTTAAAATGTAAATGGAATATTTGCTCATTACCTGCCTATAACTGACCACTCTTGCTTTCACCCTGCATCTAACTAAGTGGATTATAATCGACATTACAATATGAGTCAGTCTAAAAGGTGCTGCCTTTTTCTGATAATTTAGAAAATAACAAAAATATTCATGTTGAGATCAAATAAAATTTGTCTGCAATGTAATTGAAAGTAATATCTCTGTGCTTCAGAGATGCTTTCACAGTTTGCTGAACTGAGTCCACATGTTTCTGACAGGATGTAAGTCAAGTTGGGACAGAGCAACTCATTCACAGCGTGGTCGGAGCAACTCTCCCTGCCCTTTAAAGGAGCGAAATCATGCCCCCCCACATCTAACATCAGGCACGGGGGCATGTCTGGGGCACAAGGCGTGGCCCCTGATTGGTGGCGGCCCAGGTTCTTTGAACCCATTTCCCCAATGGTGGCTTTGCCCCTGATTTGAGGCTAAGACGCTGGCACAACTCCTCTATGGGGCCCATTCTTCCCCCCTTCCAATCTTAGAAATTTGGCTCTGCACCCACTCCAAAGGGGCAACCCTTTGGAGCTTGTGCAGTCCAAATTTCTAAGAGTGGCCTTTCAAGTCCCTCACTGTGTCTCAAATGCTGCCTGCGCTTGGAAACGGGAATGATTAAGGTTGGGGCCAGAGTGTAGCTGTCCATTCTTAACCTCTGGCTTAAGCTATCCCTCAACCCTCGGGGTCTGGCTTTACAGGACAGTTTTCAATCTTCTTGGAAAAGGGCCGTGTGGTCTAAATTACCACTCCTGGGCTTTTCTCCCCCTCTCCTACTTGTTATGAGCTATTATCAGACGATCCAACAGAGGACAGTGGACACTGAGCACTAGGCTGACCTAAGTAGGGTCCCAGCCTTCCTGTCCCCAGAAAGCCTCTGCCCCCCCCCCAGAAATGCAAGGCAAATGCAGAAAAATTCCAATGGCAGAAAGGCTTTGCTCCTGTGGCACTGAGGAGGTAGAAACAACAGAACATATACTTCTCCTCTGCCCCTTTTACAGAGACTCTCAGGCTAAGCTTATCTCTTCACTGCATCACAAGGACACTGGCTGCCCAAACCATATTATACCCAGTTGCTGCTTTCATATGAAGTCCCAGCCTTCACGTTTAATACTGCCAAGTTCTGCGTGGCAGCATGTAAGATCCTTTGGACCATGATGACCAGACCTTTCCCTCCCATCAGCTTTGCATAGATCTGAACTGCCATCTATGCCACTATTTTCTAGTGCTTGTATCCCAAATACTTTGTTCTAGTCACCACTTTTTTATTATATACATTAGAATTTTAATAATCTCATAGCTCCCTGCAAGGGTAGCAGTTTTTAAGTATTATATAATATAATAGCTTTTAATATTAGAGTAACTTTATGGTTCCATATACTGATTTTATAATATTGTATTGGAGTTTTAGTAGTAGTTTTATAGTTTTATTTATAACTTTAGAGCAGGGTTTTTAAATTATTACTAGTTTCTAGTAATTTTATAGAATAGTATATTGCAGTAATTATAGTCAATAGTAATTTTAATATAATGTGACTTAATAATTTTTCTTATGACCATACTGCTTCATAATTGTTTTTAATCATGCTCAATTGTACTTATGCTGGTCTTGGACCGTAATAAAGATGATTGATTGATTGATCTCAAAACAGTGGTGCATCAGCTGGTAACCTCTAGGCTTGACTATGGCTTAGGTCTGGGTTACCTTAGAGAGCTCCTTCTTCTATATGATCCCAACCGTACATTAAGGTCACCTGGAGAGGTCTGTCTCCAGTTACCACTGGTATGTTTGGTGGTGACTTAGAAATGGGTCTTTGCTGTAACTGCTCCTGGGCTGTCGAACCCAGCAGAAATCCATAGCTTGGGTTCATTGCTTTATTATAATAATATATAATTATATCGCATTGTTCTTCTTTATGGGACTTAGGGTGGTGGAGAGGAGTTTCTGATGTGAATTCCACTTTCTAGGTATTGAGGTTTTGCATGGTTACTGAATCTGTACCATATCCCCAGTCTAAATTGCACCACTGTTCTGGTAGTAGTTTATCAGTTCTATCCTGCTGGATCTCAGATTGACAAAGGCAGGGTGCCTTCCTTCCTTGAGTTGTGGTTTGTTTTGTTTGTGAGAGAGTGATGTGGTGAGAAATGGACAGTGGCAGCTCTCTCGCTCTCTGTGTGTAATATTTCTTGGTGATTGCTGTGATGAGCTCCATGTCTGTCCTAGAGAATAACTTGTGCTTCACTCACTGCTCTGGAATGCTCTGCAACCTGCATTACAGGGTGTACTCAGTCAAAATGTGGCTGAAGTTGCTCTAGTAGCTCTTATGGCTATGCTTGCTGCTAAGTAGGAATGCTGCTGTGGCAGCTGTTGCAATGCTAGGAAGTAAGGAATTATAATTGTGTGTGAGAGGGCAACTTGTGCCAATGATGATACTGCAGCACAGGCTCTGTGGCTGGGAGTGGATTCTGGATCACTTATTCTTTTTTGGCCATTTGGACAGTGTTTTAAATATATGTTCGTGGTGAGAGGGACAGATTCCCTTTTATTGTATATTTCAATTTACTGCAGTGTTTTTCAAGGCAAGGTTGCAAATTGCAATGCAAAACTTTTGTGTGCACTTGTTTAAGTTTAAGTGCACACTCATGTCCAGCTTGTTCCAGCTATAGGGAGCAAAGGGGAAACACCCCTTTGTTCCCCATGGGCAGTTCCTAGGCACACCAAAATGGGTTGTGTTATAGGCTATGATGGGTGCTACCTACCACCCAAACCACAAAAGAAATGGGCAAGCAGGCAATTTTGAACAAATTTTAACCTCCCACCTCCCCCGTAGGATGCTATGAAAGTTTTAAAAATTGTCTAAAAATTAATTAACCATGGGGTATTTCGAGTTTCCCCATTGTTCCCTATGGCCGAAACACTCAAAAACTTTTCATATTTGTCCCATCAAAATAGCTGGGGTCAACCACTGTTTTGATGAAATGTTTCGGCCATCTGTGTTTCATTTCGAGCTTGAAACAGAACACAAAATTCATTTCGTACACATCCCTAAGAGATAGTGATTGGCCTAGCATCACCCAGTGAGCTTCATGGCTGAGTGTGGATTTGAACCTAGGTCTCCTTGTTGCTAATCCTACACACCACACTGCTCTAGATCTCTATACGTACCCACCTGTTTCCTCCTACAGATCTCATAGCAGCTTTGCATTGGGAGGGAAATCCTTTAGATCAGGGAACTGGCATTTGAAGGGTTAAACACCCCCTCTCCAGGGCCAATTGCCCAATCTTCAAAGCTACTAATAATTATAATAAATATGCCATCTTTCAACAAAAAAGTTCATAAAATTGATTACTTAGCAAATAAAATGAAAAGATGGAAATGAAAAAATGAAAAATGAAAAGTCCCAAAGGAGCAATCTAAAAAAAGACACAAACAAGACACCAACAACCACCACTTGGGGGGATGCTGCACTGAGTTTGGACAGGGGCAGGTACTCTCCCTCTGCTAAATATAAGAGAGTCGTCACTTTAAAAAGAGGCCTTTTTTTTACTCAGCAAGGGTAATTGGAAGTGGCAATAGCAGTAGTAAAAATAAATGTTTGAGATATCTGACATCATGTCTAGTTTGATCTTGAGGGTCTTGTATTTTGTGAAATAATGGTTGTGTGTGTGTGTATATTAATAGGCTTAAACTGTATATGTTTTTCATTAACCATTCTGTACACACATGCATGTACGCATCTGTGATCCTATCATAGGAACCATGTTAATAAAAGGTATTTTGTGTTTAGTCTTCAATTGTGCACATTCTTTTAGTAATTTGGCTCTTGATCAACCACAGACATCTGAATATAGACCACTGCATATCTATGTTTATCATACTATTTTAATATTAGCTGTTATAAGTAGAAATAATGGATTTATTACTGATCCTCGGGCTTGGTGCCATGAAGAATCCTTCCAAGTCAGTAGGCTTCAAGACTAATTTGCTCTGATTATCAGGGGGAATTACTTTGTCAGACTTCTTGCTCACTTATGCAAGGACAGACCTGTTAGTTCCAACTCATTTGCTTTATATGGGATGAAAGGTGAATGCAACAAAAGTGGCCAGAGAAGCCTCAAGCTTTTCAGATGCAGCAGTAGATGTTAGTTGCACTTGCTCTACGCTCAGTCAGCAGGATAGAACATCACAACTATGCTCTTAAAAAGATGTCAGATTGCTTACTTCATCAAGCAAGGACATTCCTACAGCTCCGTTAAGGAAATTGATGGAGCCAAGTGCACGCTGAGCTCCCCAGCCAAAGGACGAGGCAGATAAATTCCATCAGAAGGCTGTCATCCTTACGAGGAATAGTCTAATGCAAGAAGACAGAGTGCACATTAGGAGACAGAAAAGATGGTGAAGATCCATTGAAGGGTGATGTGGGCATGGAAACAGGTTTCTGCATGTAGATCTTCTGAGGGGTGGGAGTTGGCTGCATCCAGCCCCTCAAACTGCAAGGTTAGTACTTGTCTCAGTCAACAAAACTATCAATGCAACAGAAAGCTATGCTACTGCTGTGCCTGGGGCAGATCTGCTACCTCCCCTGCTCAAGCTCCTCCTTCACAACAAGCAATCAATGATTCAAAAATTAATCAGGTGCTAAACCTACCTATCTATACACTAGGGGCATAGCTAGGGGAGAGGAGGCCTGTGTTCTCCCCTTTCCCTGGTGGCCCCTTGGAGTGAGGGAGATAATGAAAAAAAAATAGGGAGGGGTGGAACTGGTGGGCCTTCAGGAACTGGGGCCTCCAGTTTCTTTGAACCCATCCACTGAATTATAGTGACACCCCTGCCATACACAATCCCAACATGTACACAATAGGAAATAAAGAAGTAGGATAGGGCAGATTGTCCAGTGCCATAATCAGTCATTTCTACATGAAATGCATACTCCCTGTAGCTTAGGTACAAATCCTTCCTCCACCTCCAACCCCAGCAACACACACATTCTGGTGCCTGGCAGAGAATGACTGTGCAAAAATACAGGTATCAGACAAATTCAGAATAATTGTCCACTTTGAAGAGTACTGCAGCTGAAATGCCACATTCTTGCTACTTTGACTGTATTACAGTGAGCCAACTCAGAAACAAAATACAAGTGTGCACCACTAAAACACATTGCTGGCTTCTGCTGTTCTCCAATCAGTAGCAGGATATTATATCTATTGATTTAGAATATTTGCATACAGCTGTTTAGGAAAAATACCACAAAACAGTTTACATAGAGAAATGAAAAAGTCCTTATCCCAGAAAGTCTCACCTGTTGTTGTTGTTATCATTATATGCTACCTATCCAAATCAGCTCAGGGCACTCTTAAATAAATATCTTAAATCTCTTTTCATCACTCTTAAATATCTTAAATAAAACCATTTAAGATATTAGCATAAAACTAGTTAAATTAGTAATATAAAACTCATTAAAAATCATGAAAACCACTTAAATATTATTGAAAGCCAGGCTGAAAAGATGGGTCTTTATGGCTCTCTTGAAGGCCTCCAAAGAAGACAAACCTCTTATATCCATGGGGAGCATGTACCATAACCTAGAGGTGACAAGTGAGAGGCCCAGTCCCAGGCTGTCACCAGATGAACCTCTCCTGATGATCTTAATGAGGGTGGGGATGTTGTAGGGAAAGATGTTCTCTCAGGTAATGAGGACCTAAGCCTTTAGGAGTTGATGCCGTGTGGAGGATGCTGGGGACCCATCCCATCCCATACCCACGGCATTTTAGAAGAGCAAGAGGCACAAGCTGCCGCTTGCACGTAAGTCTTTCGTTTTGGTAACAATAGCACTGTGGCAGGCCAGCAGGGGCTTGGAGGATGGGCAGGTAGGACCTGCCCGCCTCCTCTCAAGAAAATCCCACACCCTGTGCCAAAACGTTCTGGCATCTCTCCAAAGAGGTGCCAGAACGCTTCAGGCTCATCCCTAGTTTTGAGGTCATTCTCTTCAAGGAATGGGCGGAGCTGTCATCTCAGCCAAAGATGATGAAAAGAGCGCTTGAGATACCAGAATCCAAGAGCACCTGATGAGACCAGGATCCAAGAGCACTCCCATAGAAACAACAGGTATACAGAGTGTAACCATTTGGGAGTTTTCAGAGTTTGGGACTGTAACCCCATCCAGAGCAGGAGATTCTATGCCATCTTTCAGATTATGACCACCCACAATTAGCAACTCTGTCTTGCTTGGATTCTGCTTCAATTAATTATCCCTCATCCAGCCCATGGCATTTAGAAAAATAATGCCATTAACTGATAATGATGACATGGAGAGATAGATTTGGGTATCATCAACATACCGATAACACCCTGCACCAAATGTCCTGATGACCTCACCCAGTGGTTTCATGTAGATGCTAAAAAGCATTGGAGACAGGAGAGACACTATGCTGGGATGAATAGGGGCAGTTGTCCTTCCCTTACTATACAGGAGAGAATGTCTGCTTGAAAAGTGTTTCTTTGCCTAATTAGCAGGGGCTCCAATGCTGCCCTCCTCCATCAGCATTTTTCAGTGGCTGTTTGAAAGGACTTGTGTGTGTTCAGCAGCAGGCCAAAGCCAACGCAAAGCTTCAAGGGTGTACTGCTGTTGGCCTGGTGCCCATAGAAAGCCCCTCAGCAGCTGATATCTGATGCTTCATGTTGCCACTTGAAAACCTGACTTGTTTTTCCACACTAAAAAGAAAAATGTGACCTGTGAATATATTGCATGAACCTTTTGAGACCCATTTTGTTCCTTCGTTCAAGTTGCACTGTCTGCTTTTGTTTTGCTTCTGGCATTGCCTAGCGTACCAATCATGCTGCCATGATGTATTGTCTTAAGCTAGACTGCAGTCCACCCAAACATCAAGCGCGCGGTGCATAACAAGTCAATCTGGCGTAGGCAATGCTGAGTCAGCTACCATCACGAGATGTGGCATACAGATCAGTATGGATAAAGGGCATGGTATGATCAGGATCACTGTAAACTTCGAAGCTATTAATCCACCTAGCTTGGTCCCTTAAAATAAATTGTGCTTAGCATTTGTGAGGTATGCCAAACCTCCACATACTTCCTATTTTTATATTGTATTTTTGAATAATAAAATTTTAGGTAGTTTAAATTTTAATCATTTCAGGAGTATCTTCTTGGAAACCACAGTTGTGTGCATGAAATCAAATCAATACATAGGTGGAGTATTACTTTTACTTATTTACTTGGACCTTCAGCTTTGATGAATAGTGTCTGGTATTCCCCCCCCCCACACACACACACACACATTTGTGACAAATGGAGTATAAATTTATCTTTGGAGATGGGAGACAAGAGGGAAGAGAAGCGGCATGAAACATTTCAGAAGAAATTGCATCTACCAGTATCTTTACTCAATAGTATCCAGGCTTCAATTTGTAACCTAGGATTCACCTTTCACAAATTGAATATATATATATATATATACACACACACACACACACACACACACACACATTGACATTACCATTTAAAAAGTTTTCTCTTTTGGATTCTATTCCTCATTTTAAAATGTGAATGAAAAGGTCATATTCACATAAGCAGTGTTGTTACTGCCTGTTCTTTCCCAAAATACATTCTACAGTTTTCAATTTCTAAATGATTAAATCAATTTTCTACTGTTTTATGTGAGTTTGTGTAAGGAGATAATTAGATGATATGCTGATCATGTAAATGAATAAGGAGGGAGTGTGAGCATCTTTTCACCCCCTGCTACCCAAAACACCACTGCTTAATCACAGGGGTAGAAGATTCTGAGGTGTTTCTCCTCCATACTTTTGAGGATCAGAGTGTCATCCAAACCAGCCCACAGAGGCCTGATCTTCTTCGTCTTTGTCTTCGTCTTCTGCTTCTTCATTATTCATGTGGGAGACTTAAAACCATGCTTTAATTTAAAGAAAACCAGGTGTCTCTGGGCTGGTTTGGATGACACTCTGATTCTCAAAAGTGTGGAGGAGCATCTCAAAATCTTCTACCCCTATGATTAGGCAGTGGTGTGTTGGGTAGCAGGGGGTGAAAAGATGTGTATGCCCACATGCCTTCCCTGTTCATTTAAATGATCAGAATATCATCCAAACCAGCTCTGTAACTAAGTATTGCTTTCTGGCATTTAGCTTTATTCATAAGTGTAAGCCCTAGTCAGGCATTCAGCCTTAATGTGCAGAGGGGGGAATAGAAACACACCCCTGTTCCCCCTGGGTTTAGCACTTTACAGGGACAAGTGCTTAACTTGGGAAGGCTTTCTCCCCGCCAGCCAGAATTGGAAGTCATAGCAAGAACCCGCATGGAACATAGGAAACTGCCATATACTGAGTCAGACCATTGGTCTATCTAGCTTAGTATTGTCTTCACAGACTGGCAGCTGCTTCTCCAAGGTTGCAGGCAGGAATCTCTCTCAGCCCTATCTTGGAGAAGCCAGGGAGGGAACTTGGAACCTTCTGCTCTTCCCAGAGCGGCTTCATCCCCTGAGGGGAATATCTTGCAGTGCTCACACATCAAGTCTCCCATTCATATGCAACCAGGGTGGACCCTGCTTAGCTATGGGGACAAGTCATGCCTGCTACCACAAGACCAGCTCTCCTCTCATGGATTCAGTGCTTGCTTCTGCAGAGAAGTGCTGAACTTGGGGGAAGCAGATGGGATGGCAAAACAGAGTGTGACTACTAGCCAATCAGCTCCTATTCGCTTCTCTATCAGCATTCAGCTTCAACATGGGGATATCACCTGAATAGGGCTATACGATTTGGGCTGATTTGGATGATATGTCTGCTAGCCTTCTCAAATGTGTGGGGCAGGAATGCAAGTGCATACATCATCTTCCCTCATTGGTTGCATCTACAGTAACTGCAAAAAAAGTTGTTCATCTGAGCCACTCTTCTTGTGTGGGGACAAAACTTTAAAGCTGTACTTAATTTGTGTGTTGATGTGGCACAATTAGGCAACAGTGAGATGACACAACGGATTGGGGGTGGACATGCAGGCCCATGGGCAGGCCCCATGCCCCTCCATCACATGTTTAAGAGGACCAGTGCATAAAGGGTTTTAAAACAATTAAAAACTATATGAAAGATTAATTAGGAACATAGGAACATAGGAAGCTGCCATATACTGAGTCAGACCATTGGTCTATCTAGCTCACTATTGTCTTCGCAGACTGGCAGCGGCTTCTCCAAGGTTGCAGGGAGGAATCTCTCTCAGCCCTCTCTTGGAGAAGCCAGGGAGGGAACTTGAAACCTTCTGCTCTTCCCAGAGCGGCTTCATCCCCTGAGGTGTGCTCACACATCAAGTCTCCCATTCAGATGCATCAGGTCTCCCATTCAGATGCATCAAGTCTCCCATTCGGATGCAACCACATCACACACCACATCCACAGATGTGGATGTGGTTGCATCACACAGATGCAACCACATCCACACATCAAGTCTCCCATTCAAATGCAACCAGGGCAGACCCTGCTTAGCTATAGGGACAAGTCATGCTTGCTACCACAAGACCAGCTCTCCTCCACAAATTTTTGGAGTCAAAATTGTCAGTTAAACAATAAAGCAAAGAAAGGATTATGTACATGGGTATCATAAGAGAGACTTTTCTAGTGTTATGAGAATAATTTAAGGTGTCAGGGTATAGAGTGGAAAGGTTGCTGCGATTATATGCACATTAAAAAAAAAAACACCTGCCTTTTACCATGGTAGCCCCAGAGCATTATGAGATGCTATAATTTAAGCTGAAGATTCCATATTGCTCTTGCATGGATTTGCTAGATTCTCTCAATCTGATTCACAAGTTGTGAAATGCTGGTCAGTGAAGAGAGTTCCTGTACAGTTTCCAAGATCTGTGGTACCTGGCATGTAAAATTAGGGAGGCAAAGTAGAATTGCCAGATTGCAGAATTCATCTGGAGATGTCATTTCTCCCTTCTAGAGGATTTTGTAAAAAGCTCCTTAAGATATTCAGCAAATCTCAGCATCATTAGTGCTGAGTGAGTAAATAAATAAATAAATAAATAAATAAATAGAATAAATAAAATGAATAAATAAATAAATTAGTCATGGCTGGCCTTGAAACTACATACCCTCCAAGATGAAAATAGGGACGTTCTCGTTTAATTCCGATACCCTTATTCTTAGATCCAGGATAAATGCCTGAGGCTGAGCGTCCCATTCCAACCTCACTGTTGTATGATCCTCAAGGTTCTTTTCTGCCTTCGGTACACTGCATTCATTGTACAGAAGGCAGCCTGTCTTTCAGTGGCTTTGATGCACGATATATTAGTAATCTGAACATAACTGTTTATTCTTAAAATTTAAGGATGTTTGATCTCATAATACTAAAATACAATACAATGGATATTTATATACTTGCTTTTCAAAAAAAGTTCCCAAAGTGGTTTACATAGATATAAATTTAAAAAAATTATTTATCTTATTTATTTATTATTTATCTGTGTAAACTGCCCTGAGCCATTTTTGGAAGGGTGGTATAGAAATCAATCAATCAATCAATCAAATAAATAATAAAATAAAATGGCTTCCTGTTCCCAAAGGGCTCACAATCTAAAAAAGAAACATAAGATAGTAACTGGAGAGATGCTGGGTTGGGGATGGATATGGCCAGTTGTTCTCCCCCTGCTAAATAAAGAGAATCACCACTTTTAAAAAGTGCCTCTTTGCTCAGTTAGCAGGGGACACAATGGCTCTTGTGGCCATTACAGAATAGTAACTCCAACACATTCAGCAACATTACTAGCTAGATAAGCTGTTAGCAGGTGGTGGAAGAGAAGCACATGCACCTTCCAACAAATTGTTTCCGAAGCATATCCATACTGAGTAGAATTTCCTTTGCATGTGTATATGAGAGGAAGACCTGGCAGTGAGTTGTCTATTGAATAGCATTCTGTCTCGAATCTACAGGGTCTACTTGGATCAATTTCCTGCCCAGACTTCTTTAATACTTTTACTGTTTAGGAGCAATCAAGCCTCTAGCTGAGCAATGCCAGATTGTTTTGAGAGGTCTCTTGTGTTAGAGGCCTTAAAGTCTGCAGCTGGTCCTGAATCAAGGACCCGGAGATTGCTTATTTTGTTTTTTAAAAGAAAGAACAAAATAATGAGAGGAATTAGTAATTTAAAGACTTTCTTCACACAGAGGCAGAAACTGACCTGGAGTAAGAAAGGCCAATTAAGGGGCAAATAATGCCACAACCAGGATCAACGGAAGCAAAGCAGTAGACTGAACCTACAAAGTGTATAAGTTAAAGACAGGGGATCCTGAAAAACCATATGAGCACTTTGTCCTCACTGGACAAGTTGGAGCTGCCATTGCATTTGATTAAAAAAAAAATCAGGTCTGAACAAATACAGGAGGGGGATACAGAAAACACTGGAAGTCGTGATTTAGAAACAATGTAATGTGGATGGTCTGTAATTTAAAGAAGTTAATTTCAAAGGAAAGAGGCTAATGTGGAAGCACGCTTGGTTTGAAGTGTGCAAACTATAGTTTGGCCTGAAGAATTGTCAGGGCCATCTCTAACTTCAAAGGTAGATGTCCATGGCGACAGGAATTAACTGCTTATGAAGTAAAGGAGATGCAAAACAATAACCAACAAGCATTTCTAGCCCTGATTTGTCTGTTGTATGTTTGGAAGCTCAAGCCATAGTTTTGGTTTACGTGATTTACAAAGCACAAACCATGCTTTGGCATGATATCCGAATTGAGCCATGGAGGGCAGAATGCTCATGTGTGAGGAGAGCCATGGAGGCTCTCCACACAAGCAGTGGGGAGAGCCTGCAGGGCTTGTGCAGGGAGACCCACTCTCCCCACACATGAGCATTCTGCCCTCCCTGGGAGGATCAGCCACCCACATGATTACAAGCTCCATCACAGAGCAGGTAGGGCCATTGGGGATCAGGGCTGCCCGGCCCCTGGAAGTCCCAGAATGCCCCGTGCAAGTGCATGGAGCATTCTGGGGAGGCCCCTAATGCAGGGAGACTTGTTGTAGCCTCCCGGCCAGGGTCTCCTCATGAGTTGCCACGGGGTGGAGGCATGCCACGGCATCTCACGATCAAGAAAATGGGGTTAACGGAGCATTCGCACCACTAACCTCATTTTAGGGTAGGGCTACTTTGGCGGGCGGGCCACCGTTGAACATTCTGGGCTCGTCCACGAGCCGGTGGTTCTCATGATGGGCAAAAACTGGGCTGGGCTCCCTTAGCCTGATTTTCCTCCATCATGAGAATAGCCTCAATGTATTTTTACATGATCCTGTTGAGGAACAAGTTGGGTATCTGAAACTGAGACTGTAATTGGTTGCAGTACAAGTTATAATATGCTGGGTGTTTCTGTTTTTAATGATCTAACTTGATCTAATAGATAGCAGGAAAACATATGAGCCACATTTCCTGATTAGACGGTGAGATGGAAATGTGTAAATAATAATCTGTACTAATAGGCTTATAATGGGGGCCTTAGATATCAAGGAAGGTAATATGATGAGTCATTAAGTCAATTTTGAGGCAGTAAACTGGAATACCGAGGAGGTTTCTATACTAGAAAATGGCCATTATCATGATGGGTGTGTATATTGCAGGGATCTTTGAGGAATGCAGAATACGTTTATATGTTTCTGTGCATTCTCTCTGTTATCTGAATAGTCCCATCATAGCCTATGTTCAATTTTGTTGATGATGTTAAGACTATATTGTTAGCATATGTCAAAGGAGTGGTACACAGCATCTGACTATACTATAGTTAGAACTTGTAAAATGTCTGTCTTATCATCACATCTAGATGTGTGTTTAATGGAAGGCGGATTCCCGGTGCACAGCCACCATTGTATGAATGTGTTCAAAGAACCTGAGCCCCGTGCTCAGAAGCTGAGCCTGTGCCAGCTTCCCAGCATGGCCGGGAACACATCTCACTGTCTTTTAAAGCAGGGAGAGCTGCTCCTGGCCGCACTGCGAATGCAGCGCTGGCTGGATTTTGCTTGCAAACAGGGTGCGTGGGCCTGTTTGTGAGCTAAACCACACCCCTTGCATTTGACATTAGATGGTGGCGTGGCTAGGGGGGGCTGCTGAACTGGGGCCATGGCTGGAAGGGCTGCTGAACTGGGGCCACCACTGGCTTCCCTACACCACTGGGATTTCTGCATTAGAAAGAGCACTTAGGGGATGCAGTAGATCTTACTCTGCATTCATTGCATCCCGCTGCAGGATCCCTTCCAGGGGTGGCTGGACCATCCATGGTCAGGAGTGGAGCTTTTCCCTTACAAGAAGAGTATCTCCCTGTGCAATGTTTTACTTTTTGCAATTCAAGTGAAGGGCAAGCATTCACTTACATGGGAGAAACTTAAAGGGGTACACTTGGGAATACTTTTGGGATGGAAGTTAAACCTGCTCACTATCCTGGGTGATCCCAGCTGTTAAGCATCAAACCTGTTCCTATCTGTATTGCCCCATTTCTTTTCCTCTTTGTAGCCCTATCCTGGATTCTGCTTCTTGGTCACACTACAGTGTGACGGAATATAGTGAGCTCATACAGAACATAGCATTATCTATTGTGATACCTTGTTCAAATTGGAATATGCCCAATTAAAATGCAAGCATCTTATTGTATGGAATACACATACAATAACAAATATTTATATACCGCTCTTCAACCAAAGTTCTCAAAGTGGTTTACATAGAAGAATACGTAAATAAGATGGCCCCCTGTCCCCAAAGAGCTCACAATCTAAAATACTTTTAAAATTTATTTTTGTGCTGACAAAACCATCATTTTCTCTTTCTCCTGGCATCTATGCTAGAGTCTCTAATTTACAAGAATAATTTCATAGTTTACATTCTAATAGCACATCTGTTATCTCTTTGATTTCATCTGTTTGCATCAGGTGGTAGCAAAAAATGAACATAGTCAAGTTTCCTTTGAGAGTTATCCATCTTGTAAGTGTTTCTCTCCCCCCATTTCTCTCTCTCGCTCTCATACTCTCAGACACAGATGCAAACACAGGTCTTGTAAATTGTTTCAAAGCTTTTCCTGTTTATTAGATGCCATCTATTGTGTCACAGTCTTTTACCTTTTAGATGTTTCAATTATGTAGGAACAAGGTGCATTTGCTATGTGCTTCGCAGGAGCTGGTTTCCATTTGCCATCTCAGCTTTGAAGCAGGCACCTATTTTTAACTTCAAAAGCACCCTTCCCCCAGTTTGTCATAATGTAGCTTTTTGGATTTTGCCTGACTGATTTTATGTCGCCTCACCTAAATTCCTGTGGGTTTTTATATTCCTCTAATCTTTGGGAAATATATTGGTGCATGGTGGTTTGTTCTTAAATAAGTTGGATTTTTAGGAACTATATTTTATTGAAGAAGAATATCTATATCCAGGCATTCTTCAATTTGTCTGTAATATGACCCCCACCCTAACCTGACATTATTATCCTTATCACCCCCATGATTCGGGAAGAAAAACAGTGGCCAGACTAAACATTTAACATAAGCTGTAGATTGTCTCTTACATATAGTTGAACTATAACAGTAACCGCCTCCTAACAACAGTGCCAGTCCTTGCTCTGATGTGAGTTGCATTGGCACAAGGGCACTGGCTGACATACCTTACAAGGGTACATACTCCCAGTAATGTTGTACACACACAAATTGTGTAAACCCCGCAAATTGTGCAGGTTATGTTCCACAGGAGTAAGTCCATTGGGAATAATAGCTTACTCTTGTGTGATGCCAGTTGCTCAGTTTGCATGCATACAACATGACTGGGCTAATGTACCCATGCATGAAATGTAAGTCACTGGAGTTGTAGGCAAAGATGCACACTGTTACGTTGGTAGTGGCAAATGTATAATTGAGCTTCCTTGTATACATTCTTCTTTAGAAAAAGAAATGGGGAATCTGGTTCAGACCATGATATCTCTAGTTCAGCATTCTGTTTTCAACAATGTCCAGGCAAGTGCTGCTGGGAATCTAACAGCAAGGTTTAAAGACAACAGTCCTCACCTCAGTGGCTCTTGTCCCCAGCAGCTGATATTCAGAGATATTTTGGCTCTGAACGTGGAGGTTCCATCTTGTTATTGTGGCTAATAACAGCTTGGTGAATTTATTTTCCATTTTTAGAGTCTGATTTGGGTTAGTTTCAGATGGTAAACACCCATATAGGAGCAAAAGCAGAAGAGATGGGTGGGCTTATGGATTTGATTGGGGACAGGTAGGGTCCCTGTGGGAATCTATGAAATAAAGGGCATCCTGAAGAAAGTTTCTATATGGTTGATTCTTTTGGTTGAAATCTCTGTTCTTAATGTAGCAGATCAATAACTTGAGAAATATTGAACTTCATTCACATCAATAGGCGAACACAGTCACTAATGTATGAGTTCATTCTAATGTCTCATTTATATGAGCCAATCTTTAAGAATGTTATATGGTTGAGCTAGTACCTCTATGTGGTTTTCTAGTATATTTTCATACTGTTTATGACATTTTCATTAATGGTCGCTTCAAGTTTTGCCAGTTCCAGATTTACAGACTTTTGACTATTCATGATGACTTGGGATATTTCTTTCTAAAAGAAGATGAATATTTATTTCATTTCCCAGTACTGTGACATCTTTCTTGGCAGAAGTGTTATGTTCTTATGAAGGCCATCTGTATATTAGAGGGAGCTTCTTAAATAACATTTTTCATAGAAGCCAGGCATGGGGACAAAAGCAATTAGGGAATTTCAGATCTTCACTAATTACTAATATTAACTTTTATCTGCTGTGTTTCTTAACTACCATTTAAAGCAAACAAAACAACATACACAGGGGCATAGTTCGCGGAGAGGAGGCCCGTGTTCGCCCCTCTGCCGGGCGGCCCCTCAGATTGAGGGAGATAATGAAGAAAATAGGGAGGATTGGAGCTGGGGGAGGGCCTCAGGAGCTGGGGGGCCCAGGTTCTTTGAACCTATCCTCTCAATGATAGCTACACCCCTGAACATACAACTGTTCTGGTTGGAGGGATTTCTTTCTGAATAGGTACATTTCTATAAGTTCATTTATTTAGTCTATTTTAAAATGTTAACCCTGTGTTTTGGGCCACTAGGGCCCTCAAAGTGGCTTACATCACAAAACAACATTAAAAACTATACAATACAATTATGAATTCATTCAAAATAGCAAAAATCAAATTATGGAAAGAGTTGGATCAATCATTTAAACTAGGTCATAACTACCTAATGGAAGAGAATAATCTGTTTTTCTTTTTTTTTTTAATGGTAGAGAAAGCTTGGTGTTGTGCTTGGAAGGAGTCCCATAAAAGGGTTGCTAATATCAGCAAAGTGCTCTTATTGTGTTACATCACAAATCTGAAATATGAACTTTCCCAGTTTGAAAAACCATTTGATTCTGTTCAAAAAGCTTTCACATCATTGGGGAGATGAAACAAATGTTAATCCTATTTTAGAGATAAATATATCTAATCAGCATGAAGTTTAAAAAATGTGTAAATCTGGTACTGGCAAAAATTGTCACTACCCAGGCCTCCTTGCCAGTCTTCCCACTACAAACAAACAATTTAAAAAACCTCCTTTGCTTTTGAAAAGGATCATAATGCTCCTTGTCAAAGCCTTTACTTTTTATTTTCCCTTCCTTTCCTTTTTTTTTTTTTTTGGTGAGCCTGCCCTGGCAGTGGTTACTCTCTCTTCTTAAAGGTATTCCCCCCCCCGCCCTGGCAATGTGGGAAGCAGTCAGTGAAGGGTGGGGGGCATGCACACTTCACCTATTAGAGGTTGTTTTCAGATCTTTCTCTCTCTCTCTTTTAAGCAGTCTCCAGGGTATTTAAACAAACAAACAAACAGACAGACAAACCCTAAGGGATTACAAGGGAGCTGAGGGAGGATCACTAACCCCAAAGGTAGTCTCAATAGCACTTACATTTAGCACTTACATTTATATACCGCTCTATAGCTGGAGCTCTCTAAGCGGTTTACAATGATTTAGTATATTGCCCCCAACATTCTGGGTACTCATTTTACCGACCTCGGAAGGATGGAAGGCTGAGTCAACCTTGAGCCCCTGGTCAGGATCGAACTTGTAACCTTCTGGTTACAGGGCGGCAGTTTTACCACTGCGCCACCAGGGGCTCAAGTACACCCTCCTGAGTTTCTCACATGCTTGTCATTATTTGCTATTAATTCGTAATGGGGAAAGTAATGTATTGCACATGGGGACATAGCTATGGTAAAAGAAATACCTGTCTCCCCCAATCCTTGACACTGGGTGATGTTGCCACCACTGAAAGGGATCCTGCATGCAAGCAAGGGAAATTCATTGCATCCCCCTAAGTATATCACACCTCCTAGACAAAGCCTCAAGGGAACTAACAATTAGAAAACAATAAAATACATACAAATAGTAACTAAAAACAGAAAATAAGCAGCTGGTAATGAAAATCCATTTCATTTCAAGGGTAAAAACAAGTAAGCTTTAAATAGCATTTTTTAATATGTTGCGAGACTAGGACAGACTTCACCTGGCACCTAAACATTAGTAAACAAGACACCAGCTGAATGTGTCTCAGAAGAGAATTCCGCTGTTCTCTTGTGGCACGACTGCTAGCTGTGTTCAGACATTGCACTGTCTGTACACATGTACATACATGCTTTTGTATGAAAGACTGTACACACATTCAGTTTAAAGCCTAGATGCAGGGTACAGATGGGAAGTGTACCACTGCAGGTGCATTAAATATAATGTGTGAATAACTGTGTGTGTACAGATCTTTATGTCCATATGCTGTGCACAGATTATACATAATGTGTGATCAAGGCTACGAAAAAGCACTTTTTCCAGTAACCACCCACCTAACTTGAAGAAGGATGGCAGATCCTTCTGGTGAAGATCTTAATGGGTGGGTAGGCTCAAATGGGAGGAAGCAGCTTTTTGGAAACCATAGTTCCTTCTGTTTAGGGCATTAAAGGCCCAAACCAGCAGCTTGAGCCCAGAACCAGGTTGCCAGCGATCCAGTTTGTACAAACGTAAGCGGAAATGTCCAGGCATATAACTAGAAGAGATTGGGCTCGTCTTTGCCCCCCTCCCCGGTGGCCCCTTGCACACACCAGTCACACACCCCTACATGTGACGACACATGCAGGGAGCATTGCCAGTACCCAGAAAGGCTGCAACTTGTTTCCCAGCTCGCTTGATTGTCCACTGGGTATTTTCCTTGTTCTCTCCCTTGCTTTTCATTCTCTTCCTCTAGCCTAGTGAGGAAGAGAATGAAGGAAATATCCAACCAACAATGAAGCCGGCTGGAAAATTAGCTGCAGAGGGCTGTGTGCAGCCCTTCTGGGTGCTGACCACACCCCCTGCATGTGATGTCATACACATGGGGTGTGGCTAGCACCCGGAAGGGCCACAGCTCATTTCCCAGCTGGCTTCATTATCGGCTGGGTATTTTCTTTGTTCTCTTCCTCATTCGGATCAAGGGAGAGAAGGGGGGGGGGGAATGCCAGGAATGAGCCAACTGGAGCAAGGGGGGAGGGGCAATGATAAGCCAGGCAGCTCCCAGGAGCTGGGTGGCTGGGTTCTTTAAACCCTTCTGCCCAATTGTAACTCTGCCCCTTAAATTGTGGTTTAACTATGGTTAGAACAAATCAGAATATCAAAGCACTGGCTGATATACTGCTGCATTTCTATCTGTAGTTGGGGGCCCAGCACACTCTCCTTCCAGCTTAATGCCAATAAGTGTGTGGGCATGGCCCGTTTTTGCCCTTCTTCCAGAACACTCCACTTCATAGTCGGGGGACTAAAACACTCTAGCTTCTGACTGTGTATGGGCCCCCTCTCTCCCTCACGTACCAAGTTCCAGGACCTTGGATTCCCTCCTTGGCAGAGGATCCTTTAAAACCTTCACAGGTGGAAGGTAGCAAACCTGACTGCCTTTTCTGTCTCCCCCCCAAAAACAAGTGGGTGTGGACATTGCTATGGAAACTCTGTGTGGGCTTGAGTACTTGTGGTTTCAAACTTGGGTGGGAGGATCTGTATCAACTGTCAGTTTCCTTCTAAAGACAAGGCAATGCAAGGCAAGGTGCAGAAATGCCTGCTATGTGGAAACATCCTACTTGGGGGCTCATACTCCGAGGTGGACTGGCAAGCCTATGTGGTGGTGTTGGTGGGTGGTTTCCTTGGAATCCCCTCCTCCCTGTTCTTGAGGAGAGTTAGGGTTAGTCTCCCCTGTATTCTCCTTTGCTTCTGATTCTGAGCAGCCCAGGCACGAGTGTGGCTGCACTAGGCTTCCTTGCACTGCAACAGTCTTCTTCTGAGGGAGGAGCGGGTGGGGTGTTTCTGGGTGCATGCCTGGACTCCCTTGGCTACAAGGCTCCTGGTCCAGAGTAGTGTGTGAGACATGAACCTTGTCTTGGTGGGCACCTTGTGTGGTAGTGGCTGTGGGACTGCACCAGAGGGCCCTTCTCCCGCTTTCCGGGGATGCTGGGGTGTCAGGTGCAGAGGGGATTGTGGTGGGACCATTGGCTCCACATGCACAGCGGTCCTGCATGTGGACCTGCTGGGGGTGTGAGTCGGGTGTGTCAGGCATGGATGGCAAGTGGCCAGCCTACAGAACCCTAAAGGTCCCTTGCAGTGGGCTGGGGATGTTCAGGCCTGCGTGTGCTCCTGCAGGGGAGAAATAACTGACCCTGTGCTCGGGAGGCCAGAGTGGCTTGAGAGTGGCCCACTGGTATGGTCAGGTAGGGCCCTGGCATCAGCAGCTGGGTGTTACAGTGGCTGCTGAGGGACAAAGGGTGGCAGCTGGTTGGCAAACCATTCTATGGAGCTATCTCCACCTGTGCCTCCAGCTTTTAACATCAGCAACGTCTTTTTTTCCAGAAGACATAGCTTGCTGTGGGTGCATTTACACCCCACTCCCACCACCTTCCATCTGCCCAGGACCCCAGCAATGGTGACTACTGCTGATGCACACCTGTGCAGCAGGTAACACTCTTCCTATGCCTAGCTGCCTATGCAGGCTGTGGGCAGGACAACTGCAGAGGCGTAATGATAGGGGGGCAGGGGGGGCATGTGCCCCGGGTGCCACCCTGGTTGGTCACGTGGGGGGCGCTAAAAAGTGCCCCCACCGATCCCCTGGCTTTCCCGGGGTTTTTTGTTTTTTAAAAGTGCAGAAGAGTGAAGAGCAGTCCGACCACTCCGGTCCGCGTGGTGGCATGGCGCCCCCTCCCCCGGTCCCGGTCCCGGCGCCGCCCCCCGCCCCCCCCCCATTGTTCGGCTCTGGCGCGCGGGCGCCTAAAGTTTGTCGAATCAAATCTTCGTCACAGGCAGCATAAGGAACAGCAAGTACTTACTCCGCATTCCCAGTCCCCGCCCTGCCACCAGTCGCGCATGCATGGTGCTGGTGTCCGACTCCTCCTCCCAGCTCGCCGTCTGCAGCACGTGCGTCGGCGACGAGGCAGGGAGTCGGACTCGGAGCGACGGGAGCATTTCTGCTGCTGCCTGAGGCCGCTGAGCACAAGCACTAGGGGGATTCAGTTAACGGCCGGCCGCATAACACAACAAGCAACATAAAGCACCAGGACAAGGTGTGTGTGATGATTTTGATGTGTGAACTTGGTCGGGCGGGGCGGGCTTGGCAAATTTGCACCTGGCTGGGCTGTTAAGTTGCGTGGACCCCGACTAGTCAACCTAGACTAGAGAAAGGCCCGGGCTGTGTGCGCGCCACCGCCCTCTCATCACGGTCACTATCCACTGTTGGGTTGCTCCTTCGCAGCAGGAGCCGCTTGGGCCAATAGCTGGTGTGGGGGAAGCGAGCCCATAGTTCTGTCCCACTCCCACCGTAACCCACCTCTCCTCCTCCGGCTCTTTTGGGCGGCAGCAGCAGCAGCTAAAGAGCGAGACCCGGAGGAGCGCTGCCTGCTCTGTGCCTGCCGAGACAGAAAGTGCTGCTGCTGCTTTTGGAAGAATCAAAACGAGACGAGGAGACCTGAGGAAAGGACCCTCTGCTCCAATTATTGTTAGTTACGTTTGCAGCCAGATTCCCTTAAGCAAATGAAAGGCAGATTAAAATGAAACAAGGAGGCACGCACGCACACATGAGGAATCTAAACGAGGAAGATTCAAAAGGAGGAGGGAGCACAGAAGCGGAAAGGTGTGACCAGAGCTGCTCAGAGAGGCCTTCTTAGTATGCTTGCCTCTCCCTCTCTATTGGCTCCGCCTCCTGTCCCTTTTGAAACGATCCCTGAAGACATATTGTGTGTCAGTCAGATGTATGCTGGGGGGGCGGCGGGGGGGGGCGCAGCGGGGGGGGCGCAATTTCAGTGTTTGCCCCGGGCGCCGTTTTCCCTAGTTACGCCTCTGGACAACTGCACAGGTTGTCCTGTGAGGAGCATGGTTGTGTTAGGGACAAGAGCACAAAGGGATTTTTGTGGAGCACCGCAATTGATTAGAGGGGGGCCCTGCTGGGGTTTGGTGCTGCAATGCAGCTCTCTATTCTCTGTATTGTGTGCACTTATTGCAAACTGAAAGTTCAAACTGGAGTTTGGTAAGGCAAACTACAGGTTGTTTTCGGCTCAGAACTGTGGGTGCACGAAATCGGATGTAATGTAGTTCCAACCTCTGCCCTGTTTGATTCCAGTTTTATGTTCCATCCAAATTCTGTCATGGTATCCTGAGTTGATATATATATATCTCATATTTTACACCGCCCAAAACTTATGTCTCTGGGCGGTTTACAACAAGATTAAAAAGTAAAACATTAATTAAAAACAAAAACAAAACAAAACAAAAAATTTAAAAGCAAGAAATGTAAAACACAATTTAAATTTTTAAAAACAATATTCTAAAAATAACATTCAGAACAATCAAAACAATATCAGTTAAAAGCCTGGGTGAAGAAATGCGTCTTTCAATCTCTTTTCATGCACAACCGAAGTGAGGAGGAGAAGGGAACACATGAACCCACAACGGTCTTAGGCTTGTCCATTTAGTGCTAGAACCATGATAAACCATTGCATCTGAATTGCCAATCTCTATGTCACAAATGTTCATATATGTACCAAGCCCCAAAATAACACGATAAGGCCTCATTTATAAATGAGCTCATAACATAGTTCAAGCACATTTTTGTTTTCCTTTTTCTCTTAATGCTGATATCTTCTTCATATGCCATAGAATGTTCTCCATTGCACACTACCCTATAATGTCATGCTGTTCCTCTTCTATTTTTAAAACACTATTGCAGCAGTTCATATTACTGAGTTCAATTTAGTATTCTGGCTCATCCATCTATTTATGCTATACTGTAGCTTGTTTTGATTTACTTGCTCTGGGTTATGACCCTTTTCATTAGAGCTGACTGCTTAATTAAGTTTCCAATTGTTTTTGCTCTGTATCTGCTGCCCTAGCTCTCCGAATGAAATAACGGAAGTACAGCAATCATCCTCTTGTAGTTTTCTTATCAAGTATATTTTTCTCTTATCAATTGTTTTCTTCTCATTTGCACATTACAAGATCTAATTTTCAGAAGCTGTGGAGATGCTAGACATTAAATTCATATCAAATCGATCATCCACTTATAAGGTACCACTTATATGGGGAGGTAGTCCGATATTTAATCCCCCATCTGCAGTCTGAATAGGGCTGGCGATCTTAGCTGTTCTGCAGCTACCGTATACTTAGAAATTAATTTTGCTTCCTTATGTAATGGGTTTGTTTCTATAAGTACACACAACAGTAAAAAGGACTGGAATAAAACACAGAGCAGGCTAATTTGGACACTTTATCTGCCAGCCCCACCACACACCACGAGCGTGTATGTCCTTCTTGCCCTCCTGGTGCCAGGGTGCCTTTTCCTAATTATGTGGTTTCCTGGAAATTTTTGAATTGGAAAATCTCCCCCTTGCTATTTGCATAAAATTTGCATTACTGTTTTCTAAAAAAATTACTTTACAAATTTTCTTGATGCCCTAAATAGATCGTGATTGGATTTGGCATGCTATCTGACCTATTTATTCAGTCTAAAAATTAATTTGCCCTCATTGTATCTTAAAAGTTTTTCAAGTAGCCAACTAGATATTTTAGAAATTGAATTTTTTTCATAGAACAGTAAAATATGGGGGGAAGTTCCACCTTGCATATCTGCTGGAGATGCTAGGTTGTTGCAGTGCATTTAGTGGAGTGCCCACATGATTAGGGAAAGGTTCCCAGTGCCCTAGGAGGGGGGAAGGACATCTGCACTCAAGGCACATATATGACCTTATCGTGTGTGATCAGCCAGTGGAGGAGGTGTTATCCAAACCAGTCAAGTGCCTTAATAACTTCATAGAGCAGTCTCAAGTTTTCCTGTAGCTCTAACAGCCCCATGTGACCTTTGGGCAGGACCACAAATTAGCATATTCTTAAGATAATTAACTAACAGCGGAAGGTATACAATTATGAATTTTCACTACACCCACCAATCTTCTTGTATGTATAGGGAGCTGGAGAAGGGGAGCGGCTGTGGTTCTTCCTCAAATGCTCTGCTGATGCCAGTCCTTCTTTCCTGTTCTCTTGAAAGAATGAACAAACGGAAGAGAAAGAAAGGAACAGTCTATCCATTCACATGTATAGAATGAGGTGAAAGAAGCTGTGACTGGAGAAAACAGAGGAGGCATTTGCTCCCTCACCTTGTACTATGTTGTCTCAAAAGTCTGAAGCAGTAAGTCATATTCTCCCTTGAAAATTTTGCCCATTAGCCACCTGTACTGCCTATTGGTTTGGACTAGCCCCGAGTCTGAAGTGGTATGATCCAGAATCACTCATTTTAAATTTCTGACTTCTCAGTCCTTCCATGTTTTGTCGATGCGATCTATTGTAGATTGTAAACTCTCTTGGCTGGAACCATGCCATTTCAGTGTTCTCTACACTTACCACCCTGCCAATGATATATAAGGTTAAATAGCAGTAATAGTATAGAAGAGCCTAGTACAGATAAAGTCTCATTTTAAATTGCTACCTACCAGCCTCGAGGTTAAAAACCCAGGCTGGGCCAGTCAGTTGCTTATCCCACTGTTTTCCTAATAGCTGAGTACGGAGCAAAAAGAGGGAAAATATCTGCATTTAGTATGGTGTCAGTAAGGGAACAGAAATTAAATTGAGGAGACAGGTGCAGGAGAATTGCTCTGAAATACAGTATTCCTTAAGTACTGAATAAATTATACATGATGTATTTTATAAATTGTTTCAGTCCTCATCTACCAATTTCTATTAAGTCTTTTCCTTATATTAAAAAATCTGAATGTCTTGTCTTTTGGAACTCCATTATACCAAATGAACCATCTCTGATTGGGTGGTTTTTGATTTACATTATTGCAAATAAGAGACCTGATGTTTGAGAACATGGTTGCACAAAATGAATTTATAGAAATAATGAAGGCTGTGTGGGGAAGGGATGGGATCTGCTTCTATTACTACTGCAGAATTTTGTGATAGCTGAGATTGCAGCTGTAGTGCTTCAAACTATGGATATGTGGAACCTGAGAAATTTTTTACTGGCCATTTCAAAACTCCTTGAGATTCCTCAGATGTGCATGAGAAGAAGCTCCCAGATTTCAAGTAGGCAAAACCTGGTGATAGCCCAGGAATGTGTGGGTTTCCCCATTCGACATTTTGTTACTCTTATCAACACTCTTTGCCTTCTCTTTAAATTCTTCAGCTGTTTAAATAAGTAGCCCCCAGATGTGCCTCAGTTTTTGCTTTAGGGAAAATGTTGATAGCGGCTCTACTTCTGACCAGGTCATCATTTCACTTCACTTCAGCTTGGCCATGTGCTGTGATGTGGATTATTGAAGCACATAGCCAGGTTATGTAGTGATAGTGCAAGTGCTGCAACAGCTGACTTCAGCACATATTCCAACAAAACAGGATTTCTAACAGGAGTTTAATCAGTGATTATATTCTAAAACACATTTTTAATTCCAAGGCCTAGCACACGACTTTTTCATGGCACCTCTGTGAGATGATGCAGTTTAAATAAAAACAGTAGCAGTAGCAATTATGCATGTGAACCTTTGTCCACTGCTTGCTTCTCTCTCTCTCTCTCTCTCTCTCTCTCATGCATGCACACACACTCGCATGCATACATGCACGTGCACACACACAGCATTTGTGCAGAGAAATATCTACAGTCCAGGCACCTATTAACATGCAGAGTCTTTGGAACTGTGCCCAAATCACTCATTACCCCTGACCCATGCTGAATTAGGTCAGCCAACAAATTAGGTCAGACGTGTTAATATTTTCTAACATTATCAAATCATTTCTGAATACATATTTAAATGCTTCATAGTCATGTTGATCAAGTATGATATATAATCTATTGTATAATATAATAGACAGTAGTTGACTAGTATCTCTACATGTTCTTGTGGCTTTTGAAGAGTTCATTTTAACTGACCTGAAGCAAACAGATATGATAACTTGTTTTTGTTCCCCAACTGGTCTAACTGTGACCCCATGATGAATTATTTCCTAAGGATATTGTATAGTAGAACTTGGAACCATTAATTTGTGCGTTTCCCCACCCCTTACTAGTGAGCACTACAGGTGGACCTCACTATAGGTGATACTACTATTCATGGTTCTGCGTATCCATGGTGCAAAAATATGCACCCAACCTTGGCATACACAGGTACAGAAAAAAATCCACATATCAACACTTCCTAGGTAGCTGGAAGTGACCTCCGAGGTCATTGCTAGGCACCATTTTGTTTAAAGGAGCCATTTTGTGGCTCTTATGTTGGGTAAAAACAGATCCCTCCCATGATTTTTCCAAAAAAATTACCAAATTGACAGTTTTGAGGGGCAGTTCCTGACAGATGGAGACCTACAGAGCATGTTTCGGCAATTTATTTCATTTATTTTCACCATTGCTTAATGTTTTTCCATGTGTTTTTTTTCTTTCATGCAGGAACCTAACCCCCTGATTCCCATTGCCCCGATGCTTCATTATCCATGGTGTCATTACCCACGAAAATCTGAGGGAACGGAACCCTCGCAGATAATGGGGTATATCTGTACTGATATAAATTTAGAATAGGGGCTTTTTCTACAGGGTAATCCCTATTCATGCCATGCATTATAATATACAATACATACAGGGCTAGGAAATTCAATATTGGTCGTGAATTTAATGTCTAGTACAACTCTCAGTCTACCTAGTTGGTAGCTTGCTATGCAGAAGTGATCTTTTCTTAATCCTTGGGTTGAAATGTATTGGAGCAATACATACAAGGCTGGTATTGATGATGCAGTCTCTGCCCTTGTGATTAGGGGATATGCCAAAAGCCTACCCATCTTTCATGGACATCCCAATGTCATCTCAGTACATGCCTTTATTGTGTGTGTGTCAAGGGGGAGGCTGTTCATCTGAAGCCTCTCCAAGAATTTGGAATTTGTGTAGATGGCCATTCAGGTGTACAACCCACCCATGTAATAAAGCAGCATAGCAGAAGAACATCAGGATGTCCATGGATGATGCCACAATGGGTGTGCTCTTGGTATCCTCTTTTGAATCACATGGTCAGGGACTGTATCATCCTTGCTGGCCCACAAAACATCTCCTGTGAGTTAATTGAAGGGGTTTGTGATGTGTCTGGACAGGAGCTGGAGGACCCACAGTGGCTGCACGGGTTAGTCAGGCTTGTCTGCCTGTTTTTGGAAGAGGAGGGAAACGGGAACACTGTATATGGTGGCTGACATGCAGTCTAACAAAGCATGCATGCAGCAACATTGCATGTGTGCTAAGGGGAAGGGGTGATCTTTGTCAATGAATAACACCCCTACTCTGTAGTGCATGCATAGCATTAAATGGATGTGTGCTTTGTTAGTCTAAATATCAGCCAATGTTGGTTAGACTGGCTCTGTCTCATACTTTGGACTTGACTTGTGGCATCTGTTCCTGAAAAAGATTGGCTAATACTGGCATGCAGTGACTGAAGATTGAAAACAGCCCTTTCCTGTGTCCCTAGTCTCCCACAGCTTTACAAAAGTGGGGGGGGGGGGAGTAGTTGTCATGTTATGAGCTTCACTGCCAATGAAAATCAATAAAAACAATTTCCATCTACATTTATGATCTGCTCTTCACCAGTTTCTCCTTATGATTTTCTTGGAGCTATTTTATCAAAATGTCACTGGGCCTGAACAGAATGTTAGTTTATGTTGTTGATTTCTTTGTTTCCTGTCCAGATTCATTGGATTTATGTTCTACTTTTTTTGTTTGAATATGCTTATTAAGTGGATGTGAGTACAACACAGGTAGCTTAGAGAATATTTATATTCAATGCTTTCTTCTTCTTCTTCTTCTTCTTCTTCTTCTTCTTCTTCTTCTTCTTCTTCTTCTTCTTCTTCTTCCTCTGATACTGTCATCTGTGCCTAATGTTTGGTAGACTCATATATCAGAGCGTATTGAACTGTATGGTCAAAAGAGATACAAACAATGTAGAACTAGAACAAATTTGCTTCAAAACATTCTCCTCTTCAACTCTTGCCTGTAAATAGCCCTCAGATATTATCTACATCCTCAACTATTCTATGCTCAAAATATAGATTTGAATTTGCTTCAAAATTGGGGGGAAATGCAAAATTAAAGGAAACTCCAAAAAAAAAAAAAGAAAGAAAAGAAAAGAAGAAGAAGTACTGTTCCTCCACAGGGTTAAAATAGATATCCTGACTCTCTGGGGATCGTTATAGGGGATCTGGGGATCATCGTCATCTTCAGGATCCAGCTAATCTGAATTCCAGCTAATTTCTTAGTTCCTTTCATATGTTGGCTGTTGCAGTTGTTTTAGTTTGCTTTAAAGCAGAGATATAAATAAATAATTAAATGCTAAGTTGAGAAGACAGTGGCTGACATGTTGCACAGTGCAACTTGGGCAGTTCTGAACTGTTTGTGCTGCTGTGCGTGCATAAAAATTCTGATGCTCTTGTGCAAATACTCAGTGTGATCATTCTTCTGGGACACACTGGAAATAATGTAAGTGGTGTCATGGAAGTAAAATTGAACCAGTTAAGAATTTGTGCAAAAATAATTATGTGAGAGTGCCAGTGTTTTCTTTGGCACTTGCAGTAACGCAGGTGGTTCAGAACTGTCCACATTTCACTGTGCAACATATCAGCTGGCATGTTGCTGTACAGACCCTTCTGAATCATAGCAATTTCAGAACATGTATAAATAAGGTTGGCATTGAAATTCAAAGTAAATATCAGTGTGACTCCAAGAATACACCTGAGAATTTGCAAGGGAAACCAAAACCACAGCTCAGATGCTTTCTGTACATCTCTACATATAACCCCCTTGCATTAAAATCACTGTCTTTCTGAGATCCCAAGCCTTACATACATGCAGGAGTTTCAAGTTCTCTTATGTGAAGGGAAACTCCTACAACCACAACTAACTGCTTGACTATTCTGAGCATTCTCCTGCTCACTGATAAAACAGGATGCCATTAGCAAAACACACAAGTGCTCACACATTATTATTATTGTTATTATTATTACATTTATATCCCGCTCTTCCTCCAAGGAGCCCAGAGCGGTGTACTACATACTTGAGTTTCTCTTTCACAACAACCCTGTGAAGTAGGTTAGGCTGAGAAAGAAGTGACTGGTCCAGAGTCACCCAGCTAGTTTTATGGCTGAATGGGGATTTGAACTCAGGTCTCCCCGGTCCTAGTCTAGCACTCTAACCACTACACCACGCTGGCTCTTCCCATTGAAATAGCTGCTTCAGAACAAGAGATTCTAAGATGCACACATGCTTCACACGCCTCATGCTTGGATGTATATTTAAGATAGCAACAGTGACTTCCCCATATAGGGTTGTTTTAGGGAATTGCTGAAATAATATGTGTGAAGTGAATTGAGAGCTCTAAAGTGCTATATAAATATTTTGTGGTATTATAATCATTCAGTTTTATCTTCACAATGATCTACCTTGAGAGATAGGTTAGGCTCAGACTGAGCTTCATGCTGAGCAAGAATCTGGGCCACGTCTCCCTGGGTCCCTTAAGCTTGATCAGGATGTTATGCTGTCCAAATAAGTTGCAAGACATATATATTTCCTTTTCTTTTATAAAATATCAAATAACTGTTTTGTGACTAATTTTATAATTGGTGTTTAAAAGATGTTGTGGTGTGTGATTGGTTTTTTAAGACAGAATTGTAACTGGATTTACATCCCCAGAGCTTGTTCATAGAACAAGTCAACTGTGCGCTAGCTCAGCCATCAGTGAATGCTTGCTCAGCCTTGTCAAGTCATTGTTCTTGTTATGTATCAAATAGAACTCATAAATATGTAGAAAACAGTGATAATTATTCCATTAGATAAAATCTGTTCATCTCAGTCATGATCTAATGGAATCTTTTTTAAAAAATGTTATTTAGATAATATAAAAGAACAGAGTAAAGTATCGTTATAACTCTTGAACCACAAGACAAAGCAGAAATTTTAAAACAAGTCAAAAGTTACATTTAAAAAGGACAAGCAACCAAAGCGGGCGGGGCTATGAATTTGCATGGACTCTTATGGAGTGCTGTGTATGTTGGAGTGCTGTGCATTGCAACTGAAGACCTTTGTGTGTGAGTTCTTGAGAGTATAACTTTCACATTGTGTTACTGAATATCTTTAAGCAAGGTATACCTTTTGCCCTCTTGATCCATGCATGTTTTGTGCTGATCTTCACTGATCTAATGTGCCACTAAACATTTCCTAAGTACAAGAATGCATCATACAGTTTACTTCATCATCTTCTCTTTTTGGCTGCACCAACCCACATGCTTATACCTGCTCTTGCTGGTGTCATCTTGCTTTATTGGCTGTGAGGGGAATGAATATTTGTCATATTTTAAAATATCCCATGTTTAGTTTTCATGTGGCAAAACACCTTTTTGAGGAGAACTGATTCCTGAATATGTGTCCCTTTATAGAAAATGGATTTTTGTTCAAATCTTTTCAGTGCTTTCTTCAGTATCATACTTTCCACACTGTATAAGACTTTTCAGTCTCTGCTAACATTACTTTACTTGCTTTTCCTGCATGCTATGACAGTGGGGGGTGAAAAACCACCCTCTGCTATGGGAAGTGCTGCACTGAATGATGTGCCAAAATAGTTGAATAGAAGTTATCTATTTTTCAATAAGAGGGTGCTCTCATTCAGCAAACAGTTTTCTTCTCCCCAATAGGATGTTTTTCATTACAGAAAAACTGAAATGGCAAGTATTTAGAACACTGAAATCTAACTGAACTAGCTATCTTTTGCCTACTTTGTGTTCCTATGCTGCTTTTATTAGCTACTTCAAATCAAAGTTTCACTCTGTTCAATGATGGGCTTAATTGGATATTCTGCAGTACTCCATTCCCCATCAGAGTCTTGAATGTTTGTGGATGAGGCTGTGCTTTGCTGATGGATTAATCCTAACCAAGGCAGGAGGAGATTCTGCATCAGAAACAGCAGTTGTAGAAAAAGGGGGTACATGTCCCCAGGGGCATAGCTAGGGGAGAGGGGGCCCGTGTCCATCCCTCTCTCTGGCGGCCCCAAAGAGTGAGGGCGATAATGAAGAAAATAGGGAGGGGTGGAGCTGGAGGGCCCTCAGGAGCTGGGGGCCCGTGTTCTTTGAACCCTTTCGCTCAATTATAGCTATGCCCCTGCATGTGCCCCATGAAGGAGCAACTCAACTCTGCAATGTTTACATTGCTGGAAATCAGGCTCATGTGGTAGGGATTGTGGCAATCTTTACACACTATGGCCAATATTATGTCTAAGGCAGTGCTAACTCTATTCCTGGGGATGTTTCTGCCTTCCCATACCACAGTGCTACACGCTTGAGATACTTACCTGCAAAAGCAGAGATACTGTTTTTGTAAAACAGATTCCAAACACTGAGCCAGTTGGGGGTAATGGGTCGAGTATTAGAACCAGCTTCTAATCTGAATCCCCATACAACCTTGACCTGTGTCAGCCTAGGCTATGTCACAGGGCTTTTGCAAGGAGAACATGGAAATAGGGAGAGACTCCATGCACTCAGCCCTGAGCTCGTTGGAGGATAAATATAAATAAAACACTGGTGCAAGTTGTATGAATTGTGTTACCTGTGGTTGCATGAAAGAATAATAGAGTTCTGAATTGTTAAAAATGGCATATATACTTGGTGTAATTTTGCAACTGCCTGTACAGTTAAGCTACCATGCTTTTTCTGTTTTAAAAAGACCTGTGGTGATAATCACAAACCTACTGTCTTATTAGGGCAGATATCTCTAATAGCAAATATACTGTTCTTACTTCGGGAGAGGAAATAATCACAGCATCTCAATCTGCTGCAAGTATGTGCTGCTGATGTCACACTAGACAATATCCAGCTGTCTTCCCTTTCACAAACAACATTATGCAAGGTAGAATTTTCTGCCTTTTAGCCTGGGGCTCCAGGGTAGAATGTTACTTAGGCACAAGGCAACAATGCTACTTAGGCACAAGGCAATTACATGAATGGACATAGCTGTGGATTTAAATTTTGTAAAGCATTTCAGCTTCAGACAGGATTTATGCTGTTATGTAGAAATGAAACAATATAAAACCAATAGGAAAGAAAATGTAAAAGTAAATTTAAAGTAGTGTTGGAACAAAAATTTAAAATAGTGTCTGAGTATAAATTTACGTATTTTTTCCTCCACAACAGCTCTGTGCCATGTATAGCTGCCAGCTAGGCAATGTTGCTACCACCAGTTTCCTTCAATATTTTCCAGTATCCTTGCAAGGAAAAGGGGTTTTTTTAAGTGATTTAGTGATTTTTTTTAGAGGCCACATCTTTAAATCCTGGATGCTCCCATGCATGCATGTCTCATTCAAAAAATGCTGGGGGAACACTCGGCCTTACCACCATTCTCCATGGAAGCCTGGGAAATGTCATTTCCAGAGCCTTCCTGAATCAATGAATGATGCTGGGAAGCATAGGGAAGCATATTCCCCTGACTTCCAGGTGGAACAGTGGCAAGGTGCTCATTCAGTAAACTCCTCTAGGCCCAGTTTAGAATTGGGACACTAATTACTAATTTAAAGTATGTGAGTAGATCTCAGTAAAACATGCATCTCAATATTATTCTTTAGATAGCCAACCAATGGGAACGAGGTTGCCATTCTGTGAAAAGTAAGCTCTGAGGTACTCAAACCAGTGAATGAGCTTTACCCACAAACATTTGTAGGGTGCAGAATCATCACTTGACCAGTCTAGTCAATGCAAAAGGCTTTCTTGGCTGGTGTGGCTCATTTACTCATTGTTTCCACTGTCACCTAGAATTGTGGGGTGCTGCACAGTCTGAATCATAATGGATTGCTATTCTCTTCTCAAGCATGGTCCACCATCCCACCTTAGGCTCCAGGAGAGGGTCTTGGGCTGGGCCTATAATGAAAGAAGTTATCTCAGCCTGCTCGCGTGTGCTCTCTCTCTCTCTGCGGCAGGTGGGGGGAGAATGAGAGAGGACCCCTTTTCAAACATTAATTAAAGCAGAAAATATTGTCTAGAGATAAAGAGATTGGGCATGTGCCTGCTTAACCCCCTCCCCCACTTCAATTTATTCCATGTTCCTACTTGTATATAGCCTATGTGTGTAGACAGTGTGTATATGTATTCCATACCACACATTTTTCCAGGGTATAGATGCCACATTTGGGTGTACGTACATAAGTTATGTGAAAATCGGAATCTAAAATGTATGGCAGCTGGGATGGGACCACCAGACGCGACTCCAGTCACCTCCCCTCCATACATGAATTTCTGCTTGAAAGTATTTCTTAACGAGGCTAGAGACAAGGACAGGGAAATATGCTCTATTGAGGATCCATTCTGACTCTGGTTACTAATATTGTTGAGCATTCATTTTAGCTAGCTGGATGAAATATTGATCAGCTGCACTAACACAATCATTCAGTAATGTAACATTTGAGCCATTTTCATTTAAATGGAGTTGCCTTAAATATTTAGACAGGCACCTGATGATGAATGCTTTTTCAGACAATTGTGGAATGTTCATAGTGCTCATTGATTCACCAAGATCCAATATTCACAAAGTCTTTCTCTTTAAATTGCAAGTCACTGCAGATGTTCTGCTCCATTAGTAGCAGGGAATTGTTTGAGGCTCCCAATGATGTTTTCAAGGGCATTCTATGTGCTCTAATTTTCAAAGATGTACAAACGTAGAACCTAGGACATGGCCGAACTACATATCATATTAAACATGCATCTTGGCCCTTGCATTTTAAAAAAAAGTTAAATAGCCACAGGGTGCCAGATGATAACTGTGGCATGCAGAGGTTGTATTTCACCTTTTCTCTTCACTTCACCGTTCTGATGAAAACATCACACATACCCCAACATCACACACACTGCTCTCTCCTCTGTGTTGATAGCAATTTCAGGAGTACAATTTTCTAAGCTACTGTGGTGCAAGGAGAAAGGGTTAAATACCCTCTTCTCTTGAACCACCATCCTGACCTCCCTGCATGGCTGCTATTTATTTAAAAACAAAATGCACAGCCTCCAACATAATATGGAGCTTGACCCCAAGATGTGCACATATGTAATTTAATTGACGATTTCATTCTTCATCAATATGCTGCATTAATTGACACTGTAAATACATATTTGTATTCCTTTTGCTGTGATTTTCTTCTTATGTTGCTGCTGTTAGCATATCTTTTCATATAAAATGCACATGATCATGTGTATTATTAAACTATTTCAGCAATGGCATAAAAATGGATGTAGGTCCAGTGGAGTGGCCCAGGCATAGTTGCAACCAGCATCCTCCCCTGGGAACAGGTCAGTTCTGCTGCCCTCGCCCCGATTTACAGAGATGGGACAGAATTATGTGTTCACTGATTGGAAGGAGACAATGTCAGAGCAGTGAATTATATGAGGACTGCCTTGCCTGCAGGTTGGCACTTGGGGCTCACAGGAGCCTTTAATGACAGTCATTGCTTGCCATCCACAGTTTTGAATATATGTGAATAGGAAATTCTGACAAGTCTTCTATGCTGGTCTGTGACCGTAATAAAGATTGATTGATAGTGACAGGTCTTGCCAAATGCAACCTGAGTATCCACGGTTGGCGAGGTCTTTTAGAGATGAGGGGTGGCCCAGTGTTTTGTGGGGTTCAGAGGTTTGATCTGCTCATTCCTCTTGGTGACCTTTGCTGTGCCTTGCCAATTTAAAATGCCTTTGAGTCATTTTGGGGGAGGGGGCAGGATTAAAAAAATGTCTATCGGTTTGATCTGCTCATTCTTCTTGGTGACTCTTGGCAATATTACAGGATTTCATGTGGGGTGTTTTTTTTAGCATTTTGGGGGTATTTTCCCTTTCTTTTTAGGTCTTTTTGCAGTCATGATCCCCCTAATCCTGTTTCCCTTAGACTTTAATGTCTCGCCAACCATGAATTTGTCAACAACAAGGTTGTGCCAGAATGGAACCCTAGCTGATGGCAAGGGATGACTGTCGTTAATTTCTTTGCAATGCCAGCAATTCTCTTGTGGCACACAATATCTTGGCCTCAGAACACAAACTTGGGAACTACTACTGTACAAGTGATATTTCAGTATAAGTTGCACTTGTATATTTATAATCCACACTGGGTGATTATAAGTTCCTGCTTGATAACCGGAATGTGTGAAACAATTTTGATCTGCGCCGAAACACAAGATTACAGGGAGAAAACCTATGGTGCAGCTTTTTCTGGTCTGTATTACTTCAGACAGAATTAGCCACACTGAGGAGGAAAAAAGCCAGGAATAATTACAGAAAAATCTTGTGCACTTAAGGTTTGGTGTAGGTCCTATAAATCTGATGTTTTCACCAAACACACAAAATAGGATTTGGGGTTATTAAAAGTGTGTTCACTCCAGAAATACTCTTCCTTCTTCCTCTTCCTCTGTGTCCTCCACCTCCCCCCCCCCACCTCTCAGAAGTTCATTATACCAGTCTTGCAAATTCCCAAGAGAGTGCACAGACATTGTACCTATCAATCAATCTCATCTGATTTGCCTTCTTATTGGTCCCCAAGGGGTAATGGTTTTAGTCAGAGGGAACAGAATTTGCTTCATCTTGTCTCTGTCTCCCCAGAGCATTTAGCAATAGCCTGCAGTGTCTTTAGCTGGGACTATTCTTTTTCTTCTTATAGCCTTGTATCCCAGTAGCAGAACCTCTACCCCTCAAAACAGGAAAATGTTCAGTACCCCTAAGCCTTAGCTTCTCTCCCTCTTCTGCCAGCATTTGGATGGTGGTTACTAATTCACAGATTAGGTAGCCATTTGCCAGCTGCCTCACCAGGAGACCAGCACAAAGTCTGCAACAACATTATTTATAGCCTCTGTGTAAATATGCCCTAAATTAATCATGTTCAGTTATTTCCAAAAGGATTTCAAATAAATGTAAGAAATGAGTGCGGAACACACGTTTTAGGGGTTAAGTCCCATAGAGCACCCTGGAACTTATTTATGAATACAGATGCTCAGGATCATGCCACACAGCTTCACAAAAAGTATGTAGTATATATTATTTAACAGAATGTGGATGATATACATGGAGTATCTATCAAATAATACAGGCAACTCCTAGTCTGCCTTCATCTCTGAGAGAGAAAGCTACTTGTATCAGATAATGAGTGCCAGCATCCTTGCCCTCTTTGCCCTAAAAGATTTGCACAAGCAGATTGATAAATTGATTTTGACAGA